>NC_139217.1:394046809-394646809 GCF_055691185.1 Crinia signifera | reverse complement strand
CTGATATGATGTTTATCAAAAGTAAATGTAAACTTAATGGGGTCAGGGCCTGCATTATGTTGCATCAGGAAGTTGCTAAGTACCTGTGGGGGGCCCTTCCAAAATATAAGCAAATCATCGATATATCGATTGTAATAAACGATGTTTTCAGCAATGATAGGATTATCGAAAAAAAGACTCTGTTCATATTCAAACATAAAGATATTTGCGTATGAGGGGGCTACCGCTGCCCCCATCGCAACTCCAATTAATTGCAAAAAGAATTCGTTGTTGTACATAAAGTAGTTCTTAGATAATATCATGCGCATTAATTCAATGATGAGTGAAATATTAGGACCCACATAGACATCACTTCTGTCAAGGAAATGACGCAAAGCTGATAACCCTAGCTCATGTGGAATCGATGTGTATAATGCCGATGAATATGCACACATTCTGCAGTGACCCCAACATCATCAGAAAATACTTTCAGGGGTTATAAATATGGTGCAGCTGTTCTATGCTAACAATTGCAATTTAGTTTCAAAAAAAATCTTTCACACTATAAAATATTTACGTTCATGGTATAAAAGGATCCTTTCTTTGTTTCACGTTGATGGACAGGATTGAAAAATAACCTTGGCAAACATTCTCTAGCATTATAATGTTCTGTAAAAAAGATTATGTTAGAATGTTTCCTTCATTTAGGAGTGAACTGTTTGTGTCTGTAGAGTGATCTAGGAACTCGCATTGAAAGTACAGTATATCCATGCGAGCTTCATAGTTATCCGACAAAGAAGCTAAATCTCGTGGAGTTTATCTGTAACAAGGCTGCAACTGCCGTTTTCTATCAACTACAGATACCTAATGCCTGAATGGGGTCTCTGTGGAACTAAAGCATATGTTATTGTATTCTCAGCCGTTCTCTAATTCCAAACATTAACTGGCCGTAAAGAGATATCCGAGTGATATTCAAGGTCCATGAAATATTCCAATGTTGGCACAGTTGAACTGTTTTTATTTGTATTTTAAGGTTATGTCTACTGTATGAAGACATACTGTAACTATTATCATTTCCGAAAATTAGACCACCGCCCCAACCCCAAACCAATCCTCTTAGTGAAATGTCATAGCTCAGATTGTTTGGTATAAGATATGGGGGATAAGGTCACTATGTCGACCCTGTTTAGGTTGACATGCATTGGGTCAACATCTGAAATAGTTTGACGTGGCTAAGCTCGACAGGGTTGGAAGGTCGATGATGACACGGTCAACAGTCAAAAAGTTGACCCAGGATTTTCATGGGTTGTATTAGCCAACATATGCCAACAGGTGATATTACATGTCTTAACATCCACTACTGCGTGGTGGGAGAATCAAATGCATGAGAGACTTTGCCCATGCGAGGGGACGTGATACACTTAGGCAGTTTTCCATGTCAACTATGCCAACAATCATGAAAAATCGTGAAAAACTCATGTCGACCTTTTGGCTGTCAACCTTAACATTGTCAACCTAATGTTTGTGTCGACCTTCCAACCTTGTCGACCTTAGCCATGTCAACATATTTTAGGTGTTGACCTAAGCCCTGTCCCCGTCAGTGGTCGACACAATACATGTTGAGCTAAATTGGGTCGACCCAATGGCCCATACCCAGATATGGATTAGTTAGTTTATACTAGACTAAAATCGATGAGCCATATTACCTACATTTACCAAAACCAACACATAGGTACTTTTAAACTTTAACTTGGAAACATTGTGTTATGGGGAAAAACTGAAGATCAGTACAGTAGTTTATTTAGTTTACAGTATTTATTGTTTGCTGTCATAAATAATGTAAGTAATGACAGACTGTGACCTAAAGTGACTAGGGCTTCCACTCATACATTTTAAGGCAGACATTATCTTATGTAATACTAACTATGCAATTTATAGTGGTAGCAAGAGGCGTCCATCATTTTGAAAGAGGACAATGGACAATGGGGAATGAAGTACATACAGTAAAGTAGAATGTTGTCAGATTACTGGGCAGATAATTCAGGTTTTAACGCTTCTAAATGAAGATGTACCTTGTGTAAGTAGCATGTATCCCTCATCTCCATTATTAGCTGTGGTGTAATCCTGCAGGTGGCGTGAAGGTGATTAGACTATACATCCGGACAATCAGACATGAGAACATTAATATACCAGCGATGCCAGCAATGCATCCTGCCCCTCATACTCAGCAATTAAAACCTTTTTATTGTATACAAATTACTTTAAGAAAATGATTAATCATCATGAGCATGACTGCTAATTTGTAAGACTAATATAAAGTTTATTACCCCTCACCCCAACAAGGGCCTCCCATCAATAGACAGCAATTTGCCAGTACTCAAACTGCATATTAAATATTGGTTTTGGGTTTTTTTTTGTTTGTTTTTGTAGCTATACACACAAAGATCCAATACATATAGACCATATAGAACAATATATACAGTATATATATATATATATATATATTTACACAGATGGAGCCGGCCTCAGCTTTGCGAGGGCTGGTGATAGACTCTCCAGCCCTCACTGGCTGCCAGGCCCCACCATCCGTCAGAAGGATCACGTGCCCCATTCCAACAGAGCTCCTTGCAGCTGTCCACCACCTCCCCACAACCCCCCTAAGCCTGCCTGTCTCCCTGAAGTGGAGATGGGCAGGGTTTCCGCCGCCCAGCTGTTGAGTGACTGGGATGCACGTGCATATAAGACGCTCATGCGTCCCAGTCAGCCAGCCCTCTCAGCCAGTGCTCGCCAGTGGGGACATTCTGGCGGGTGCTGGGGATGAAATATATATATATATATATATATATGGCGATCAGTCGGCACTCGCTTTCAGTGTCAGCAGCGTGGTGCTCAGGAACAGAGGGTATGTAGAAGACGACAACCCGGCACTCACTTCTTCCAATAATGCTCAAAGACACATAATTTGCGTTTGCAACGTTTCGGATCTCTTTACTGGATCCGTCGTCAGGCAGATATTGTACTGCCTGACGACGGATCCAGTAAAGAGATCCGAAACGTTGCAAACGCAAATTATGTGTCTTTGAGCATTATTGGAAGAAGTGAGTGCCGGGTTGTCGTCTTATATATATATATATATATATATATATATATATATATATATATATATATATATATATATAGGGGGGGTTGGCGGCACTCGGAATAACTGGAGACCACACAGGCTTCTACCGACGTTTCTGTGCCGATTGGCACTTTTATCAAGGTGCAGGAACAAAGTACATAGTAAAGACAAACATTTAAATACCCTACCTGATCTTCCGTGCCGCCCGCCGCGTCCTCCCGAGACGGCGTCTGATGATGACGTCACGCGCCGGATGACGCGTCGGGGCGCACGGAGAGACCATGCGTGCGTCTAGCTGCCTAGGTGACGCGGCACCGCTGCCGGCACCACGGCAACCATCTAAACAAACGAGAAGGAGAAAACATTGTAAGACATATAATCCAAAATTACCGTAAAAATATACATTACTGATATAACAAACATTATAATAACAAGAGACTCCAAATAAAACCGCTGCACCTGCATCAGTGTTACTATCTAATGTAAGTGCTGTACCGGGAACATGGTTCGTTCCTCCCGGACAGCCGTGCTGGCCACTATTGGAGCATTAACCCTGGTGGGTTTAAACATTAAGGTGCACAAATGCAACTGAATACTGTGTGCCAACATGGGGACCAATAATCGTTTTGACTATCCCTATTAGCTCACAGCGCATAGTATTAAATCCAGGAGGACCCAAGTGCTTAACCAAAAAACAAAAAATATACATCTGGACACTACAGAAAACATGACAGTCCCAGGTGCTCGTTGAGACCTCTGGGACTGAGAGTTTCTAGTGTGAAGATCCAACGGCACTCAAGCTGGAGTAACCGAAGAGATCTGTCACCCCCTCTTTTTAGGGGGGGTACATGGTCAATTACACGATAACGAAGTGTGGAAAGGTTGTGTCTGGCCTCGGCGAAATGCCGGGCCACAGGTTGTTCATGATGCCCAGACTGAATTGCTGCTTTGATAGCAGATCGATGGGCTGCTGCCCTTTCTTTGAAAGGTCGATCCGTCTTTCCCACGTAATGTTTCCCGCAGGGACAGCTAATAAGGTATATAACAAATTTTGTATTACACACTTGTCAGACAGCTCCTCCATACATTATCTGGACGTTAAGATCCAGATTACCAACGGGAGGATTGAGACATCATAGTACAGCAAACCAACGGATAGAAACAACATCCTACTCAATTCTAGTTTTCACCCTGTCCCCCTCAAAAAGGGCCTCCCTTTCTCCCAGATGCTCCGGGCTCGGAGGATCACAAGTGATCTGGGAGAGTTGGAAAAGTCCCTCTCAGACATGGTTGTCAAATTCAACGTGAGGGGATACAATATGGCATCCCTACTCAATGCCAAATCAAGAGTTCTGCGATTGTCCAGGGAAGAGTCCCTGACTCCACGGGCCTCAGCCAAGAAAGTTGACCAAAAAATTATTTGGGTCAACTCATTCCATCCTGAAAGTTCAAACATCGGCAGAATATCTAAACAATATTGGCCCATTGTGGCCACTGACCCCTCTCTACCGTCACTAAAAGATAAGTCCCTTATGCACTCCTATACGAGAGGGAGAAGTCTTAAGGACTTTTTAGTAAAAAATGACATAACCATTCCGTTTGAGAAAAATGCTCCTTTTTGGGGGAATTCCAAAAAGGGCTGTGTAAAGTGCACGGGCTGCACGACATGTAGCTATATGGTACCCTGTGAATCATTTTTTCACCCATATTCAGGGAAGAAATTTAAAATCCGTCACCGCTTAGGGTGTAATACAAAATTTGTTATATACCTTATTAGCTGTCCCTGCGGGAAACATTACGTGGGAAAGACGGATCGACCTTTCAAAGAAAGGGCAGCAGCCCATCGATCTGCTATCAAAGCAGCAATTCAGTCTGGGCATCATGAACAACCTGTGGCCCGGCATTTCGCCGAGGCCAGACACAACCTTTCCACACTTCGTTATCGTGTAATTGACCATGTACCCCCCCTTAAAAAGAGGGGGTGACAGATCTCTTCGGTTACTCCAGCTTGAGTGCCGTTGGATCTTCACACTAGAAACTCTCAGTCCCAGAGGTCTCAACGAGCACCTGGGACTGTCATGTTTTCTGTAGTGTCCAGATGTATATTTTTTGTTTTTTGGTTAAGCACTTGGGTCCTCCTGGATTTAATACTATGCGCTGTGAGCTAATAGGGATAGTCAAAATGATTATTGGTCCCCATGTTGGCACACAGTATTCAGTTGCATTTGTGCACCTTAATGTTTAAACCCACCAGGGTTAATGCTCCAATAGTGGCCAGCACGGCTGTCCGGGAGGAACGAACCATGTTCCCGGTACAGCACTTACATTAGATAGTAACACTGATGCAGGTGCAGCGGTTTTATTTGGAGTCTCTTGTTATTATAATGTTTGTTATGTCAGTAATGTATGTTTTTACGGTATTTTTGGATTATATGTCTTACAATGTTTTCTCCTTCTCGTTTGTTTAGATGGTTGCCGTGGTGCCGGCAGCGGTGCCGCGTCACCTATGCAGCTAGACGCACGCATGGTCTCTCCGTGCGCCCGACGCGTCATCCGGCGCGTGACGTCATCATCAGACGCCGTCTCGGGAGGATGCGGCGGGCGGCACGGAAGATCAGGTAGGGTATTTAAATGTTTGTCTTTACTATGTACTTTGTTCCTGCACCTTGATAAAAGTGCCAATCGGCACAGAAACGTCGGTAGAAGCCTGTGTGGTCTCCAGTTATTCCGAGTGCCGCCAACCCCCCCCCCCCCCCATATTTTCGGTTCCCAGCCGAGGCACAGCCAGGAGGGCACCGGAATTCTTTTGTGTTATTGTTCACTACTTACATTGGAGTTATCCTTCGGAGTGCCTCCTCACAACCCCCTATATATATATATATATATATATATATATATATATATACACTAGTAAACCCACTCGAAGCAAAAGCTTTGAAAGATAGTCTGCTACCTTGTCTCTTCGCCCTCTCCCTACACATTTTATCCATTGTCAATAATCTACTATACAGTATGTAGATAATTGGTGAAAGTATATCTCACAGAATGACGCTGTTAAGTTAAGTAAAATAATATCAGAGTTCTATAATCTTTATAAAAGCAAGTCTTGCAAATTATTCCTCTGTATGTATGCTCAACACATTAGTAAGAATAATAACACTTAAATTACAGTGCACTATGCCATATAATGTAAAAGCAAAACATAGAGTATGGTGTGTAAATAATTGAAATTTGGAAGTTTAAGCATGGCAGTAAGAGGTGCCATACATCTGGCAACAACTGGAGTTTTTCTGGAGATAAGGGTTCTCTCTATATAAGAAGCCCCTTCACCAGCAATGGTGATTGTACGGTATCACTAGAGGTAGCTGATAGAATTGACTGGCTGCCTCCAGCTCTAGGCTTGACTAACTACCTTCAGCAAAGGGATATCCATGGGGAACACCATCTAAAAAGGATTGTGGCGGTAACGTCCTACCCACTTATTGCTATTACTGTTTTCAGCATGATGACAGTGTCACGGACAGCCGCAGCGGCACATGGCGGGTCCGATACTCACCCCTCCATGCCCGCCGCCTGTCCGTTCTGGGGCTCCGGAGCGAGCATCCTGCTGGGTCCGGTTCTGCTGGGAAGTGTGGCTTACAGGGGCGGTTCCCTGAGAGTGCTGGGGAAGTTCAGACGGGGGCGGCACCGGGAGGTCGGCGCCGCCATCTTGGAAGTGGGCAAAATGCAGATTGGACGCCAGGTTAAAGGTTTCCTCCCTCTCTGCCCTAATTAGCCAATGACAGCCGCCCACTATGCATTTAGGGGATCTGTCTTGGTGAACTGGTGTCAGTGCATAGGTTTCCTAGCCTTGTCCAGTTGGAGACTCCTGGCTTACTCCTGTCTTCTGCAGCCTACTCGTCAGTCCTCCCTGTTATCTGACTCCAGGAACCCTGACCTCTTGCTGCCTTCCAGGGCATCACCCGTGGATCTCGTGGAGATTACCCGTGGGGCTCCTGACCACCCAGGATCCCGCCAGTATCTGTTGCACCGTCTTCTGGGATATACAGTTCTTCAAGGTTATCCAGTCACAGTCTTCTTCATATCTTCTGGCTCCATCACCCATTTCTTCCTGTGTCTTTATTCCGGAGTTCTTCTACCAGCATCATCATTTGTCTTCTGCCATTACCATCTCATCATCAACCCTTTCTTCCAGTACGTTGGCTCTCCCTCAGTATTATTGGCTCTTTCGTGAGTGATACAAGAATTATTGTATTTATTATTTCAAAGACTTTTGCTCAAAGACAGTATTTGGGACTTTTCTTTACGTATCTTGTCAAAGCCATTATTTGAATAAGAAGATTTGATTTCCTTTATGAAACCGTCTATAATAAAGCCAGCTCGCTTTAACCCTACTCTGTCTGGTCCTAAAGTAATTCCTGTGCACCACACGATCCAAACTAGTCCTCCAACTGTGACAGACAGTATGGGCCAGCAATGGAAAAAACAGAATCCCCACAACCAAATGCCGATGGACAGTATACCAACCTATACACACCACAACAATCTAAATGCCAACAACATCAAAAGACCAAAAAAGTTAAAAACCAACAGGGAGAAAACACCCACACAGCCACAATACCAACAGCCAAAAGAAGCATACAAATAATATGGAATAAAGTTTCACGATTTTTTCTGCAAAAAACTAACTTGTTCATATTTGTTCATACCATCCCATTGGGCATAGAAGAAGAATATAATACTATACCAAATGCAGCGAGCCATGCGAGGGGACGAGCAACACTAATAGAGTGTACAAGTCAACATTATAACTGTCATTATTTTAACATGTACGCCATTATAATCAAGTCAGTATATTGACTGTAGGTATTTCAACATTTAGTGTTATGTATGTGTTGGGATATTGACCATAGATATTTACACCATGAAGGTATAACAGTGTCGGCCAAGTCATTGTCGGTAATTCAGTTGTAGGTAAATCATACTGATCCCATTTCAAGAATTTGGGAATTAATGTAAGAGGCCATGCCAAGGGGATATTTACATCTGGGGGAAGGTAACACAAGTGGATGAGGATCCTATCTGCATCGAATGTGGAAAAACATTCGATGACCATTCGATTTCAACTTGAGTTTGCTGCTATAAGCAAAATCAAATACAAAAATAGTGAAAATCTCACCGTGTGCACCCATCATTACTGCTGCCAGGCCAACAGGCTCTAAGCCTATTTAGTTACCCCGGCAATGTTTTGTATTGTTAGAAGACGTTCAATAAAAAATATTTACTATTGCCGCATTGGTTACATAGACCCAATTTCACTTTTGAATAGATTTCCACAAGTTTCATTAAGAAAGGGCACCTTGTAAACTAGTTCTGCAGTAAATCTGCACAATACAGCCTTTTTTCTGCATTTGATTTGAATATGACCTATATTATGTAGCATTCTATGTCTCTATTGATCAATGCTACTCCTTTAGGAATGAGTTAGATAGGTAAAGTACAAGAACTGATTAAAATTTAATCAGATTCTTTGCAAATTAATTTGCATATTTATCCTCATGTATGCATTGATCTTGTTTTTACATCCCGTTCCTTCTATTCCTAATGTGTAATGAGCCATTCATCAAAAGCATTGTTTTATAATACTGCTTCTCACGTATTTAGAGAAATACAAAATATTCAGGATGATTTACTTTGTATTGTCATGTTGCAGAAAAAAAATTCAATGCAGAGAAATACCGTAACAATGAATCACAGAATTAATATTTTAAGCTCTTTGTTTACTGATATTGTTGGGATGCATTAAACATTAACAATGTTTAGCAGTAGATGGATACCTGTAAAAAGATTCAATGGAAAAACATTGTTATTTAAAGTATATTAGGACATTTTTGTGTCCTGAGAAAATGACTGAAGATATATCAATGTAGTGCCCTATTAATCATTAGTAAAGAGATCTCTGATTATAAGCTTGGTGGAAATATAAGCATGACAATTTATGCTGGAAAATATGTATATATAAATTTTTATTCCATAAGCTGAAATAAAAGTAAATTCATAAGCAACTGTACAAATATGTAACTGTATAAATATGTATATGAGGAGTAGTTGTTTAATTTGATTTGGTAATAGTATAGTAATAAATGTAATAAGCAGGAGGAGGAGTTTGCACTAAATATAAATGCTAAACCTAATAATACCTTTGCTATGTTGCATTTCTGAGGTTCTTAGCATAATGATGGCCATTATTATGGGCGTGTCCACCGCGTCCAGGTCACCTCATTCGGACAAGTCCCTAACACTACTCTGAGACAAGTCCAGGGCACGGGACCCCCCCAGGCCATCCCAGCAGAACCACCCCATGGCATCACATTGGTGTGAAATTAAAGTGATAGTAAAGGGATATAAGGGAAATGATATGTGATAAGACTTACATAAATAAGAAGTAATAATACATGTGAAGGGTGCTACATATTCAAAAGCATTTAGCAAACTAAAGGGGGGATGGAAAGTATACGGCATGATGCCATGGAACAGCCCAGCTACAGCAGCCCAAAGAGCCCCGTGCCACAAACACAGTCCCACAGTCTAATTCTCAGCATATATATATATATATATATATATATATATATATATATATATAGTAGGACTTACCCTCATAGTACCAAGCTGAGTGTGCAGTCTTGAGTGCAGGACTCCAAGCTAATTAAATATAAGCTGGGACAGGTGGGAGGGGTGCTAGTAAAGGAAGAAGGTGTCTCTAATTCCTTCCAGTGTGTATACATACTATATAGTACATAGGGGGAGGGGCCCTAAACTGCCCACCCTGGACATATGAGGTGCTACGGACTTGTAGTGCAGCAAGCAGGAGGAGGAGATTGTAGGTACACACTAAATATAAATGCTAAACCTATTAATACCTTTGCTATATTGCATTTTTGAGGTTCTTAGCAAAATGATGGCCCGCTCTCCCGTGTGCAGCGGCTATTAAGCTGACTGTCAGTGCTGCAGAGAGCCGCATCCTCCATCCTCCTCCCCCTCCCTCCATGCAATACCCGGCTGCAACTGGCTGTTTTATTTTTACACAGCAATTTAGATTTCTGTTTCAGCCCACCCCGACCAAATCTAACTCTCTCTACATATGATATATTTCCCCAGTGCACATGGTTTTGCACATGTTGAGAACAATTTTGTCCTGTGGTCAGGTATGAATTAGGCCCTACTTTCACATTGCCAGAAATCTTTGTTGCCAAATGTATTTCCATCATAATTGAAAAAAGAAAGTAGAGATTGTCACTTTTAGGCGCACTTGTAGAGAAGAAATTTCGTAAAATATAACTTTTATTGGTTTATTTTAAGAACTGTGACATATAAAAACATATATAAGGGTAAGACAAGGTAAGTATAAAAGGGGAATTAACCCAGTGTGTCTGTGATAATTTGTCTGTTTGGTCCTGATGAAGCTGGTGGCGACACGCGCGTCGACCAAACACTCCTAGAGTGTTTAAATCCCCCTATTCCCCTCCCCACTGAAATGTATTTTGATCTGTAATCATAGATAGATTGGCAGCGCTGTACCTGACAGAGGCGAGATACTGGTGTCTGGGTGTGGATCACTGTAGCACTCACTGCTAGTGACACCACCGAGACCCGACACCCTTTTACAGCAAGGGCGCACGTGTAGTCAGTGTCTGGCGCGGCTTTCTCCAGCACTGTAAAGAAAAGGCGGCGCGCAGACTACCTGTAGCGTCCAGCACAGCTCTCTCCCATTACCTAGGGGGAAGGCGGCAGCAGACGCAGCATCACAGGGGTTAGCTCTGACAGGGTGTATCCCGAGCGCTACCCCTGTACTGTGTGATACAGAGAGGTGCATCCAGCAATTATAGGTGCACAAGTGACGGATAGTGATACCTCCGGCAATATATATAGCCGATGACCTGAGGGTTATACACTACACCATTCCAATGATTTATCATATGTGCCATACCTATATACAGTGATATGAAAGACAACTGGTGATATCCCAGCAAGCAGTTACAGTTAGTAGACACCCACGGCATAATACAAATAGCCGATTACTAGAGGTAAAACTATTATAACTAACACCTATCTTCCTCATAGTGCCAACTTGCTGGAAACAGCACTATGTTCACACAGTCACTTGCTCTGTAATTAATTAAAATAATTTAAAGGAACATTTGTCAATTAAAAGCGCTGATCCAATCTAACAGTATACACACAAATTATCACAGACAAATTGGGGATAGAGGGGACACATTACGTGGGGTTAATTCCCCTTTTATACTTACCTTGTCTTACCCTTATATGTGTTTTTATATGTCGCAGTTCTTAAAATAAACCAATAAAAGTTATATTTTACGAAATTGCTTCTCTCCAGGTGCACCTAAAAGTGACAATCTCTACTTTCTTTTTTCAATTGTGTTATATCCATTGTCCAACGGCAGCACACCCCATAATAAATAATAAATACTATTCTTAATCGAATTAAAGGGGTCCTATAAGCATTATAAATCTACACCCTCCTGTGCGATTAGCAAAACCCCCCTTTTTCTTGCCTGTATTTCCACCATACAATGAAGGTCAAGTATCAACCTTGTGTATTGAATTGAATAAAATTTTATAACAAAGGTTCATATAATTGGTTGAGATTTCATGATCATGACTGGGAGGCTAACCATTACTGGTATGATAATATTCTGCTGAAATGTAGCTTTGTTAATTGAGTAGATTCTTTACATAGTTTTACATAAATAACTATAGCAAATGCACTTCATACATCTGTCAGAATATTATATTGTCAGTACAGTTTGCAAGAATGAGACCAAGCCTTACAGAGAAACCATTTCAAACATTCAATGCATGCCAACTGTAGCCATGTACAGGGGGATTCAGCTGCCATGAGTTGTCCTCTGCAGCCTACTCCCATTGTAATTCATGTTTACAAAACTAACCCTAGATTCCCTTCTATGTTTAGAAAACTGCCAGAGGAAGCAACTTCACTAAATTGTAAATGTAATATTGTCCAATATCTACAAACACTTATAGTTATATTACTAGAGTTTTTATTTTTTTCCTGCATTTAATGTACTGGAATAATGTCCAATGTAGAACGAATCAGAACTTGTGGAACATGTCCAAACCCTTTTAGCATATTTCAATTTACAAAACACTGAAGTCACAGTCCTGACTAAATTTTCTCTTGTTCTAGAAGTTTGTCTTGTGACTTACCTCTGCCAATTCAGAATATCCTGATTTCCAGAGTTCAATGCCTGAGAAGTCTTTTCTAGGAAAGGTTATTGAGAAAGTGGTTGCAAATCAACTGGAAACCCGCCTGACAACCCATTATATGTATGATCCATTCCAATCAGGATTCAGGAGAAGACATAGCACTGAAACAGCCCTAGTATATGTGCTAAGTGATCTGATAGCAAGACACAAAGGTGACTGTTCAATCTTAATCCTTCTGGATCTCTTTAAAGCACAAATTCTCAAACTCTGTCTTCAGGACCCCACACAGGGTATGTTTTCCATGTCTCCTCACAGAATGAAGTGAAATAATTAGCTCCACCTGAGGATATTTTAAAATGTATCAGTCAGTAATGAGTATTCCTGTGCACATGCCAGGTGACCTGAAAAACATCCTGAGGATCAAGTTTTAGAACCACTGCTCTAAAGCATTCTATACTGTGGACCATGGGCTTCTGATTGAGCACCTGATAAATTGCTGTGGACTGTTGGGCACAGTACTAAGCTGGTTCAAATCAATTTCCACTGGCAGATCTCAGAGAGGGTCATCTGGAGTACGGCATACTCATCACCACATCGGTGCTATTTCCATGTGGTGTCTATACTATATGTCATGCTTTTTGCGGCATACATGTACCATTCCTAGGCAGATAATTTCCAGCTGTACTTGTCCTTTGCTCAGGGCACTGAGAACCCAATTATAACCCTAAAAGGCTGTATAGCTGATCTCCAGGATCGGATGAGTGCCAGTTAGCTGAGACTGAACCCTGATAAAACAGAGATAATTATGATACAGTAGGTCCTCAAAGGACAAGACTGCAGCATAGTCAACGGACTGGACTGACACTTGGGGTTACAGAATTACAAAACTCTGATCATGTGCGGAATCTTGGCGTTGTGCTGGATGGTTGCTTGACACTTAAACATCAGATACAAGCCAGAATTAAATACTCATTCTTTCATCTTAGGAACATAGCCAGAATCAAACACTTAATTTCCTCTGAAGATTGATAAAGTTCATACAGTACATGCATTTTTATCATTTCAATTAGATTACTGCAATGCCCTCTACCTCGGTATTCCAGCAAAAGGTTTGCACTGATTACAGTTGGTACAAAGCACAGTTGCCTGGCTGTTAACCAACATTCTAGCCATATAATACCCATTCTCTTTTCCCTCCACTGGCTGCCTATAAAATAGTGAATCATCTCCAAGATTAACTTACTGAGTTTTACAGCCCTAGATGACCAAGGTCGGAGGTACCTGAAGCAGCATCTGATTCCATGCTGCCCCACCTGATTACTGCGATCTGTAGATGAAGGGCTTTTAGTAGTACTTTGAAACCCGTAATTCATCTTCGAGTCGAGCGTTTAGCTATGCAGTTCCGATTCTATGAAACTCACTTCCCAGCACAGTTTGAAAGGCCCCCGCTCTAGAATTCTTCAAACTCAAACTCAAGTCTTTCCTGTTTACTCAAGCATTTCTGTAATTGCCTTAATCCTTTGAGTGCCAACTATGTTGTGAGCTATCCTCAAAATATCTGCTAAAAATGCCAGCATCCCTCACAGCAACTGTTCTTTTAGTATAAATAAATACAAATAAATAAATAAACCCAAGATAATTAAATGAAGTTTAGTTAAATATTGTACCAAAAAAAGAACAGTCACTGTGAGCGGCGCTGGCATTTTTACCGGATATTTTGAGGATCTCTCACAGCAACATTAGCACTCAGAGGTTTAATGAAACGGTTTGCTTGCCAATTTTCACACATATTTTGACAAATTCCCTTGGCACTATAAGGATTAACTATCTTCATGCTCTCTCTAGTTTATGAAAAGCTTTATTGTACTTCATTGTTCCTGTACTGTATTATGTTCATTATATCTGTTAAATGCCTTGAATCATATTGGAGAAAGACTGCCACAGAATTTAAATTATTCCTATTAATTAAAGTCTGCTCAGTATGCAAGCTGCAACACCTGAGTCTGTGCTATTAGCTGCTGAATTTGCTTCCAAGCGTAAGATTCCTGATTATAGCGGTATTATCACTGACCATTTGGAGCATGCTGCTGTTCCTCTTCACTTTTGGACAAAGGGGGTTGTTCAGACCTAAGCGCTTTGCTGCTACTTTGTAAAGCCCTGCAATCAGGTATACGCCACCCAACCAGGGTGAAATCCCTCCCTGTGCCTGCTTGCAAATTGCTGTGCAAGGCTTGCAAAAATTACGGTGATTGGCGAATAGCAGCAAATCCATGCGCAAGCCGGTCACCATCGAATGATCTTTCCAGTGTATGCAGTAGCACAGGACTTGCTCTGCGGGTGTGATAGAAACAGGCTGATTAGGGCAGGAGCTGATGTCACACGACTTCCCTTTAAATTTCTGGACACGCATGCATTTTCCCTGACACTCCCAGAAAACTACCAGTTACCACCCACAAATGCTGGATTGCTGTCAATAAGGCAATTGAGGCTGGATTTCATCACAGGATGGCCTTGCGCATGGGTACTACAAGCTGTATGCATGCGCACTTGTTCAATTATTGCCTGGCTCACAGCCATACTATCACATCAGAATAACCCCCAAAGTTGGGAGGTTATATTAGTGTATACTATTAATAAATAAAAGAAAATAGGCTATCATTATATTGTACAAAGTTTAGATAACTGATGTATCTCACTTACTACATACCTCCCAACTGCCTCAATTTTCATGGGACAGTCCCGGTTTTTGAGGATAGTCCCGCATCCCACCCAGGGTCAACAAACATGTTATAGGGTTAGATATATATTTTGAAACCCACAAGATAATGCCATATAAGGTTACATTTTGAAACACAGTATAAGATACCCAATGTATTTATTCTCTGTAATTGCAATAGTAAAACAAGATGCAATCTGAAAACCACAGCACCTGTCAATAGCTATGGTAACACTAGTGCTCTGAATATTTAAAAACATCAATTATAATATGGCATATGGCCTCTACTGAGATAAGAAAACAAGTAGAAAACAATTCTTATGATTCAGTCCATGTTTAGGTGACATGTCCAGATAGCGCAGACAAAGGAAGAACACATCCAAGTGCGGATGCTTGATGGCATATCTTCTGTGTATGTATTCACACTGCACGTGCTCAGAAATGTGCAGGTATGAATACAAAAACCGTGTGCACCTGTACATATTTGCATGGTTCTGCCAATTAGAGCTACCCATGCATAGATGTGTAAATTGGGGGAGTTCTTTTTATTTATTTATTTTTGAATTGAGTAATTTTTTATTGATTTTTTCACAGAACAAAGCAAACACGAACAACAACTTAACAAAATAAATATGATTTTATATTTAAATAAATATATAAGAATATCACATGGTAAGCAATTTTACCATTACACTTACAACATTTAGGACATTATTAATTACCCGTTTTAATTACTTTAAGCAAAGAATACATATTCATACATAATCTAGAACACAGTACAAATCAAATTACCCTGAGCCACCCTAAAAGGCTATAGTATAGACCAAACTGTTAATAGAATTGATTTAGAATGGTCTACAAATACTTCTCCTTGAAACCAAAAAAAATTAAAAATACACAAAAAACTGAGCATTAATCTATTAATGGAAAGTTGAGGGGATGCATATTATAAAATAATATGCATCCGAATAATAAATAAATATTTCTCATGCTGTACTGTAGGATTAACCAAGGAAGTCCAGGCCTTAAAGTCAGGAGCTGAGGAATTCATCCAGAGGCTAGCTAGGCAGACTTTAGCCAATGTACATAGATTAACAGCATACTGCCTAGTATGTTTATCCAGGACATCATCACCAGACACTCCAAGGCAGCAAAACCTAGGTGTTAGATTACTTTGGGGAATTCCTGGAGTTCTAATGTGGCCAAATTACAGTATTACTGTATTATATGCTCTTATGGATTCACTTTAAAAATTGGATTCAATGCTATGATTGCCAAGTAATTGATTGTTGCGTTAAAAATTTGGCCTGACTTGCAGGAAATCCTGCACGATCTGTTTATCGCCCAAAGAATGGCAGATAAGGCTTTGCATAAAAGGATAAACAGGAATTGGATATGGTAAGGGATAGAAATAATGGATTCAGCTAAGTTCTCATTTGTTGTGCTTGCAACTTCTGGTTGCCTTATGTATGTGAATAAGAAACACATTTTAAGTGAACAAATGCTTAGTGGCTGAAACATGTAGAATGGCAAGCACTGGCTTTCCCTGCAGGCGCTGGACCACACATAGCTTTAGGGCATACACATGGAGAGATCAGTGCTCCATTTCTAAGCAATCTAGTCAGATCACTTAGAAAAGGGGTTGAAGTAGCCCCTTGGTGTTGAGGACATTGAACTTGTTTCTACTTCTGCAGAAGACTCCTCGAAAGTCCAGAACTGGTTCAAGCAAATGCCAATTGCATTATCTGTATTATTTAGTAAATAAGAGTTTTTCTTGGTGCTAGAAAAGTTAGAAATTATGTTGGATTCAACTGACCCATTGAAGGAGGCTGAGGGCTTATAAATAGCTATACTATACTTCTAGTGATTTTTATATGGTCATAAAAAACTTGGACAAGCAAAAAACTAAAAGTTTCTTGGAGTAAAATCTACTTTAAAAATCTTATATATTTTATAATGTTACCAGAAATCAATCTTCAATACAAATAACTATATTTGTATTCATGTTGCTTCATATTAAAAGCTATTCAGTAGAATATCTTTTTTATCATCATATCATCACAATTGAATTTACTCTTATTAAACCAGTCATCCCTTACAAACGTCCGACCTGCAGGTGTTCTGGCATCTGACATTGTATCATTTGAATAATCTGTTTCTCTTTCGCCACCATTCCATGACCCCTGGAAATAACACAAGCTGATTGAGAGTAATAAGTAACAGTAAAGGGAAATAAAAGATTTTTCTCCAAAGGAAAAAAAAACAATTCAAGCAAAAATATTACAATACATTAGTCAGAGAACGGCTTATATTCTTAGTTCCAGTATGCACTTATCACATTGGTCTAACCGAATAGAAAGATAGGATAAATCATGCACATCAAACACATCCACACTATTAGCTATTTTCAAGGATAATATTAATCTATCAAGCTAGGAGCTGTGCTTTGTGGATCACTGATTTACCAGGTGTTAAGATGGAAGGTAGCAGATGTTTCAAATTAAAATAGACTTGGCTTGTGTACTCTGTATACCATAGGTAAGGGAATTGGAACAGAACAACAAGTGAACAGAGTTAAAGGGCAACCATGTGCCAGTTTAAAGAAATTCCCTTCTTAGCAATGAGATGAACCATAAAATCTGCATTGCATAATAAATAAGTCCACTGTTTTGATAAGCTGCTAGATAGGGAATTTAATGATCAGTTTTATACTGTATTCTGACATTGACATACTTTTTTTTTTTTGGGTAAGAAATTGCTAGGATAAACACAAACGGATCATAGTATTTCTAGACAAACTGTAAGAGTTCAAACCTTCTAAAGAGATGTTAAACCCATTATAAATGATTGTTGCCCATACCAACCAATGGGCAACAATCATATTCTCCAGGGCGTAAAACCAGTAAAATGCTGTCACAAGCTATACAATAAGAACAAATCTTTGTGGTCCCCACTTAAGGTTTCACATACAATAGTCTATTGCCAGGATCTCCAAGATACTGGGCCAGATGCAATAAGCTTCAAAAGTGATCAAATGGAGAGTGATAAACAACCAGCAAATCAGCTCCTGCCTGACATTTTTCAAACACAGTCTGTGAAAGGGCAGGTTGGAGCTGATTGGCTGTTTTTTTTATCAATTTCCATTTTAGCCTTTTGGAGCTTAGTGCATCTGGCTCAATAACTGTTGTATTCCGGTCAGGCTCTAACCAGCTCTTTTGTTAATGTTGCCAGGTTGGCCAACTGGGCATACATTGTGGTTAGTTTAAGATTTACAGTATTTTATATATTGAGGGAATTATTTTATTTCTGTGCAGAGTAAATACTGGCTGCTTTATTTTTGCACTGCAATTTAGACTTCAGTTTGAATCTACCTCACCCAAATCTAAATCTCTCACCTGTAGTGTCCCACCTGTAGTGCAACATGGTTTTGTCCAATTGGTTAAAAAAAATGCTTTTTGATCAGGTCTGAATAACCCCCAATGTGTTTCAAGTGACTTTATTTACATGAAATAAAATAATTTTTATTTCACGTAGATAAAACAGAATTTGTTACGTACTTATCTACATTAAGGACCTCATTTACTACTGATCATTTATGCAATTAGTAGCTCAGTTTCCCAATTAATGGGAAACTGCATATGCTAATGCACCTGAAAGGCGTTCCTGGGGAGGGATGGGGAAGGCAAGCATTCGGGCAAATGGAAAATGTTTCCCCCTTTTCTCAGGAATGGCAAGGCCAAGACTGCATCTTAAATGCAGTTTCCTTGGCCTCCCAGGTCAGAATTAGGGGGTTATTCTGGTTGACTCACTCAGATGCGAAGTCACACCCTTACGAGTCCACCAGAACCCTCTCTGCGAAAATGGCAGGCCAGCCACCCCCCCCCCCCCCCCCAGTCGCACCCTGTGCACGTTTGCATGTCCTGCAAATGGATGTTTTACATAAACACCCATTCGCAGGCCGGGGGGAACTCACACATCTTTCAATGGTCGTAACGTTTGAGGGAAAGGGGAAGGGGAAGATGGACCAGTGCACAGGTTGGTATCGTAATGGATAAATATAAGAAGAGATTTGTCAAAGTCCACAGTAAGTTTTGATTATGAGAACAGGAGGTTCCCTTACAGATCACAGATGTGGAGGTGCACCCTAGAGAGTAAGGCTATATGGAAAGAAAAAGAAGGAACGACTCTCTTTTTTGTTGGGGCACTCTTTATTTTCGTGATTACGTATAGTAATCAGTAGAAAGTTTAATTTTATGTTGATAAAGGTAAGATATATGGGGGAGAAGGTACTAGCTCAAAAATATATATGGAGTCAGATGGAAGAATGCTAGTTGCACAATATGAGAAGGGGTGGAATGTCCCACCACTGGGTGGGTTATTGAAATTTAAAAATTAACTTTTATTAAATATTGAGTAAAATAATTACTAGACAGACATGTTAACAGACGTTTGACACAAAACACTTAAACATATATACACGTTATCAGTAACTCCTGAATATCTGTGCCCAATGGGCACAGATATTCAGGAGTTACTGATAACGTGTATATATGTTTAAGTGTTTTGTGTCAAACGTCTGTTAACATGTCTGTCTAGTAATTATTTTACTCAATATTTAATAAAAGTTAATTTTTAAATTTCAATAACCCACCCAGTGGTGGGACATTCCACCCCTTCTCATATTGTGCAACTAGCATTCTTCCATCTGACTCCATATATATTTTTGAGCTAGTACCTTCTCCCCCATATATCTTACCTTTATCAACATAAAATTAAACTTTCTACTGATTACTATACGTAATCACGAAAATAAAGAGTGCCCCAACAAAAAAGAGAGTCGTTCCTTCTTTTTCTTTCCATCTTTCAATGGTCGCCAGCACTCAGGTCACTTATATATGCATACACATTTGGGAGGAACTAGGCACTTGACACCATTGATATCAGCTGCCCGCCCTGGTGCCCACATCACCCAGGGATTCTATGAGAATGCGCTGTATTTTCATGGTAACGGCTATTAAACACTGGGTGTTCCCATGGGTGAGTACCCCAGCCTGCCGCCCCCGGCCCGCAATGTTGGGTGAACAGTCTGTTCATCGTGGCCGCAAGCACCTGGTGTATGCACATGAGCAGAAATGTGCATTGCAAAAACATTGGACCCGTGCGAGTGCTTACCCACAGCCGAGCGGACCTGAATTAGGTCCCTAATCAGTAGTATGCAGGCAAGGGGGTGGTATGCAGGCAGGGGGTGGTATGCAGGTAGGGGGTGGTATGCAGACAGAGGGTGGTATGCAGGTAGAGGGTGGCATGCAGGCAGGGGGTGGTATGCAGGTAGGGGGTGGTATGCAGGCAGGGGGTGGTATGCAGGTAGGGGGTGGGATGGAGGAAGGGGGTGGTATGCAGGAAGGGGTTGGTATGCAGGCAGGGGTGGTATGCAGGAAGGGGGTGGTATGCAGGCGGGGTGGTATGCAGGCAGGAGGTGGTATGCAGGCGGGGATGGTATGCAGGCAGGGGGTGGTATGCAGGCAGGGGGTGGTATGCAGGCAGGGGGTGGTATGCAGGCGGGGGTGGTATGCAGGCAGGGGGTGGTATGCAGGCAGGGGTTGGTATGCAGGCAGGAGGTGGTATGCAGGCAGGGGTGGTATGCAGGTAGGGGGTGGTATGCAGGAAGGGGTGGTATACAGGAAGGAGGTGGTATACAGGTAGGGGGTGGTATGCAGGAAGGGGGTGGTATGCAGGCAGGGTGTGGTATGCAGGTAGGGGGTGGTATGCAGGAAGGGGTGGTATACAGGAAGGAGGTGGTATGCAGGAAGGGGGTGGTATGCAGGCAGGGGGTGGTATGCAGGCAGGGGGTGGTATGCAGGCAGGGGTTGGTATGCAGGCAGGAGGTGGTATGCAGGCAGGGGGTGGTATGCAGGCAGGGTGTGGTATGCAGGTAGGGGGTGGTATGCAGGAAGGGGTGGTATACAGGAAGGAGGTGGTATACAGGTAGGGGGTGGTATGCAGGAAGGGGGTGGTATGCAGGCAGGAGGTGGTATGCAGGTAGGGGTTGGTATGCACGCGGGGGTGGTATGCAGTTAGGGGGTGGTATGCAGGCAGGGGTGGTATGCAGGAAGGGGGTGGTATACAGGCAGGAGGTGGTATACAGGCAGGGGGTGGTATGCAGGAAGGGGGTGGTATGCAGGCAGGAGGTGGTATGCAGGCAGGGGGTGGTATGCACGCGGGGGTGGTATGCAGGTAAGGGGTGGTATGCAGGCAGGGGTGGTATGCAGGAAGGGGTGGTATACAGGCAGGAGCTGGTATGCAGGAAGGGGGTGGTATGCCCCTCCTCCTCAATTTGTATTGCTAAAGATTGCATATGCTAAACTGCTGTGAGCAGCTTAACACATACGATCAATTCTGAATCAGGCCCCAAGTAAGTGTTGTCCCTCACTGGTCTCCCACATGTCCAGAATATATGAATTCCCATATTTGAAACTAAAACAATAAAACATAAAAAGTACTGTTCAGAAGAACCATGATTTAGATGAACAAGGGAACCTCTGCCCTTGTTATAGCGAATAATCAGGCTTTTACTGTATTTCCTTCATGTTTTCCTTTATTACAAGTCTTGAAAAGAAGTACAAGTTCTTCTGCATGACCAATTAGCATGTTCACAAATCAACGTATTACTGATATCAGCAGAACAGATCTACAGTCTATGCTGTTTTTTTTTATTTTTAAATGTAACTGTAAATCTCTGTCTCCCATTAATTAAGCTTTATGTTCCCGCAGATACAACATGTGCTTTGAAGGATAGCAGCCGCAGTGAATACTGAAACCACTACATTAATCCAGTTACTTACCACAACTACACAAATACTTTAAACATCATGTTCTATATGATTCTGCAGCTCTTTGATTGTATATTTCATATTATTGCTATACTAAAAAGAAAGGTACAATTCTAACTTGTTTGCAAAATAAAATTGGTATCATTTTACGTTGCTTTGATATAAGGATCACTTTGAAATTAATATCTAAGTGCAAAACAAGAAATTCTAGAATCTGCCTTAGGGCAAAAATAAGGAAAGTCACAGGGGCTGTTTGTAAAACTATAGTCTTTATGTGATGATTAACGCAAGCCATGGTAGGACCCTGGGTGGGCCAAAGCCCCCATGACTACCACAAATTAGGGAAAGGTGAAACAGCAAGTCTAATTTAATTAATATTGGTTTATTAAGTAGGATAAAGCCTTTTGTGAGCCCTGACAAGTAGACAAGTATTTGCATTATGAGTCATGTTAGACAAAGCACAATAATGATGTTAGTTTCTTTGTGTCTGTGCAGACGGATCAGACAGCAAGGCTCACACAATGATCACAGTATACTGTATATAACTAGCAGTATAACTGCAAATGATCAAAGAAAAATCTGTTAAGCTTATTATAAACTGTTCAGGTGACTCTCACACCCGATAGCACTAAGTTGTTGTAATTCTGCAGAAGTTAAGCTGGGTAAGCACCTATACCAGGGGTTCCCAAACTGTGCGCCTAGGCTCCCTGGGGTGCCTCGGAGCACTTGCATGGGTGCCTCAGGTTGGTGGTCCAGAACCAATTCAAGTTATTTATAGTCAATGTAATAGACAAAATCAGTGCTTGTGGCTTCCAGTTTTAAAATATATGGATAAACAGAAGTGAATCTACATAACTGGACCTAAGGATGACCTATAAGCACAACATATTTAATTTAATATTGTTTTCTGAGTAGCAAACTTTGCACGTAGGGGTGCCATGACAAATATTCTGATAATCTAGAGTGCCGTGATGCAAAAAAGTTTGGGAACCACTGACCTATACAATCATCAGCCAGGACATCTGATATCAGGTTACTGGCGCAATGCATATGTAGGTGTGTACTCATAAGCAGCGGCAGCTCTTACCCCTGTGGAGGAGGAGGGCTGCCACGATGCCACCCCCCCCCCCCCTTCCACTGCCGTTGCTGCTGGTCCCCTCTGCCGCCCGCTAGTCTGCAGTAGCGGCGCATGCATAGTAGCGTCTTCTGTACCACCCATTCGCAAGCCCCCAGCATCTATGGGCTGCTTCGGAAGCCTGCAAATAATTAATGAATAATAATTAATTAATAATAATAAATAATAATAAATAATAATAAATAATAATAAATAATAAATAATTAATTAATAATTAAAAACCTGCAAATAATTAATGACTGTTTGCAACAAGCAGTACCCAGGAAATCGCAGCCCCCCTTAAGTCTAAAGCAGGGGTTAAAGTGAAGGGGAATGGGGTGGAACCCTCCACATTGGCCCTGCACAGTAATTCTCACAGAAAAGTATTCTAGTTTGCAGGAGGATGCCAAAAATCCTACCACTGGTCTTATCTCTGCCTAATTGGGGGGGGGGGGGGTAATTAGGAGGAGGCATAAAGAAATGAGTTCCCCCACCTCTGCATGACCACTTTAAGCTCTGGTCTAAAGGCAGGAGCCGCCACTGAATATATTTGAAGCAGAAAGAGTTGTTTTTTCTATGTAGCATCTGTTATAATATGGGAGTCAGTCCTTCTCCAATAAGATAATCACAATAACAAGATGATAATTAAGAGACAATACTATACACTATTAATAAGTTTACATAAACCATAGACATGTATTATGACAATGTGTAATCAATAATAAATGTATATAACAAATAAGTCACATGTAAAAACTTATGATTTGGTATCTTCATTATTGTTAAGTCCTATTTACCCTTGTAGGTTCTGCATCTGGATCAAATTGTGTAGATGTTGGACTTGTTTAAATATATTCAATTAAGAAATGTTCATTTATTAATTAGGTAAATGCCCTTTATATCAGGGAGAAAATCCAGATAAATAGACATATTACCAGTCCATGCCAGTTCATTTGGGGTCTTTTAACAAGATAGCATCACTGCAGAATTTGTGGTCCCCTCCATTGCACAATTCCAGGATACTCAAGGTTTCAGAAAAGTCTACAGTGTGTCCAAAAAATTTCCATAGTCATATAGGGTTAGGATATTTCAGCCTGGGACTCCCAACTGATGCATTTTCCGGGCTTGCAGTTTTAACAAAGATGAAACTGTAGATCAGCAATAACATTTCTTTATAGCTGGGAAGTGAAGAAGAGCCAGGAATTGAAAGATAACCCATTGTTATGGTCGATTTACCGGTTATATCACATTATCAGGCGTACTAAAAATGTAAATTCTCATAAATCCATGTTTTTAACATTTTTAGATAATAGAAATTTCCAGCATGAGGAAGCAGCTTTTACTGCATTCCAAAGAGAAGGTCTTAAGGACATTCCCAATACTCCATCGTTACCCGTTAGCATTCCTCCAGGGGGAAGTTTGGTGGGGGGCATGAAACAATGGCTAGTTTATTTTCCTTCGCTTACTTGCAAACTTAAAACTCTGATAAACTTGTGCCACCTATTGTCCTCTATACAATATCAAGAAATGTTCTTCAATATAGTATAACTAACAGTATTTAATATTCACCCAATAGAAAACACCTTGCGGCCATGTCTATATCAGATTAATGCTGTAAATGTTGTACACCAAAGGCAGACCATTTGCACTGTTTTTGGTCATGCTCCAATGTTTCTGGATACAATTCAGAAATTACACTGTCCCACATTTAGTAAACTATGTGCCTTTCATAGCCGAATGGGCATTATTTGGGATTACCCCAGACAATCAAAGGATCAAAAAGGGATTAAGGGAATGCAAATCTATTTTACAGTTCTGGATCCTTCATAACCCAACCCCACTAGTCCTCTTTAAATGGAAATTACTTCATATATTTCAAATGGACTGGCTGGAGTAGATTTTAAACAAAGGCAAACTGGTGGAAAAAAAATGTCAATTCTTGGTAGAGTTATATTGGTACTTTGCCAATAGATTTTCAACAAAGAATCAAATACACCCCAAAAAATACAGAATGGTACAAACCATATTGCTATTAGGAGATCACCCAGTTCTAGACATACATTATGGACACTAATGGGGAAGCTAAATGCCCATTAGGCTCAAGACCTCTCACTCTCCTGATCTACTAATAGGCAATATGTGGGTTGTAATATTATCTATGTTACTTTATGTTTAATTGTTATTGATTGTAGTAATGCCGTGTGATTTTGGATATTATATTTTTTGTAATTATTGATGCTTGGAAAGGACAAGGTGGATTTATCATATGAATGTTTTAACTCAATATCACATCATTGTAATTGGTGATGTGTGATATTTTAATGAAAAGTGGATAAAAAAAACCTGTAAGTTAGCAAAATGCATCAGTGGGCTTCCCAGGCTGAAATTCCCTAACCCTATATTACTGAGTGAAAATTGGGGGTTTGTCACTCCCCTCTCTCTTCCTGACACCCACTCTTTCTCTCACTGCCCTCTCTTCCCCTGACACCCTCTCTCTCCCCTCCCCTTCTCATGCTTCCCTGTCTCTCTCCCTGATACATTCACTCCCCCTTTGTCTAACACCCTCTCTCTCTCCCAGAGATGCTCTCTCTCTCTCTCTCATGCTCCTCTCACTCTTTCTCCATATATATATATATATATATATATATATATATATATATATATATATATAGATATATACATACATATATATACTGTATTTGCTGGCATATAAGACTACTTTTTTTCCCTGAAAAACATGCCTCCAAGTGGGAGGGTCATCTTATACGCCCTGTCGTCTTATACACCGGCAAATACGGCACATATATATATGAGACACCCTCCATCTCTCTCGTTCTCTTTACCTCTCTTTCCTTTTTCTCACTCCCCAGCACCCTCTTTCCCTTGCATGTTATCTCTCTTCACTCTCTTTCTCCCTGAAGCATTTTCTCTCTCAATCCTTTACACCCTCTCTCATACGTTCCTCTCTGCCTGACACCCTCTTATTCCCTCTCTGTCTCTACCCCTCTCTTTTTGCGCCTCTCTTTCCCTGTCTCTAACAAACACTTTATCTACCCTTCCACTGTCCCTGGCACCCTCTCTCTTACTCCCCTCTTACTAATTCTCCCTTCTCTCTCTTTTAGGTACTTGTTTCCTAGCACGGCCACAATCTGGAGTAATCGTGTCCCTTAATTAAGGGACCCGATTACCCCCGATGGACCCGATTTCTTTTGAAATCAGGTCCATTTTGCCGGCTAGGATACAATATCGGGGGCATCGCGTCGGTCGGGACCATTAACATTGGTCCCAACGCGACCGACGCGATGCCCCCGATATTTCCATAGGCTTCAATGTTAAAAAATATTTTAACATTGAAATCTTGTCGGGAAAGTTAAAATATCGGGGGCATCGCGTCGGTCGGGACCATTAACATTGGTCCCGACGCGATGCGACGCGATGCCCCCGATTTTTGCATAGGCTTCAATGTTAAAATATTTTTTAACATTGAAATGGTGAAAAATTGTGAAAAAATGTGAAATGGGCCAATATGACCCATTTCACATTATAGATGTCCCCGTCGTCACCCCACGATAGACGCCAACCCGAAGCATGGCGAGCGCAGCGAGCCCGCGAGGGGCGGCGGTACGCGTCCTCCGACCTTTTCATGCCCTACTATCCACTAGGGCGTGGAGTGAGAATATAATAGTGTGGCGAGCGCAGCGAGCCACCGAGCCCGAAGCGTGGCGAGCGCAGCGAGCCCCGCGAGGGGACGCGGATACCTTCACAGTTATACGCGTCCCCTTGCGGGCTTCACAGGTGTCCGTGGCGACGCGGACACCTGTGAAGCCCGCGAAGGGACGCGTTTACCTGTGAAGGTATCCGCGTCCGCTCGCCACGCTTCGGGCTCGGTGGCTCGCTGCGCTCGCCACACTATTCTATTCTCACTCCACGCCCTAGTGGATAGTAGGGCATGAAAAGGTCGGAGGACGCGTACCGCCGCCCCTCGCGGGCTCGCTGCGCTCGCCACGCTTCGGGTTGTCGTCTATCGTGGGCTGGAGTTTACGCGCTTACATTTGGGGGGGTTGGGAATTTTTTTCATTTAATCCAATGTAAAATTGGGTCCCAGGGACCCAATTTACATTGGATTCAATGAAAAAAATCGGGTCCAAAATCGGTCGGTCTCGTCGATCGCATCGCATGCGACCAAATCGCATGCGATGTGATCGACCCGATTTTTCCGACACGACCACCCCGATCTAAATCGGTGTGGCCGTGCTAGGAAACAAGTACCCTCTTTTATTCCTGTATTTTGCTTTATTTTACTGACATAATCTATCCCTCTTGATCCCCTTCTCTCCCCCTTTCTTTTCCTTATACCCAGGGCCGGTGCTACCCGCTCAGCGGGTCCTGCAAAGCAGGGAGGCGCCGTGCTTACAATAGGCGCACTCCCTGCTCTGCCAAAGCTGCCCACAGCAGCGGGCAGCATGAAGAGCTGGTCCGTGCTGCACTGTGCACCGAGTCCAGCCCTCTCTTCCTCAGTGGAAGGACCCTTATGTCACGTCCCTCGCTGTCAGCTGTCATATGACAGGCAGCGGCACCGTAAACAAAAAAGAGTGGCGCCCGTTTCCCAAAGTCCTCCATGCACCCTGCGCCGTGCGCTTCATATTTTTTTCTTTTGTGGCTCCCGGCTTCCGCAGCCTGTCAGACATATGACAGGCAGCGAGTGGCACTAACAGCATTAAGGTCCTGAGAATGTGCCTGGCCGTCAGGGTCCGCCCCCTACCCATTCCTCCCTTCTCCAGTCCTATCTTCTGCGCCTGTCAATCTTCTCTGTCTATGAGGACAGTGCTGTCCTCAACACTCTGCCCACCTCTATCTCCTCCCCTCTTCTTTCATCTCCTCCTTAGTTCACTCCCCTCCTGTCCTTTCCCCGGGCCAGCCTTCAGACAGGAGTGTAATGGTGTCCTATCAAAGAGGAGCCTACATAGATAGAGGAGGGACATCAAGAGAAGGACTGGAGAGTATTAGGTGCAGAAGAACTGTAAGTGTATTTTTATAAATGTTTATAATATATATTTTTAATCATCATCATTTTTTTAAATATTAATTGAGATACTTTTCACAAATAATGGGGTGGTGTGAGGTGGGGTAGGTTTATGCATAGATACTGGGCCAGATTCAGCTTGTAACCCTGAAGTGTGGAAATCACATCAAGTATTTGGCAACTTCCACATTTCTGCACATACTGGTGTGGGCATGTGTATAGGCAGCTCTACTACTGTCAGCAACTGCTGTGGGCATATGTGTAGGCAGCTCTACTACTGTCGGCAACTGGTGTGGGCGTTATGTATAGCCAGCGTTACTACTGTCAGCAACTGGTGTGGGCGTTACGTATAAGCAGCGCTACTGCTGTCAGCCACTGGTGTGGGCGTTACTTCTGCCGGCAACTGGTGTCGGCATTGCGTGTAAATAGATCTACTACTGTCAGTTACTGTTGGCATTATGTATTAACAGCAAGCACTACTACTACTGTCGGTAAGTATAAGCAGCGTTAATACTGTGGGCATATGCAGGAGTACTCAGGGCATTACATTTAGCATAATGTGTGTCATAATGTCTTACGGGCATCAGGGTGTGTGGCATATGGTGTAAGGGGCATCATGATGTGTGGTATGATGTATAATGGTTATTACTGTGTGTGGTATAATGTGTAATGGGCATTAGTGTGTAGCATAATGTGTAATGGGCATTACATTGTGCTGCATATTGTGTAAGGGGCATCAAGATGTCTCACATAATGTATAATGGGCATTACTG
The DNA here is from genome assembly GCF_055691185.1 of Crinia signifera. NCBI lineage: Eukaryota > Metazoa > Chordata > Amphibia > Anura > Myobatrachidae > Crinia > Crinia signifera. Next base: position 394,618,004 of record NC_139217.1, on the reverse strand, counting down.
AGTGTGGTATTATATATATTGGGCATTACTGTGTGTGGTATAATGTGCTATGAGCAGTATGATGTTATTGGTACTTTTATGTGGCCACACCCCTTCCTCATGAAGCCACACTGTTAAATTTTTGCACTCTCTCTATTTTTCCAATTCCCTTTTTGGCACAGGGCACCAAAATGGCCAGTTAAAACACTGGTGCTGCATAATATGAATAAGATTGTTCTTCTGTGTGGTGTAATTTGGAATTTGAGTACTATTGTGTGGCCATGCTCCTTCCTTATGAGACCACACGTCTTTCTTTCAGTGTGCGATCTCCCTATGTGAAGTATGGAAGGGCGCAAATTTATAGTTTGCAGGAGGGCGCAGAACACCCTAGCCCCGGCCCTGCTTATACCCCCTCTCTCTTTCTCTCTCACTCTCTCTCTCGCTCTTTTTTTTCTCGCTCCAATTCCACTTATTGGACAGAGGCATGGTCTCACATCCCTAGCTATAACGTTCTCAGTGAACAATCTGGAGAAGGGACATCACCGGTGGACAGCATTCATTTTTTTGGGCCAGATTTGATTTGGCACAAATTAGTTGCTCATGGGCCCCCATTAGCCTTAATCTGGCATTATAAGGTACACAGGCTCTGAAGATAGTCCCCTCTTTTGCACCAAAATTATTTCATGTATATAAGCTAGTTTACTCCTGAAATCAAAAACGAATGCGACAAATTAGAATATGTCACACTGGGGGGGGGGGGGGAATTCAATTAAGTGTGCTATTGAATAGCACCAGGAATAAGTGCCCAAAGCTATTCAATTAGCTCTGGTGTCGTTTGCTATAACTTAATGGAATTCTTTGGGTACTGTAGCCTGCATTTGCAGGAACGGAACTCCCATTTCAGAACCAAGGGATACTGTAAAAAGATATGCCTGATATTTTTACAAATACTTAAAGATTGCGATGCTCCTTTTCACCAAAACAAGAGTGACCCTTTACTCGGGGGCCTGTTTAAAGGTGTATATGTGGTGCATTTATATACATTTCTGGTTATATCCCTCAGTGAAAATGCAATTTTAATATGTTTGGCAATATCTGCCTGCTGTATTATACTTTACTCTGGTCACCTGGCACAGTATCAGCTCCTCTGTGGATCCTCGTACATGTCTTAATCCATGATCCGGCAACATGGTTTTATCACATCTGAGTGCTTTGAATTATCATGGGGTTATAACAGCAGTTTGAGTACTCGATTGATCTTTAAACGCTGACAGAGGGTCACCACTAAGTATATCTTTCACGTTAGGGATGGCGGTGGCCAATGAGCTATTTTCTCCTGGAAACTTATTAACGGCAGATGAATTAAAACCTGACGGAAAGACTAAAGCATGTTCAAATGTAAATTAAAGCTGTAGAAAGGAAATAAAGAAATAAACTGAAACTGATTTAGCACAAAACAAGAGCAGCCTGTAGGGAAGCGCTTACAATTTGGAGTAAATCACTCACTCAATTAGTCTAGTCTTTATTTCTTTAGCCATTTTACATTTCTGCAGTGTCAACCCATTAAAAAGAGCTTATTAAGCTCTGAATTCGTGCTCATTGCCTTTATTTTGCTTTTACATGTACATGCAGCATATGGTTGAGAATGCATCGTGGGCATTGTGATTGTTCTTATTGAATTGTTTTACATTAGTGACACGAAACTAGTCTAAACAGAATTCAATATACTGTATAGGTGGTATATTAAGGTGAAATCCATGACGAGTGTACTAAACAGATTAATTAGTATTTAAAATTTGCATATTAATTGCAAGATAGAAAACTCTGTACATATTTTAATCTTGTGTATGCAATGAAAGCATACAGTATAGGTATCACTCATTAGCTAATGTAACTGCTAATTATAGAGCCTGTGGGCATGGTGGTAGAGAGCTTGATCAGAGATGGGCACTGATGCATTAGTTGTAGCGCTCTGGAGCATCTAAAGGATTTTTCAATGGCGTTGTAGCAGTGATCCTGGCTGCAGGGTCCAATTCTATGCTCCTACATAGCCAAATGCAGGGAACGCAGGGCAGCGATGGTGCTGCCTAGAGCCCTGCTCTCGCACACCTATAGCTATGGCATGGCAATGCACATACATATATCTTGATGTACTAAACAGGCAACATTGGTTCAAGCACGGGAAGATTAACAATAACTGAATACGGTGCACACATGGAAAGAATACAGTATAGGTATCACTCATTAGCTCATTAGGCTCTATAATGTAACTGCTAATTATAGAGCCTGTGGGCATGGTGGTAGAGAGCTTGATCAGAGATGGGCACTGATGCATTAGTTGTAGCGCTCTGGAGCATCTAAAGGATTTTTCAATGGCGTTGTAGCAGTGATCCTGGCTGCAGGGTCCAATTCTATGCTCCTACATAGCCAAATGCAGGGAACGCAGGGCAGCGATGGTGCTGCCTAGAGCCCTGCTCTCGCACACCTATAGCTATGGCATGGCAATGCACATACATATATCTTGATGTACTAAACAGGCAACATTGGTTCAAGCACGGGAAGATTAACAATAACTGAATACGGTGCACACATGGAAAGAATTCTAGATATTATTTTTTAAACATTGTAATAAATTGGAGTGTTTTTCACATGTTTTCAAGTCTCTGAGTGCCACCTATACTTCAGGGCTCCCCCTGCAAGAGGGCACCAGAGCAAGTTCTACAGGCAGAAAACCCTGATTGCTGGGTCTTTATGGAGTATATGCAGAATTGAATGTGTCAACTCAGATAAAAAATATTCAACACTGTTTTCTATTGATAGCTAACATAGCGCAACACTTTGGTTCTAGAAACACCTTTAAAACTTAAAACTTGGAATACAACTTGTTAATAGTTGGGAGGGAGTTTTTAAAATAAATTATCTTTTCTACGGACCAGGGACATTCATATGCATGAAGAGTATTTCTGTCAAGGGATGGTAAGTTTATGATTATAAACCAGCAGGTATTTGTTATTCCTCTTTAGCTTCTAACCCCCTGATATGCTGGTTCCCTTGGTTGGAATTTTGGACGATTAGAATGTCAAATATAAAATATTTTAACTTATCTCTTGTCTGGCCTCTCTTGTTGTCACCATTCCCCCCTCCAGTCTATCCAGAACATTACTGCTGTAACTTTTCTCTCACAACTGTGCATTTACTCTCCCTCTACAACCTGCTTTACTGACTCCCAATACACATTTCAAGTCCATATCAAATTCTTCAGCCTTATATTTAAAGTGGAAATGTGTTTGTATATGTGTGTCTTAATTTTGGTTTTAATTCATCATCAGAAAAAAAGATAAAAAATGAATACATATCTAAACAATAGATAACAAATTGAAAAAAAAACACACACCTAAAATCATGTAAATTTTGCAATCCAAATCCAAAAATCAGAAAAAATTTCTACAAATTATTTTGAAAACTAAACAATATGTATTTATTTGATAGGTTTCAGCAAAATAAAATAAAAACATCTGTAATATAGCAGGTTTAATCTAAAATACACCCACAAAAGGAAAATCTGACATAAAAAGTAACTAGCTAGCAGTGGCAGCCATTGTCGTCATCATCATCAATGTGCAGTTAGACACCAACAAGGATATACTGTAGCTACTGATGGATGTTTATGTGTCTCCATGGAGGCATATAGGCAGATGGGCATCACGGACGGTGTTATGGTTAGCATTACTGCCTCACAGGGCTGAGGCCATGGGATTGATACCCACCATGGCCCTAAAGGTGTGGAGTTTGTATGTTCTCCCCATGTTTGCATGGCAGGTATTGGCTTCCAACAAAATTAACCCTAGAATGTCAGTGTATGTGTGTACATGTGGTAGGAAATATAGATTGTAAGATCCACTGGGGCAGGGACTGATGTGAATGTTCAACTATACTCTGTAAAGCATTACAAAAAATGTGTGCGCTATATAAGAAACTGTTAATAAATAAATAAGGTAGGTTTTTGGTGTTTTTTTTTTACACTAAATAAATGACCAATTCTGCATGAACATCTGTATGCAAAGCTGCCTGTAATATATGTGTAACACCACATCCTGAACCTGTTTCAGAGGTGGTCGGAGAGGCTTGAGGGGTGGACTGTAGCCCTGGAGGCACAGTTGCAGTCCGCGATGACCCGCACATTACAGGCAAGTTTAAAGTTCCTGCTGTGAGCTGCTTTGGTAGTGCACAGGGCACAAAGGCCCAGTGTGTGTGCTGCTTTTGCCCCTATGGAGCTCAGTTATGGTGGCCTGAACTAAAACTCATTAATTGCAAAATAATCAGTCACAATAAAGCAGGGATGATTGCATATTAAGTTGAGGAACCAACCTGCAGTGACAATGTCTAATGGGACTAGAAAGTAAAAGTATACTTCCTGTCATAGCGAGAAATCAGCCTAGGAGTTCTACAATTACTTTGGCATGGTGGGGAGAACACTACAGTACTGTTGGGGATGAGAGATCATAGTACTGGACTGCTGGGGGTGGAAAAGCACATAACAGGACTATTGAGGAAGCCTAATAAAGGACAGTCGAAGTCTGTGGTGCACAGTACAGGATGGTTGAAGAGCACAGTACAAGACAACTGGAGAGCACAGTTTAAAACAGTTGGGGAAGTACAATACAAGACAGTTAGGGGATCACAGTACAGGACAGTTAGTTAATCACAGTACAGGACAGTTGTATAATCACAGTACAGGACAGGTGGGGAATCACAGTACAGGACAGTTGGGGAATCACAGTACAGGACAGTAAAAGGAGCACAGTACAGGACAGTAGGAGGAGCACAGTACAGGACAGTAGGAGGAGCACAGTACATGACAGTTGTATAATCAAAGTACAGGACAGTTGGGGAATCACAGTACAGGACAGTTGTATAATCACAGTACAGGACAGTTGGGGAATCACAGTACAGGACAGTAGGAGGAGCACAATACAGGACAGTAAAAGGAGCACAGTACAGGACAGTAGGAGGAGCACAGTAAAGGACAGTAGGAGGAGCACAGTACAGGACAGTTGGGGGAATGGGAACACAGTACAGGAAAATTGGGGCACACAATACAGGACATATAGATGAGAGGGGGAGATAGATAGATAGATAGATAGATAGATAGATAGATAGATAGATACAACCATATACTGTAGGTAATATTCCTTTTAAATTATTACACACAAAAGAGGGGTGCCAAGGGGACTTTTTGTGCTGGCCCTACTTGGTCTATAACTGGCACGGGAGCTGCACATAGACATGGCTACATATGCATCTTTTTGTTGGTCACAGTCTATGATTATATACAGTACAATGACCATCCATTCGTATATGTAAGGATTGAGACACATACTTTGTGCATCTGCACATGCTGTAATACACCCTATTGTGTCTTTAGAAATTTGCACCAACTCTATATGTCAGGTGCCAAGGGCAAGTATATCACTGGAAGTCCTGATACAGTCTTTATGCCCCAGTCCAACAATGACCACACACAATATAGAATATTTACTCTTATTGTTTTTTACAGGAAATTGTTTATAGTACATAAATACGGCTGATCATTGTTTTATTCTTTTGCATGTCAGCAAGTTATCCCTTCCACAATGTCCATGGAACTAATGAATTATGTTGACCTATCAAGTTGCCTCATTTCTTAAATGTAAATCTTTAAAAATGTCTGCATCTCATGAATGTTAACAACTTCTTTCAATGAAAATGTCATCCGTGTATGATCTATATACGTAGCACATGCTTTTATAAGTTATAGACACGTCAGTTTTGAAAAATGGCAATGAGTCTTTATGAGAGTTCATGCAAACAGCCTATTTAAATATATGTAAATTGAATGCAGCTTCATTACCATTTAACCTGTGAAGAGGAAGCAAGGATAGATTCTGTAAGTAATATAAAAACATAGGAACACTGGGAAAATAAGCCAAGCTCTGTGCTTTGGAAGCAGTACTGATAGGAGGAAGGGGGGCAGTGTTCATGACAACTTTAAAGCGGAAAATTTGATTAACTGAAGAATTTTTGGCAGTGTTAAACATAAGAAGTTTTACATCTGGTGCAGTTTGTCAGTGTCTGGGCTTATACAATACAATGTTAACCCATAGTTTAACTTTGTCTAGACACCATACACACTGTAATACAGACATCTTCTATCAATAATAATTACCTCTGCAGTATCTAATAAGCTTTAAAAATCTGATTATTTGAGGTGGTGTAAGATAATATATGCACAGGGATGAAATTGTGAATTCATCTTTACCTTTTTATTTAATTCTTTAAATTGTTTTCATGATTTTACTTTAAAATAATTTAGGGTACTCTTTACCTAGCACGGCGCCCACGATCTTGATCGTGGGCATCGTGAGGTAAAAAATCGCGTCGGTCGCGTCGTATGCGGGCTAAAGATGCCCGGACGCAACGCGACCGACGCGATGTCCACGATTTCCCATTGAAAACCATGTTAAACATGGACATCGCGTCGGTCGCGTCGCGGCCGGCCATAAATGTGCACACGATGGCCGCGACGCGATGCCCACGATTTGCCATAGGAATCAATGTTAAAAGGCCCGATGGACACGATTTTCATGTTAAATGGCTGAATGGACCCGATTTAACCATAGGAAACAATGTTAAATGGGCCTTAGAGCCCAAATACTTACCCTGAACTCTGAAATGGCCCCCCCAATTGTTTACGCCACCCCACGATCAACGTCAACCCGAAGCGTGGCGAGCGCAGCGAGCCCGCGAGGGGCGGCGGTACGCGTCCTCCGACCTTTTCATACCCCCACTATCCACGTCGGCGTGGAGTTGAGAATAGAATAGTGTGGCGAGCGTAGCGAGCCACCGAGCCCGAAGCGTGGCGAGCGCAGCGAGCCCCGCGAGGGGACGCGGATACCTTCACAGGTAAACGCGTCCCTTCGCGGGCTTCACAGGTGTCCGCGTCGCCATGGACACCTGTGAAGCCCGCGAGGGGACGCGTATAGCTGTGAAGTTATCCGCTGCGCTCGCCACGCTTCGGGCTCGGTGGCTCGCTGCGCTCGCCACACTATTCTATTCTCAACTCCACGCCGACGTGGATAGTGGGGGTATGAAAAGGTCGGAGGACGCGTACCGCCGCCCCTCGCGGGCTCGCTGCGCTCGCCATGCTTCGGGTTCACGTTGATCGTGGGGTGGCGGTAACAATTGGGGGGCCATTTCCCAGTCAAGGTTGCCTATTTGGCCTCTGTGGCCCATTTAACATTGTTTCCTATGGCCACATCGGGTCCATTGAGGCATTTAACAGTAAAATCGCGTCGGTCGGGCCATTTAACATTGATTCCTATGGGAAATCGGGTGCATCGCGTCGCGGGCATCGCGGGTACATTTATGGCCGGCCGCGACGCGACCGACGCGATTTCCATGTTTAACATGGGTTTCAATGGGAAATCGCGGGCATCGCGTCGGTCGCGGCCAGACATAAATGTACCCGCGATGCCCGCGATGGGCGCCGTGATAGGTAAAGAGTACCTAATTTAGTATAATAATAATTTAGTACAAGGAAGCTCAGGCATAAATTTAGTTGTGGACTGTCTATCCATGTGAGTGAGTCCATTATCTACACCACAGGTTCTCAATCTCAGTCATCAGTCCATGTTTTCCAAGTCACCTGTGGATTACTAAAATTAGACAATTGGTGACACACAGTGAACCTGCCAGGTGACCTGGAAAACATGAATTGTTTGGGGTCCTGAGGACCATTTTTGAGAGCCTCTGATCTACACATAGGGGGGAATTTACTAAGATGGGAATTAGACTTCACATGTGATTTTGCTATAGGCAACCAATCAGATCATGTCTACTATCTTCTAGCGGATGCTAAATAAATAAGAAGTCGATTCTAATTGGTTGCCCATAGCAACATCACATGTGAAGTCTAATTCCCATCTTAGTAAATTTCCCTCATACACTCTACACATCACCTGACATCTGTTATTATAGTGTGCATCTACTGTACCTGTCTCTCCATAATTCTCATGTGTCTCTCTTTTCCAGTATCTGGTAAGGTCTTGCTATTGCCATTGATAGCCCTCACAAAAATCTACAAATTACAATCGAGATGTCCAATATGAAGGAAGAACCTCATACCTGTTAGGATAACCCTGATTGATTAAAAATCATTGCAGTCAACAATAACACAGTTGTGCATTACAAGCCTACCATCCACATCATCATGGCAGCACCCATGAGCCTTTGAGTCTATATAAGTGGCTTCAGAAACAGCATGACTGTTACATTGATTGGTGTTAGAGTTGCACTGGAAGCCAAAGTCTGCAGGGCACAGGAGTTACCTATGCCATACTACAATGAGACCAAAAGAATGTTCTCATGAATGAGCATGAGAAATGAAAAACAGACCAATAGTTGCAGTGCAAATGTAGAGTTCACTTTTACTGCAGTTAAACTTTCACTTGGATGCTTTCTGAAGCTCTCTCTCTTACTCTCCCTCTGCTGCTCTCTATGTTTCCAAACTTCTATATCAGGTTATTTCACAAAGTCTCTTTAGAATACAGTACATTTACAGCCAAACTGAAATTGAAGAATTACATCTGGAATAAATATGTGCAGTTTTATTATTTGAGTTGTAAAGCTCCTCATTTTCCCAGAGCAGTTTTAAAAAATGTGTCTAAATTAGTTGTGGTTGTGATAATCTTAGAGTTGTACCTTCCTGGTGACCAACTACCAGCGGCGGCTCCTAACTCTGCGGAGGAGGAGGGCTGCTGTGATGAGGGCACCCCCACCCTCCGCTGTCGCTTCTGTGCTCCTGGCCCCATTCCCGATCCCTAACGCTGCTGGTCCCGCCGGTCTTGGTCCCCGCTGCTGGTCCAGTGAGTGCACAGTAGCTTCTTCGGTACTGTGAATGCGTTGGCCTTCAGCCTCTATGGGCTGCTTTTGCAGCAGCCCACAGAGGCATATTCAGGGTCCAACGCATGCGCAGTATCGTCCTCATACTGCGCATGCGCAGAACCCATTTTTATGGGTTGCCACTCGGCATATAGAGGCGTCCCGGAGAAAGGGAACACCTCCCAATGGGACTGCCTTGGTGACTGGCAGGTCGGACATCCAATAGGAAGTCATTGCCAGTCACAGTCTCACAGATTGCATCTGGCTCCACAGAAAGCAGTGGCGGATTTTACCTGGAGGGGCTGCAGCCCTGTAGCCCAAAGGTAAAAGCCACCACTGCCAACTACCCAATGCCACATCTACTGTAGGTGTAAGCCTCAATAAACCAAGGTAAGACAAGTGAAGATTGTAGACTATACAACATTTGTAAAAGCAGTAACAATATTAAACCACAAAAAAATGCAATTAGCAAAATGTGTATATTTGGAAATATTTTTCACAAAATCCATTCCAATCCTCCTCTAAAACATGTTCCTTCTAGAAAACAGATAGTCTATTTCACATATATCATAGCTAGAGAAGGGTTTCTGTTGAGTTTTGAGAGTAGCCTACAAAACTAATCCTTCTAAGGTATATCGGGTAGGGTTAGCAAATGATGACCTGTGGGCCAGATGCAGTCCTTCAAGAATTTATTGAAGCCCTAGCCATCTCTGACAATCCCAATAGCCTCTACTACACTTAAAATAAGCCTGTCCCTTTTAATATAACCCTTGGGATGCACTGTAGTAGGATTTGGGCTCGGCATTCATTATAATATAAACTCAGTCCTCAAGGCAACCTACTGTAGTCCATGTTTTAAATGCTTAAGCACAAATGATTTAATTACTATATGAGTCAGTTGATTATACGATCTGTGCACAAATATGGCTATATTTAAAAAGTTTGACAGTTAGGGTGCTTGAGGACCAAAGGGGAGATTTATCAACTGTCCTTTCTCAAACACAGCCTCTAAAATGTCAAAGAAGCTGATTGGAAGTTAATATATATCTCTCCAAGATTTTCTACATCTCTCACATTATAAAAACATTATACTACTGTATATTATAGTACAGCTCATTGACAAACTGCAAAAAATTGTTTTAGTATTGGGGAAGCACTACGGTCCTCAAGTACCCTCAACAGTTCACATTTTCCAGGTCAGCTGTGGATTTTTAAAATACTGTATGACAGTTGGTGATACGCAGTGCCATGCTTGGGTGACTTGAGGACCAGGGCCGGGCAACACTTCTCTACTATATAACTTTTCATTAACCTTTTTAACTTTGTAAGTGAACTTGTCTCTACAAAGCTCAATTATACTGAACAATAATATAATTAGTATATAACATAACTATTATTACACCGAGGGGATTTATATAGGACTGGCAGCTCTGTAGGTGCGATACTGTCTCATCAATACCCTGTCATGTGGGTCATGCACATAGTTTCCTGCCCTCCTGCATTCTGCAGGAGACTCCCTAAAATAGCAGCAATCTCCCTCTCTCCCTCATTAGTCTAACAATCTCCCTCATTTCACCTAGCCCACATTACACTGTTACATTTTTTGGGGAAAAAGGAATGAGAGAGAGATACATTTACATTGAATCATCAGCGCCAATTCCCAGCACTTTAGCATGTATATTATCTCTTACTGACTGCTTTGGGGCTCATCTACATTTGGATAGAAGTCATTTTAAAAGATTCTTCTCAGATGTAGCAGTACACACCCATGCTTCTAAGTACCACACTCACAATCTCTCCATATATGGAACTAGACACGCCCTTTGGGAGAAGCATGACACACCCCCTCAAAGGGACGCTGTGCAAAATTATGTTACCAACTATAATCTCCCTGATTTAGTTTTCAAAAGTAGGCAAGTATGGTCATACAAGATAGTAAGAGGATATAAAACCACTTTTTATAATATATGTAAAATAACTCCATTGTTAGGTCATTAAAAACTAGAGGTTTTCCCCTTTTTGGTAGACCCAAATACAAGAATTTGTGCTATTGTCCTGTACTGTATATATACATTTTTAATCATAATTCAGCAAACTGTGTATAGAAAATAATAGCGTGTGTTGTGTTAACTACATAAATCCAAAAAGTGCTTTCTTCTGTATTAATCCCATTGTTTATATTTAGAGCAATCCCATAAAATGAGACTACATTTAGTGGCCACTTTCTAGTAGACTTTAGTCCTTTAGGTGCCCATACACATGCCAATGCTGCCGTTGCGATGTGTGCTTTGAGATGCCCGCTCCCGCGGCATCTCATCGTACAGTACAAAAAGTATGCATTCCACTCCCGCGGCATCTCATCGTACAGTACAAAAAGTATACATTCTTTTTGTTCTCCCTTTTTATCGCATCGCATTGCATTGCATGCACATGGCATGCACAACGCATGCAATGCAATGCAATACTATTTTAGCACAAAACGCATACCGGAATCGGCATGTGTATGGGCACCTTTAGGCCTGGAAAAGCATAAATCATTAGTGCCATGGATTCAACAGACTGCTTGAAAGGTCAAGTTATGATGAGCTTGCCCCCATTGTGGCTTAAAAGCTTTGCTGGTTACAAATAAAGGCAAAATATGCCTATTAAATTAAGACAAATAAATCCCTTAAGGCGCATAGGGTCGGAGGTTGTACTAAAAGATAATCGTACACAGATCCATCAGCGGCACATCGTGGGTGCTTTTTAGCAAAAAAAATGTATCCTGTCTGATGGACCGACCTCCAAGCGGCAGTCAGCGTGCAGCCGGCGGGCAGGACATTTGAAAAAAAGATTCAAAAGAACAGGCGGCTGCTGATTGGTGACCACCCATTTTTTTTTATTCTCCTGCCCCCGCCACTGCTGCAGCTCCCTGATAATCGTTACATTTGATAAATCATATGCGATTTATCGCATTTAAAAAATGGAACAATAAGTTCCAAATTGCATGTGAGCCTCCCGGGAAGCTGCCGCATGCTCACGGGGGTATTGTATGCGACTTCTCTAGTCGTGGAAGCCGCATAATGTATGGTGGCCACTACAGGCAGATTTAACAGACTCAGATCTCGTGTGTCAGATGTTGTATCTGGTAGGTAACTATAGAGTGATTATTAATTGCATGCTGCTATGGTCAGTACTGTAATCACATTGCAAAACTAACTTGGAACTTGTATTGATTTGTATGTCTAATATGACAAGGTGAATTTGTGATGCATAACCATAACATGCAGCGATGGCTGCAGTGCTACTGCAGCCACCGCTGCATGTAGTGGTTATGCATCACCACTCGATGTACGCTGGATGTAGTGTGGGAGGGACCGCACTGCACAGATAAACATACATGGGGGCTCGGCAAATCTGTATGCACTGGATGTGCGCTGGATGTAGTGTGGGAGGGACCGCACTGCATATATAAACATACATGGGGGCTCGGCAAATCTGTATGCACTGGATGTGCGCTGGATGTAGTGTGGGAGGGACCGCACTGCACATATAAACATACATGGGGGCTCGGCAAATCTGTATGCACTGGATGTGCGCTGGATGTAGTGTGGGAGGGACCGCACTGCACATATAAACATACATGGGGGCTTGGCAAATCTGTATGCACTGGATGTGTGCTGGATGTAGTGTGGGAGGGACCGCACTGCACATATAAACATACATGGGGGCTTGGCAAATCTGTATGCACTGGATGTGTGCTGGATGTAGTGTGGGAGGGACCGCACTGCACATATAAACATACATGGGGGCTCGGCAAATCTGTATGCACTGGATGTGTGCTGGATGTAGTGTGGGAGGGACCGTACTGCACATATAAACATACATGGGGGCTCGGCAAATCTTTATGCACTGTATGTGTGCTGGATGTAGTGTGGGAGGGACCGCACTGCATATGTAAACATACATGGTGGCTATATCGCATCCTATTCTTCTCACTCATGATGTAGTTAAAAGGTTGACTATGACTATGTTATAATATTGAGTTTGTTAAAATTTCAAAACAGGCAACTTGTCAACATTGTAAAATGTTGACATTTTTGGGTTAACCCTATACAGGGTTAGGTATATACCCGCACAACCTATTTTGGATTTAGTCCATAAATATGGAAAAAGAGACCCCCAAATATTGTATTCACAGTGTGGGGGGTGCAGTTCCCAACAGAAACAATGTATTTATACGAGAAGAAGAGAAAGGCTGTATGGGGGAACGCACAAATATTAAAACGTAACTTTTATTAGTATATTCTAAGATGCCCTATATCCAAATCAAGGGCACTACATAAATAGCGAAAATAATGAAGAGGTTAAAAAATACATATAATGCACAAACAAAGTGAGTGAAGGAAAAAATAAAGAGTTAGTGTGTTAAAAAACACAAATGTTAATTAGGGAGAGATGTTATAGGATAGATGTTGAGACAAAAAAAAACCTTTTGAGGATCGATTCTTTATGTCATGATTTGACAAATGACCGTGGGGAAATATGAAGTGTAGGCAGATGGTTTATAACCCAATCCCGACCAGGGTTATTCCCTTTGTGATGGGTAATTCACTCTCACTGGTTCCCCGATCACAGGTGGTGGCAGATTAGTGTTGTTTGTGTATTTTACTGTGGGTGGGCACTCTTTGTGAAGGGTGATCCCCTCTCACTGGTTCACCCCTCACAGTAATGGGATTTGAGATGGTAGTCCCAAAATTATTCAGAGATATTCATATTTCTCTATTGTATTATACTTTATTATAGTATCCCTTAAGTGCTTTTTATAATTTTCACACACATAGAAAAAACCCACACAGTTGCCACCAATAAAGATATGTCACCAGACTAGTTTCTATTATTATTGCAGGGATGCCACTCACACTGGCATTACCTGTTGGTACTAATAAAAGGGTTGTGTTACCCTCAATATAATAGTTAACTAGTACATATACACTTCAAGTTATTACACTGTTCAGTATAGAGTTTTCCTGTATTATAGTAATTCAGATGGTGTTGTTTTACTGGCTTAGATTGCCCTCTAGTGGTTGAATCACATGAATTACAGGTACATTACTGTAGCAACATTGTATTCAGTATATCTATTGGATACATCTCTGATACAGTGTCTTATATTTCCCCTGTCTCAAGTCTATCCAAGTCCTATCTCACATAATCAATTTAATTTAGCATAATGACAATTATATAATAAACTGAGAGGACTACTCCCTAATAGAACAGATGCCAACGCAGCGTTTCGCTAATAAGCTTTTTCAAGGCCAACCAGATAGCCTTACATAGAATATATTTATCTATTCTTGGCGGCCAATCATCGGGCCGTTTAGATGTCACATGGTGCCTAATTGCCTATGCATACATTCATTCAGTATGCCGTTGCGTGATCGCGTTCCGCGTCACGTGACCGGCGTCCCGCGTCACGTGACCGGCGTCCCGCGTCACGCGATCGATGGTCCGCGTCACGTGATCCGCGTCATCATTATGCGGCTGACAGGCCGCGTCATCTGACCCGCGATCCGCGTCAGATGACTAGCGCTCAATGTCAGGTGACCGGCTCATACTGTGTCATGGCCGGTCACGTGATCGTGTATCGGCCAATCAGGAGGCCGTATGTCGTGGACCAGGAAATAGAATCGGTGAATATTGCGATGCCCCAACCCTGGAGCCTGTATGGTTAATAACCTGTTGAATTTATATGGACATTATAACCTTAATAAATATATTAAATCACCATCTCTTCCAGTTGTATTTATCTGATACTGTTTTAGGTTGCATGTGGATGATTCTCATACTTTTGGGGTGTGTAAATTGATGTTAGTCTGGATACATTCAATATAGATATTCATCTCCTTTCATTGACATAAGGTATTAATTGTGTTATAGTGAAATTAGTAGTGGATTGGTAAGTATATACGTATATATAGGATGAAAAAATAGAAAATGAAGGTGAAAAAACATGTGAGAAACGAAAATGTACAAAAAATACGAGGTGCTATGAGTGAAAACATGAATATGTACATTACACTCTATTGTGTAATGTATGTGTACCAAATCCCCTTATTTAGAAAATTGGGGTTTGGAATAAAATAAAATCTTGAATGTGAATATTGATACACTGTGCTGTATAAGGACGTCTGTGATAATAAGTTCAGTTTAGTGATATGGGCCTTAATCCCATAATACATAGTGTGGGTTTCATCATTATATTGATGGGTGTCAAAGTTAGGGGGAAAAAAAAGGAGAAGACATTTTTAGTGTAAGGTGAATATAACATAGTACTGTGTTCTGTCAAATTTAGTACATACCAAGTTATTATAAGAGTGGATAGTAGCGGACAAAGTTTATAATAGTTTTTATATCATATATTAGCAATAACTGATGATTGGTAACTTGTAAGTAAATGACAGGTTACTATAGCCACCCTCTACAGAGGGAATTCTCTGCCATCCCCTCCAAATATTGTGACTCAATTACAGGTACCAGCCATATAGTTAGAGGTGGGAGAGCATCTTAATGGATGCACATGGACCATCACAGTATCTGGAATAGAGGTATATTCGTATCATATGGTTATCATATTCCTTAATACGAAAAAAAAGGGGGGGGGAAGAAAAAATGATACAGATGTACCTTTTTAATTAAAAGGTGCAGGGAGGGTAATTATATAGTATATTCACAGTCACCGATTATCGTTGTAAGATCTCAGAAATTGTGATCCAATATACATATCCTGGTATGTTATCTCTTCAGTCTTACAATCAGTATTGGTATATTGTAGACTGGAAGGAATCAAGGTCCATGATATTCCTTATCAACAGGTCATCAAGGTCAGATTATCCAGATGTTACTATAGATACGGTACAAAACTGTTATACTCGTTGAGGCCCTTGGGAAACAGACTGTCCATTAGAAAGATCATCTTGGTCTCAAATTGTAGAAGTGATCTATCAAGGTCCCCGCCTCTTATGCCCAGCTGAATATGTCTCATGCCAAACACCTTCAACCCATTGGGGTTTCCCCCATGGTTCATTAAGAAGTGCCTGGCCACAGAAGTGAGGGTTTTATATCTCTGGGAATCTCGTGAGGCGTTCCGAATTGTCCCGACATGTTCCAGGATGCGTACTTTTAATGGGCGTGCTGTTTTGCCGATGTAAATTTTACCACATGGGCATTCAAGATGGTATACTGTGCCTACTGTAGTGCATGTGATAAGACTTTCTATCTTCCAGATTTTATTGAATTTATCAGAAAAATTCTGTTGTGGAGTCATAAATCTACACGCTTTGCAGTTTCCACATGCTTTGGAACCTTTGTATATAGGTTTAGGTATGTTTGTTCTGGAAAGATGACTGTGGACCAGTCGATCCTTAACATTCTTGGATCTTCTCCAGCTCGTCTGGATCTTTGGAGGTAGTATTCGGGCAAGATCTGAGTCCAATTTGAGGACTTCCCAGTGCTTTTGAAGGATTGAGTTAATTTCTCGCCAATGAGTGTTGAAAGTTCCGATGAATCGTATGGTCTCGGATGTATCCTCTTTTCTTTTTGGTCTCAGAAGTTCATCACGGGAGATATCATTAACTTGTTCTGTGGCCCTTCTAATGAGTCGATTACTATATCCTCGACGTTGGAATCGGGATATAAGTTCCTTCTCTCTCACATGGAAGGCATCTGGATCTGACACGTTCCTTTTTGTCCTCATTAATTCTCCTTTTGGGATAGCTTTAATGGTTGAGGGCAGGTGGAAACTGTCAGAATGCAATATGCTATTGGTAGCTGTTTTTTTCCTAAACATGTCTGTGGAAATTGTTCCTTCTTCGTCAACTCGAATTTTTAAATCCAGGAAACTAATTTCTTTCTGATTCACCTCAGAGGTTAGTTTGAGGTTGAGATCATTCTGATTGAGAATTCCAATGAATTTCTTCAAATCAGCTAGATCACCCTCCCACAGGAATAATACATCATCAATGTACCTAAAGTACATCAAGATGTTTTGTGTATACTCTTCCATGGATTCATGAAAAACAAATTCTCTCTCCCACCACCCCAGGTAGAGGTTTGCATATGAGGGGGCACATGCCGTCCCCATAGCTGTCCCTCTAACCTGGAGGTAGTGGGATTCCTGGCATACAAAAAAGTTTTTAGTTAGTATAAATTCGAGTAATTCCAGCAAGAATTCATTGAATTCTGAGAATGTTCCCATCTCCAGGAAATATCTGATAGCCTGGATACCTCGGTCATGTTTAATGCTAGTATATAGGCTTTCAATATCACATGATACAAGCCATACTCCTGGATTGACACAGACCCCATCAAGTTTGGTCAAAACATCTGTTGTATCTCTAATATAGGAGGGCAATGCTGTTACATGATTTTGATATTGATCCACGAATATACTAGCTTTTTCCGTAAGACTACCCATACCCGACAGGATCGGCCTCCCTGGTGGTCTTTTCTCCTGTTTATGTACCTTCGGGAGAAGATATAAGGTGGGTGTCTTGGGTTTCTTGATGGTAAGGAAATCGAGATCATTCTTTTTGATGATTCCATTATTGTACGCTGTTTGAATCATTGTGGTATATTGCTTAGTGAACTGCTGTGTCGGGTTAAAAATCAGTTTTTTATAACATGAGGTGTCATTGACATGTTTATTCAGTTCTTCCAGATACATAGGTCGGGGCCACAGAACAACGTTACCGCCCTTGTCTGAGGGTTTGACCACAACGTCATCCCATCCAGCAATATCCTTTAGGGCTTGTCTCTCTTTTATACTGATGTTATCATTATATCTCCCTTTGGTCTTGAATAGTTCATCAAGTTCATTTGATACAAGTCTCTGATAGACTTGTACTACTGGGCATATATTAATGTCTGGAAAAAAGGTGGAGCGTTTCTTGATCTTTCGAGGGTCATGGGCTACCGCTCCCATATTGCCCGGTTCTGTGTTATCATTTTCCAGATCTTGTAACATTTGTATGCCTCTGAGATCATCCTCATCAAGGTTCATTTCTTCACTCCCCAGAAAATTACTTGGGATGTCATGTGACTGTTTTTTGGCGAAAAATTTCTTTAAAAGGATTTTTCTAACAAGGAGTTGGACATCTTTTTCACATTCAAATTGATTTGACTCAGATTTAGGGGAAAAAGATAGACCTTTGCTAAGGATTTTTTCTTGATCCACAGTCAAAATTCTGTCAGATAAATTGATGATCCGTAAAGCATCCGATGCTTCTTGTTCCTTCATCACATTAACGTCCCCTACTCCCTGTATCGCCTCCTCTCTCGATTCTCCTCCTGCCAATCTAGGGTATCTCTTTTCCTTCTTCCTGCCTTTCCCCCTCCTGGTCTTTCGCCATGTTCTGTTCTGGTCTCCCTTTTGTTTTGTCCTAAAAAAACCTTCCTATATTTTCTATACGTTGAGGGCGTATCAGAGGTATTACCATCCGAAGATTCTGTTTCTGATGTGCTGGAATAATGATTATTCGGGCCTTTTTTGGGGTACTGAGGTCTGGGATTCCATCTAAAAATTCTGTTTTGAGCAAAATCAGTCTTGTCACGTTGGAATTTTCTTCTCTTTCTTTCGATCACCTCATTCTCGAATTCTTCAATTTCTTTTCGATACTTCTCATACCTTTTTAAAAAGGATTCATTGGTCTCAAAAGTCTTGAGTTTATCTCCTAGTAGGTTGATCTCTTTGTTTAGGTCGGACAAGATGATCTCATCGTGTTTGATCAGAATTTTAATTAGCTCCCTTGAACAACCAAGGAGTGTTGTCTCCCATTCTTTTTTAAGATCTTCTGTTGCCAGCTCAAAGGCTGGAAATATTTTTGGTCTAAGCCCCCTGGGTATCAATTGGCTTCTAAGATAATTTTCGAATGTACTTTTGTTCCAGCTGGTCTTGCTTTGTTTCATGAGTGCATTTTTGAGCATGAAAAGGTCATCTGACCAACTGTTAGATACGGTGTCAGTTGGATCCTCCCTATTCATGAAAAGTGAGTTCATATCGTTCTTCAATTTGTCACGTCTATCTGCCAGTTCTTTCGTGAGATTGAATTGTGACATGTTAATTCAATTCCAGATCAATAATTATGTACGGCACTGGTTGTTTTGAAATGGATAAGTGTAAGTAACAGTTATCCACGTAATTTTAAACTATATGTCTTAATTATTGATATCACAGGTAAATTCCCAAAGTATATTAGATGGGTGCTTGGTATATGGGGAATCTGAGTAAACAGTTGTTCAGCACGTTTGGGTTAACCCTATACAGGGTTAGGTATATACCCGCACAACCTATTTTGGATTTAGTCCATAAATATGGAAAGAGAGACCCCCAAATATTGTATTCACAGTGTGGGGGGTGCAGTTCCCAACAGAAACAATGTATTTATACGAGGAGAAGAGAAAGGCTGTATGGGGGAACGCACAAAATATTAAAACGTAACTTTTATTAGTATATTCTAAGATGCCCTATATCCAAATCAAGGGCACTACATAAATAGCGAAAATAATGAAGAGGTTAAAATATACATATAATGCACAAACAAAGTGAGTGAAGGAAAAAATAAAGAGTTAGTGTGTTAAAAAACACAAATGTGGGGGGCGTGGCCTGGCGGGCATAGTGAATGGACGCTTCTTTATAGAGCTCCTGCCAGTCCCGTCTAATATCTGAGGAATTCTCCTGCCCAAAGCCACAGTGAGCCTGCAATCACCCCGCTGTGTCCCTCACTGAACCCCCGGAGACTGACTACAGCTGCCGCGGAGCCGGAGAGCCCTTGTAAGGGCTCTTGCAGGTTGCGGCCTAGGACGCGACTAGAAGCCGGGGCCTCGATTTCACGCCCGTCGCGTCATCGCGGCGGACGGAGCCTCACAAGACCTGCCCGAATCGCCACAGGAGGAAGGGCGGAAGGTAGGAGACATCCTCCCTTACAAAAACGCCGCACTTGGACGCCGGATTCGGCTGAAACAAAGGCCAGAGGCAGGACACCAGATTAGGCGCGCCTGACGCCAAGCACCGCTGCAGCGTCCATCAGAAGCCTCACCACCCCCTAACCACAGTGAGTAACATCAGGGGGCTGCCTGAGTGCTCCCCCGGGCACCCAACAGACCAAGACCACACAGCCCCCCTCAGCCACGAGTGGCCGCCATTTTAGAAACAACATTAAGGATTATTTCTGACACCCTGCCTCTCACTGAACCTCCTCCTCCCTGCAGCATATCCCCACAGAGATACTATCTAAAGGGGACCCCTGACAAAAAGCAAGGCAGTCCTGCCACTTAACTGCAGCAAGAAACATCCATTAAACATTGCTCACTCCCCAGAGCACCTCACTCCTCCACCATACAAAACTCAGCAGACTGGGCTATCATTTGCTGCATAACACCAATTGTTCTAACAAGCCCGACGTATGGAGGTGCCCTGAGCCTATATTATAGAGCACCCACACTAAGGGCAATGCCCATCACGAGCGTGACAGACGCTTAAAGATGTAATGCAGGCCCAGGCCACGTAGGGGGGACCATGCGCAGAGCCACAAAATAATGTAGTATTGGCTAGACAAGGGGCCGCACATGAACACACAGAACTTTTCCACATGACAAAAAGACGCCGTAATGCACCAGCGGTGAAGACCTCATCGAGACCGACACAAACCCAAGCTTTCTGCTCACTGTTCGGCACACCAGTTCCAGACCCCGACCCATCGACATCGGTGACCCACCTACACGCCCCTGAGGAACAAACCAACGTCCCTTTGCCGCCCCCTCCCCTGGCCTCTGAGCTGGACCCTATAATGGAGAAACCTGACCTTAACACAATCCTTGCTAAGTTGCAGGCGATTCCAACACGCCAGGAAATGCAACAAGACTTACTGTCTACTGAACAAAGGCTCCAAGAATCTATGCTGGTCCACATCACAACACTTAAAGCAGACATCAAACACGTGGACAATAGAGTGGTCCTCTTGGAGGAACAGTGTGAGGACGCAGACTCCCGGCTCTCCGACCTCCATGACCTGGTTTCGCGCCAGTCTAGGGCGCTGTTGGAGATGGGCCGCAGACTGGATGACGTGGATAATAGAGGCCGAAGAAATAACCTGAGGGTCCGGGGGGTCCCAGAAGAAATTTTGCCCCCAAATATTGAAGCCGCCCTGACAAAAATATTCAACGAACTATTAGATTCCAATCCAGAATACCAGATAGTCTTTGACAGAGCACATCGAGCTCTGAGACCAAAAGGTGCTGCCTCGGAAAAGCCTCGGGACATCATTTGCAGGCTCCACTACTACCAAGAAAAAGAGGAAATCCTCAGAGCTGCAAGGCGCTCACCAGACATCACTTTCAACGGCCACAGCATTCAAATATACCAGGATCTCTCCTGGTCGACCCTCCAACAGAGGCGTTTGCTCCGTCCCATCACAGATGAGCTCAAGAAACACAACATTAGATTCCGCTGGGGATTCCCCCTAAATATACAAGTCACCCACAAAGGAACGTCCGTCAGCCTTCAAGATCCAGAGGGAGTGGAAGACTTTTGCAAGACCCTAGGACTCTCCACCCCCCTACTCCCCAACTGGCTCGACCCGGCTGAGTTGTCTGCCCCGCCCGGGCCAAGGAGGAACAATTGGCAGACGGTCCAGAGAGACAAGAGAAAACTCCCGACGAAGAAGCAGGTCGTAGACCGAGTTACTGGAGGAGGAGAGCACCCGAGTTCGCAACCAGGGGGCTCTGCTGCTTCCGCCGATGACACGTGAATATACCCCCCCCCCTCCTGAGTGACTTTTATACCTCTGCACTTAGGTGCCTATTACAGTTTTGATAGTTAATGTTGAATGTCTTAGCATTGGAGTTGAGGATGGAGACGGCAGCCTCCATTTAGTATTAGAGGAAATACTGGGGATGACTGCTTCTCCCAAAGGCTTTACTGATGAAACAAGTAGACGCCCCAATACCTGCTAAGTGAGAGAAATAGTAAAGTTACGTTTCCACTTAATATGTGCCTACCTCCAAGCGCAAAGAGACCAAAGGAGGTCCCCCCGACGCCGGTGGTTGATAGCTCTGGCTTAAGGCACTTAAGTTAGACTAGTTCATGTTCTGGCATCCTATGCCCATATACTTTGATGTTTATTTGTTTAGTAGTTAAATGTTTGTGGTTCGCTTTGGTTCCCCCAGAACCCCCTCGCTCTGCTGTACACTTGTAGAACGTGGGACGCCAAAAGCCTCCCACGTCTAGAAATGCAGAGTTTCTTAGTTAAACTAGAGTATGATCCCTGTTTACGCATTATAATCTGTTCACCATACCCCCTTATTCCCCTATGTGTTTTCCCTGCCCTCCCCTTTGCCCCCCCCCCCCCCCCCCCCCAATGTCCCAAGAGACATGGTCCGCTGAGCCCAGAACAGCATGGTTATAGAAATAATGGCTAGTTTAAAAATAATTTCCCTAAATGCTAAGGGGCTGAATATCCCCGAGAAGAGATCCAAGCTCCTTCACTCAATGCACACGGAAAAAGCAGACGTAGTGTTCTTTCAAGAGACCCACTTTAAGAAAGGTTCGGCACCAAAGTTATCCTCCCGACATTTCCCGACAGGCTACTTCAATGACTATTCTGAGACCAAATCTAAGGGGGTGGCAATTCTATTTTCTAAAAACGTCCATCTATCTGATATATCGGAAACCCACATAGGAGATGGTAGGGGGATCCTAGTAAAAGCCACCATTGCCAACCAAATCTTCACCTTTATTAACCTATACCTCCCGAACAAGGGCCAGATACGCTTCCTCAGGGAAGCACTGGAGCTTGTCGAGAATACGATAGAAGGAGTACTGGTGACGGGAGGGGATTTTAATTGGGCTATCGAACCCACCATGGACACAACAAATCCCCATACCAACTCCCCTAATAGAGACCTAAGACGATTTAGAACCACACTCCACGACTTCCAATTAATTGACTCATGGAGACTACTCCACCCAAAAGACAAAGACTACACGTTTTACTCGCACCCCCATAACTCTTACTCACGAATAGACTACCTCTGCCTGGGCCATAGGTCATTAGACCTAATGGTTGATGCCTCAATTGGCCAGATTGTGGGCTCGGATCATGCGCCAATTACCCTAACCCTGACGCTCCTAAACCCTCCGACACGCCACTGGAGTTGGCGCTTTAACGAGCAATTTCTTAGAGACGACAATTCCAGAAATCAGATATCAGCAGCCATTGACGACTACATAGCCACCAATGTGACAGAAGACGTTTCACCTGTCACTTTATGGGAGGCACACAAATGTGTGCTTCGAGGAAAATGCATCCAAATAGGCTCCCACCTAAAAAAGAAAAAAGCAGAATGTAGAGAGGCACTCCTCATTAAAATAAAAGACCTTGAAACACGACATAAATCCTCTTTAACCCCGACGTTTTCCTGGAGCTGCAAGAAGCAAGGATGTCCCTAAATAGCCTTCTAAACGAGAACACACGTAGAGCCTTCCGCAGATGCAGACACAAATTTTATAGATGGGGCAACAAACCTGGGAAACAACTAGCGAGGGCGCTAAGGGCCCAGAGATCCTTAACTTATATTAAAGAAATGAAAGATTCCTCGGGTAGACTGTGCGCTACGAACACCCAGATAGCTGATATTTTCCACGAATACTACTCCTCCCTATATAATCTTTCCTCAGAAACACACACTAGAGATCCACTAGCGCACGAGCGAGACATTAAAGAATACCTGAGAGAGATCCAGTTCCCCACTCTCCCTTCGGATTTAACCTCAGCCCTAAACGACCCATTTACAGAAACAGAGCTAGCACTGGCCCTAAAATCCACCCCGTCGGGCAAGAGCCCTGGACCTGACGGGTTTACAATTACGTATTACAAAGCATTCCAAGATAAACTATTACCCCTCCTCCTGCGAGCCTGTAATGCAGTCTCCCAAGAAACACCCTTCTCTAATCAATCACTTAACGCACATATCACAGTCATACCAAAAGATAGTAAAGACCCAGCACTCCCCTCCAGTTACCGCCCAATCTCCCTCCTCAATGTGGATGTCAAGCTGTTCGCGAAACTTCTTGCGAACCGCTTGGCCTCTTTAGTCCCACTGGTGGTACACCAGGACCAAGTGGGATTTGTGCGCGGAAGGGAGGCGAGGGACAATTCCATCCGGGTCTTTGACTTAATTGCCCATGCACAATCTTCAAACACCCCTACCATGCTCCTTTCCACAGACGCCGAGAAGGCTTTCGACAGAGTGGACTGGAAATTTATGGAGATGGCCCTGCGTCACATGGGACTAGAAGGTCGGTTCCTACAAAAAATCTTAGCCCTCTACAAATCTCCTATGGCCCAAATAAGAATCAATGGACTCCTGTCCAAACAGGTCACCATCTCCAATGGGACAAGACAGGGATGCCCGCTGTCCCCACTGATATATGTCATCTGCATGGAGGCATTGGCCAGAGCGATTAGACGAAACCCAAATATCAGTGGTCTGACAGTAGGGAAAATCAACCACAGACTAGCTTTGTTTGCAGATGACCTTCTGGCAATTATAACAAATCCTGTAGTCACTCTCCCGAATCTCATGGCAGAGTTCTCTCGCTATGGGAAACTATCTAACTTTAAAATAAATTATGCGAAGTCTACCGCACTGAATATTTCATTACCGAACAACACTAAGGAAGCATTGAGCTCCCAATTCCCCTTTCCCTGGAGCCCTACCCATATCAAATACCTGGGCATTTCCATTCCGGTATCTCTTAAGTCAACAATATCCCTCAACTATACCCCCCTATTAAGGTCTATTCGCAGAGAAATGTCGCAATGGGCGACTCAGAGATTTTCATGGCTGGGGAGGATGAACATCATAAAAATGAACGTCCTTCCCAGGTTTCTCTATCTCTTCCAAACAATTCCACTAAAACTACCGGCGCAATATATAGGAGAAGCCCAAAAGGCAATCAGCCGATTTGTATGGGGAGGTAAAAGACCCAGGTTTAAGCATTGCTATCTATATCATAGAAAAACTAAGGGAGGCCAACAGCTTCCTATGCTGCTGGCATATTACCAGGCTTCGGTACTACACAGAGTACTGGACTGGTCGAGAGCCGACACATGCTTCAAACAATGGGTCGACCTTGAGACACATTCTTCGGCCCTGAGTCTTAAGGTGGTCCCGTGGCTTCACACTATACCCCGCACAAGACACCCCACAGTTGAACCCACTCTGACTCTATGGAAAACTATCCGATACAGACTTGGCCTCTCCTCTCCCGACTCCCTTCTCCTCCCCTTTATCAATAACCCGGAATTTCCACCGGGGGCATCTGGGAGATTAGCAACAAACTGGCAGCAAAAAGGTCTGACCAGGGTGATAAATTTATTGTCGGGGGGAAATGTCAAGTCTTTCTCGGACTTGATGTCAGAGAGGGAACTGCCTCAAACAGACTCCTGGTTCTACTTTCAAGTGCGCCACTACATTCAGTCAAAAAGAACCGCTCTTGCCCTAAAAATAAATCCTACCCCATTTGAAGTGCTGTGCTCCCACACCTCGGACCCCACTCATGTGATCTCCACGATTTACAAAGTTGTCCTTCACAACCACTTCCCTGACCTCCCCTCTTTTTGCAAAGCATGGGATCAGGATCTTGTGCCTAAAGGTATCACAATAAATTGGGAAAAGCACTGTGACGTCATGGCACAGTGCTCTACGAGTCTAGAGGTGGTGGAGACACAGTACAAGTTATTGACCAGATGGTACAGATGCCCTCCCCTAATCCACAAATTTTACCCGTCGGTCTCCCCCTTGTGCTGGCGTTGTAACTCCCAAAGAGGTACCCTGATTCACATATGGTGGGACTGCCCTAAAATCACCCCCTTCTGGGACACAATAATTCAGTTATCCTCAACCATACTGGGATTCCAAACCCCCGACAAACCCGATTTCTGGCTCCTCTCCCACACAAACATACCCATGGCAAAATATAAGCGGTCACTAATAAAACACTTAAACAATGCAGCAAGGGCGGTGATCCCTGTCCACTGGAGGTCCGTAGACCCTCCCACTATTTGGGAATGGTTCCAGAGAATTGATTTTTACTGTGCTATGGAGGACATCTATCACTCTGCCCTAGATAAGCAATCAGACTACGCCGCCACATGGCTACCCTGGCTAGAATTTAAATTAACAGCAACATACAAAAACCAGGCCCCACCTATTCCACAGTAGGCTCTGACGCAGCCCTAGAAGTAAATTGATAGCACGACCAACATGGTTTGGACCAACGGACCTACTAGAATTGTTTCAATTGACCGAACTGACGACGGACACATACCCCTACCCCCCCCTCCCCCATTACTTTCCTCCCTAACGCTCCCCCTTGTATTGTCTACTCCCCCCCCCCCCCCAAATATGTACTGCGGTTAAATTGAAACAGCAAAAGGTAAAGGAAAAAAAAAAAAAAAAGAAAAAAGTCTGATTGTTAATAATAGAATTGTTTATTACATATTTTGCTCTCTTGTGTAATTCATATCTATAAATGTACATTGAGCTGTAATGACTTTTGTTTCTATGCTGTTACAATCACCCTATCTTTATAATAACATCACAATTGTATGTATCGTTTTTTATTACTTGAAAAACCCAAAATAAAGAATATATAAAAAAAAAAAAAAACACAAATGTTAATTAGGGAGAGATGTTATAGGATAGATGTTGAGACAAAAAAAACCCTTTTGAGGATCGATTCTTTATGTCATGATTTGACAAATGACCGTGGGGAAATATGAAGTGTAGGCAGATGGTTTATAACCCAATCCCGACCAGGGTTATTCCCTTTGTGATGGGTAATTCACTCTCACTGGTTCCCCGATCACAGGTGGTGGCAGATTAGTGTTGTTTGTGTATTTTACTGTGGGTGGGCACTCTTTGTGAAGGGTGATCCCCTCTCACTGGTTCACCCCTCACAGTAATGGGATTTGAGATGGTAGTCCCAAAATTATTCAGAGATATTCGTATTTCTCTATTGTATTATACTTTATTATAGTATCCCTTAAGTGCTTTTTATAATTTTCACACACATAGAAAAAACCCACACAGTTGCCACCAATAAAGATATGTCGCCAGACTAGTTTCTATTATTATTGCAGGGATGCCACTCACACTGGCATTACCTGTTGGTACTAATAAAAGGGTTGTGTTACCCTCAATATAATAGTTAACTAGTACATATACACTTCAATTTATTACACTGTTCAGTATAGAGTTTCCTGTATTATAGTAATTCAGATGGTGTTGTTTTACTGGCTTAGATTGCCCTCTAGTGGTTGAATCACATGAATTACAGGTACATTACTGTTGCAACATTGTATTCAGTATATGTATTGGATACATCTCTGATACAGTGTCTTATATTTCCCCTGTCTCAAGTCTATCCAAGTCCTATCTCACATAATCAATTTCATTTAGCATAATGACAATTATATAATAAACTGAGAGGACTACTCCCTAATCATCCCAAGTAATTTTCTGGGGAGTGAAGAAATGAACCTTGATGAGGATGATCTCAGAGGCATACAAATGTTACAAGATCTGGAAAATGATAACACAGAACCGGGCAATATGGGAGCGGTAGCCCATGACCCTCGAAAGATCAAGAAACGCTCCACCTTTTTTCCAGACATTAATATATGCCCAGTAGTACAAGTCTATCAGAGACTTGTATCAAATGAACTTGATGAACTATTCAAGACCAAAGGGAGATATAATGATAACATCAGTATAAAAGAGAGACAAGCCCTAAAGGATATTGCTGGATGGGATGACGTTGTGGTCAAACCCTCAGACAAGGGCGGTAACGTTGTTCTGTGGCCACGACC
Organism: Crinia signifera; assembly: GCF_055691185.1. Lineage (NCBI taxonomy): Eukaryota > Metazoa > Chordata > Amphibia > Anura > Myobatrachidae > Crinia > Crinia signifera. Next base: position 394,590,195 of record NC_139217.1, on the reverse strand, counting down.
TATGTATCTGGAAGAACTGAATAAACATGTCAATGACACCTCATGTTATAAAAAACTGATTTTTAACCCGACACAGCAGTTCACTAAGCAATATACCACAATGATTCAAACAACGTACAATAATGGAATCATCAAAAAGAATGATCTCGATTTCCTTACCATCAAGAATCCCAAGACACCCACCTTATATCTTCTCCCGAAGGTACATAAACAGGAGAAAAGACCACCAGGGAGGCCGATCCTGTCGGGTATGGGTAGTCTTACGAAAAAAGCTAGTATATTCGTGGATCAATATCTACGAAATCATGTAACAGCATTGCCCTCCTATATTAGAGATACAACAGATGTTTTGACCAAACTTGATGGGGTCTGTGTCAATCCAGGAGTATGGCTTGTATCATGTGATATTGAAAGCCTATATACTAGCATTAAACATGACCGAGGTATCTAGGCTATCAGATATTTCCTGGAGATGGGAACATTCTCAGAATTCAATGAATTCTTGCTGGAATTACTCGAATTTATACTAACTAAAAACTTTTTTGTATGCCAGGAATCCCACTACCTCCAGGTTAGAGGGACAGCTATGGGGACGGCATGTGCCCCCTCATATGCAAACCTCTACCTGGGGTGGTGGGAGAGAGAATTTGTTTTTCATGAATCCATGGAAGAGTATACACAAAACATCTTGATGTACTTTAGGTACATTGATGATGTATTATTCCTGTGGGAGGGTGATCTAGCTGATTTGAAGAAATTCATTGGAATTCTCAATCAGAATGATCTCAACCTCAAACTAACCTCTGAGGTGAATCAGAAAGAAATTAGTTTCCTGGATTTAAAAATTCGAGTTGACGAAGAAGGAACAATTTCCACAGACATGTTTAGGAAAAAAACAGCTACCAATAGCATATTGCATTCTGACAGTTTCCACCTGCCCTCAACCATTAAAGCTATCCCAAAAGGAGAATTAATGAGGACAAAAAGGAACGTGTCAGATCCAGATGCCTTCCATGTGAGAGAGAAGGAACTTATATCCCGATTCCAACGTCGAGGATATAGTAATCGACTCATTAGAAGGGCCACAGAACAAGTTAATGATATCTCCCATGATGAACTTCTGAGACCAAAAAGAAAAGAGGATACATCCGAGACCATACGATTCATCGGAACTTTCAACACTCATTGGCGAGAAATTAACTCAATCCTTCAAAAGCACTGGGAAGTCCTCAAATTGGACTCAGATCTTGCCCGAATACTACCTCCAAAGATCCAGACGAGCTGGAGAAGATCCAAGAATGTTAAGGATCGACTGGTCCACAGTCATCTTTCCAGAACAAACATACCTAAACCTATATACAAAGGTTCCAAAGCATGTGGAAACTGCAAAGCGTGTAGATTTATGACTCCACAACAGAATTTTTCTGATAAATTCAATAAAATCTGGAAGATAGAAAGTCTTATCACATGCACTACAGTAGGCACAGTATACCATCTTGAATGCCCATGTGGTAAAATTTACATCGGCAAAACAGCACGCCCATTAAAAGTACGCATCCTGGAACATGTCGGGACAATTCGGAACGCCTCACGAGATTCCCAGAGATATAAAACCCTCACTTCTGTGGCCAGGCACTTCTTAATGAACCATGGGGGAAACCCCAATGGGTTGAAGGTGTTTGGCATGAGACATATTCAGCTGGGCATAAGAGGCGGGGACCTTGATAGATCACTTCTACAATTTGAGACCAAGATGATCTTTCTAATGGACAGTCTGTTTCCTAAGGGCCTCAACGAGTATAACAGTTTTGTACCGTATCTATAGTAACATCTGGATAATCTGACCTTGATGACCTGTTGATAAGGAATATCATGGACCTTGATTCCTTCCAGTCTACAATATACCAATACTGATTGTAAGACTGAAGAGATAACATACCAGGATATGTATATTGGATCACAATTTCTGAGATCTTACAACGATAATCGGTGACTGTGAATATACTATATAATTACCCTCCCTGCACCTTTTAATTAAAAAGGTACATCTGTATCATTTTTTCTTCCTCCCCCCCCCCCTTTTTTTTTTCGTATTAAGGAATATGATAACCATATGATACGAATATACCTCTATTCCAGATACTGTGATGGTCCATGTGCATCCATTAAGATGCTCTCCCACCTCTAACTATATGGCTGGTACCTGTAATTGAGTCACAATATTTGGAGGGGATGGCAGAGAATTCCCTCTGTAGAGGGTGGCTATAGTAACCTGTCATTTACTTACAAGTTACCAATCATCAGTTATTGCTAATATATGATATAAAAACTATTATAAACTTTGTCCGCTACTATCCACTCTTATAATAACTTGGTATGTACTAAATTTGACAGAACACAGTACTATGTTATATTCACCTTACACTTAAAATGTCTTCTCCTTTTTTTTCCCCCTAACTTTGACACCCATCAATATAATGATGAAACCCACACTATGTATTATGGGATTAAGGCCCATATCACTAAACTGAACTTATTATCACAGACGTCCTTATACAGCACATTGTATCAATATTCACATTCAAGATTTTATTTTATTCCAAACCCCAATTTTCTAAATAAGGGGATTTGGTACACATACATTACACAATAGAGTGTAATGTACATATTCATGTTTTCACTCATAGCACCTCGTATTTTTTGTACATTTTCGTTTCTCACATGTTTTTTCACCTTCATTTTCTATTTTTTCATCCTATATATACGTATATACTTACCAATCCACTACTAATTTCACTATAACACAATTAATACCTTATGTCAATGAAAGGAGATGAATATCTATATTGAATGTATCCAGACTAACATCAATTTACACACCCCAAAAGTATGAGAATCATCCACATGCAACCTAAAACAGTATCAGATAAATACAACTGGAGGAGATGGTGATTTAATATATTTATTAAGGTTATAATGTCCATATAAATTCAACAGGTTATTAACCATACAGGCTCCAGGGTTGGGGCATCGCAATATTCACCGATTCTATTTCCTGGTCCACGACATACGGCCTCCTAATTGGCCGATACACGATCACGTGACCGGCCATGACACAGTATGAGCCAGTCACCTGACATTGAGCGCTAGTCATCTGACGCGGATCGCGGGTCAGATGACGCGGCCTGTCAGCCGCATAATGATGACGCGGATCACGTGACGCGGACCATCGATCGCGTGACGCGGGACGCCGGTCACGTGACGCGGGACGCCGGTCACGTGACGCGGAACGCGATCACGCAACGGCATACTGAATGAATGTATGCATAGGCAATTAGGCACCATGTGACATCTAAACGGCCCGATGATTGGCCGCCAAGAATAGATAAATATATTCTATGTAAGGCTATCTGGTTGGCCTTGAAAAAGCTTATTAGCGAAACGCTGCGTTGGCATCTGTTCTATTAGGGAGTAGTCCTCTCAGTTTATTATATAATTGTCATTATGCTAAATGAAATTGATTATGTGAGATAGGACTTGGATAGACTTGAGACAGGGGAAATATAAGACACTGTATCAGAGATGTATCCAATAGATATACTGAATACAATGTTGCAACAGTAATGTACCTGTAATTCATGTGATTCAACCACTAGAGGGCAATCTAAGCCAGTAAAACAACACCATCTGAATTACTATAATACAGGAAAACTCTATACTGAACAGTGTAATAACTTGAAGTGTATATGTACTAGTTAACTATTATATTGAGGGTAACACAACCCTTTTATTAGTACCAACAGGTAATGCCAGTGTGAGTGGCATCCCTGCAATAATAATAGAAACTAGTCTGGTGACATATCTTTATTGGTGGCAACTGTGTGGGTTTTTTCTATGTGTGTGAAAATTATAAAAAGCACTTAAGGGATACTATAATAAAGTATAATACAATAGAGAAATACGAATATCTCTGAATAATTTTGGGACTATCATCTCAAATCCCATTACTGTGAGGGGTGAACCAGTGAGAGGGGATCACCCTTCACAAAGAGTGCCCACCCACAGTAAAATACACAAACAACACTAATCTGCCACCACCTGTGATCGGGGAACCAGTGAGAGTGAATTACCCATCACAAAGGGAATAACCCTGGTCGGGATTGGGTTATAAACCATCTGCCTACACTTCATATTTCCCCACGGTCATTTGTCAAATCATGACATAAAGAATCGATCCTCAAAAGGGTTTTTTTGTCTAAACATCTATCCTATAACATCTCTCCCTAATTAACATTTGTGTTTTTTAACACACTAACTCTTTATTTTTTCCTTCACTCACTTTGTTTGTGCATTATATGTATTTTTTAACCTCTTCATTATTTTCGCTATTTATGTAGTGCCCTTGATTTGGATATAGGGCATCTTAGAATATACTAATAAAAGTTACGTTTTAATATTTTGTGCGTTCCCCCATACAGCCTTTCTCTTCTCCTCGTATAAAATGTTGACATTGTCAGAATGTTGATATTAGGGTTAGGTTGCAGGTGGGAGTTTTAGGGTTAAGCTGAAAAGCCCTACACACACACACCTGGTGCTCTGCCTGCACACCCCTTACACCCAGTGTCCTGGCCTTCTAGAAGCAAACCCCACACACCCTGTGCCCTGCCTGCTCACCGCAAACACAACACACCTGTGCCCTAAGCGAAACACAGCAAAAAGTCCTGCGCCCCACCAAATGGATTATATATTAATTGATGTTCATTTATTGATTAATAATTTTAGGTCGGCCAGAGTTTACTCATCGTTAGGTACTGCTGCTCTAATTGGGATTGCTCAAAGTCCCAGGCAGAGAGAAGAAAACATGGAAGCAGCGCCCTAAGCTGCCCATGTGCCCTAAGCAGCATAATATATATTTAATTTGCAGAGCGGCCACTTCTTACCTGACTGGGCCTGATAGGAGACTCTGGGGAGCAGCTAGAAGCCAGGCGTCATGAGGAGAGACAGGAGCTGTCTGCTGTGGAGTGGACGACTGCAGTGCAGACTTCCTCTGGACTCTCCAGCTATGCTGCCTGCACAGCCACCCCTCCATACCTACAGGTCTCTCCCTTATAGGACAGCCAGATTGTGTTGCTGTCTGCAGAGCCTACTGAAAATAGTGCCAGATACACAGATTTTAGCATCTTGTAGGCACCTCACCACATGCCTAATAGGGTTAGACAGGTATAAGGGATAACTTTCAGAGGGCTCCTATATGGATAGATAGATTAAAAGGCTAATGCTGCTCCTCATCTCTATTGGGGGAATTCAAATGTTTTCCACACCAGCTCCATTCAGGTAGTCACAGCTAATATGTGTGAATAAGGCCTTTTTCAAGGTGTCTCAAAGGGCTTATTCACACAGCCCGAAACGCGTTGGTGGTTGGAGGAAAAAGAGAATACCATAGATGTTTGTGGTAAGGTGCTGGTTGTCATCTTCAGCAAGCTGGGTGTCCTTCTATCCGGATTGGAAGGTGCCCAGACCACCACTCACCTTGGGATTCCCTTCCCACTTTTTTAGACTTGGTTTTACTTGTCTTATCTTTTGAAAATACATTTTTGGATTTTTACAAAAACATTTGGAGTCAGCTGTCCACCTGTGTCCTGTGAGGAGGAGGGTCGGATACAAAGAAACCTTTCAGTGAACATAGGGCACCTAATCCTGGTGAGTGTACACCTCAAGGGGTTCCTGGTGATGTTGTCTGTCTGGCTATCGGTATTTGTGTATGCAGAGGTCAAGAGGATTTAAAGAAACCATTACATGCACATAGGGAAATTCCCCCAGGTCAGTCTTACATTTCTTTAAGAACGACTGGACGGAAGAATTGTGGATTTGAATATATCCCATTGGTGATAAAATCACATCATCCAAAAAGAGGGGACTGCAGCGCCATTTAGAACACCATTTTTTTGTATTAGTTGTATGGTTAAGATTTAGGAGTCTTAAGGTGTTTCAAAGGCTGCAGCAGTCCAGGCGCTGTCATTATTTTCTTTCTTTGTTCGAGGTAGTCACAGCTGCCTGTGATGACATTACTGTCATGTTGTTCCTTCATTTTGATTAGCTTATAACTATTATTATGATATTGAGCAGGATGTACTAAGGCAGAAATGCAGTTAGTACATATGCAACTAGTAAAAGCACAACGGGTGGGCCTAAGATGGGAGTTATATTGAATATTAAACATTACCCATAGCAACCAATCAGATTCTATCTATTATCTTCTAGAAGGTGCTAAGTAAATAGTAAGTAGAATCTGATTGGTTGCTATGGGCAACATCCCATCTTCAATAGAACTCCCATCTTAATAAATGTACCCCATTGTCTCTTTCCCCCTCCCCCAACTTATCATAGCAATCTTCTCTCACCCCCTCCCTTTATAAAATATATTTAATAATCCCCTCCACCCCCAATAACTTCATACTCACTAACACCTGACTTCTGGGTCCCAACACAGTCAGACGTTATCCGAATCCAGTAGCCTCCTGCTCCTCATTGAAATCCTGGGGAAAAGACACCATGGAGCATGTAAGTCACCCCTAGGTCACCAGGGATTATATATTGATATTTTAACAGTTTTAAATTTCAGCAATTATGAATGTTGACACGGTCGATGTCGACTATGACCATGTAGACAGTCTCATCTCAACATGTAGACATACCCAACCCATTTAAACATATATTTATTCAGAACGGAATTGCACCTTGAGCATGGTGTATGTGAAGTCATTTGCTTTTTTACCTTCATATTCTCTGTTTGTTTAATAATTTCATTAACTATAAATCACTCTTTAATGTGATATCCCCCATTGCTGCATATGTGGGTGGGCATTTATTATAAGGAAACTAAAGAGTATATCTAGTAATATCTTAAAAAATATTGTAACAATACCATAGACATACTGTAGAATGTCGATAAGAACCACTTAACCCATCCAGTGTTATTTATCCTTTAGGTAACCTCAACCCTATTTGTTTCATTTTTCTTTGTAAGTATTTCCATATGCCTACCCCAAGCATGTTTAACATTTCTCTACTGTCTCATCTAATTAACTTGCTCTCAAATGTGCCAACTTTATCCTAGTGCTCAGCTGTTCCGTTAAAAAGAATGAAGCCACAGTAAAGGAGTGGAACATAAGGGAGGTGTAGGGACTGACTGTGCACCCAGGAACTATAATTCCTTGCTACAGCAATAAACCCAAATGAGTAATGTTAAGGGGCCCAAAACAGTGTGATAAATTCACTGTTCTGGAGATAATGAATCACTGGTGTATGGGCTGCCTAATGGGCAGTGCCAGATTAAGCCTTTGGGGTGCCCGGGGTCACTTTAGACAGGGGGCCCCCTCTCACTTGTTATTACTGGCCTACACGAGAGTAGAATATATATATATATTTATATATAATGCCACATGAAAAGCCTGTGTTTGTCCCTCTGTACCTTACTAGCGTTGTCTCTCATTAAAAACCCTCCCATGAAGAGGCTGCTGCTGTGCTGTCCCCCATGGGCCTGAGAAGCATATGATGAGCTCTACCACGCAGAGCTCAGCACAATCCTCTCAGCCTCTGACCTCTTGTGCAAAGTCTCATGGGACTTAGTCAACTCCCAGTAATGAACTGCACAATTGTGCGGTCAGTGTGCCTTGGCTCCCAATGCTCAGCGCCATTAATCATTGTCACATTGGCAGATAGGTGAAGCTGCAGCACTACCCCACTCCCATGCACAAAACCCTTAGCTAAAAAATTATTATAATTTTTTTTGAATATATGCCAACCACAGGGGGTCCCTAGATAGAGGGGGGACCAGGGGTACTGACCTCCTGTGCACCCCCCTTAATCCGGCACTGCCCATGGGGCAATCATGCTCAAATATAGATCAGATCACCAAATCAGATTTGTAAACATGTTTAAAAATCTGATTTATCTGCACTTCGTTTTGCAGTTGTATGGCAAAGATTGGCTGATAGATCAACTGCTTAGCTATTACACTGGTCAGGGTGGAGGGGAGAGGTAGTTCAGTGACTTTTTTTTTTCATTTAAAATATAGCCGCGCCAAGCCAATAGTGGTTCGCTGTGTCATCGCCCCCCCCCCCCCTCCCCCTTTGTGCTGGCAATATTAGCCAGTACAAGACAAGGAGCATGCAATCCAATGGCCGAGGAGGAGCTAGCCAGTGCTCCTGAAGATTCCTAAGCCCTGGAGATGTGACATCCAATCCAAAAGCACTCACATGATCGCTGTTCCCCAGTTGAAGATCACAGATAAAGGCACTGGGAAAGCCCTGGGGAGGAGGGGGCCATGCAAAAGAGCTTAAAGTCCACCACCACCAAGATGAAGGTGCAGAAAAAAATATTTGCACATATTAGTAATATTTGTTTTACATATTTATTTTAAAGGTACCAGTGGCCAACCTGCTTGTAATTGTTGTTCTCCAAGCACCAGCTTGTTGGGCAGGCTAGCTTGGACCTGTAGTCTCACTGTAAAGGACAATACTGTATACACTAGGAAAGCTATCAACTCTGCACCAACCATCCATGGGGAGTGAGCGATAGCCCCAGGGTTCAGCACAGGCCTGAGGAACCCTGGACATGGGGGACACCTTTGTTTGGGGGGTCCTCATCTCCCCAAGAAACTCTGGCCAGGGCTGACTAGTTAGATGAATGCTTTGGCGAAGGGTACCCTGTCAACTGTATCCCCTGGCTATGGCATACCCTGCTAGTGGAGCCCATTGCTGGCTCTAAAAATATTGGGGACCCCTACTGATTTTTTCCACCATTTTTAAAACCAGGGCCGGTTCCAAGAGACTGGGGTCGAATATGCTTTGGGACATTGACCCCTATATATTTATTTCTAATTTATATCTATGAACAAAAGAGTTATGATGATGAGAATAATCTGTCAATCACTGAAACAAATCTGTGATGTACGGATGTACGGTGGATGGATGGATGGATGGATGGATGGATAGATAGAGGAAACAATTTATCTGGGAAAATAAATCTGAAAAACAATTCTATGTGATTGCTGATGCTGTATGGGCACCTTAAGTTGCTGCCTTGGCTCTGGCTAGATGGCTGGGAAACAGTTTGTATGTTTCCTTTTCAAGTAATTGATTGCTAAAAAATTTTTTTAAATGTTCAGAAACTACCTACAGTACATATAAACCTTTAAATGGATGACATGGGTAGACAAGAAAATGTTTACGTTTCTTTGAGGCGACAGTATCACCAATTTCTAAAGCAAAATTATGGACTGCAATACTCTTTAAAAAAAAAAAAGGATGTTCCAGTTTATTCTACATTAACATTACTTTGAAACTAAGCATGCTATTTTATTAATGTACTATTATTTTAATTACTGCTATTATTTTATGCCTAAAAATATCCTTGTTTGTAAAAATGTATTAATCTCTATGCTGATTTCTCCTAATGGTCTTTGTTTGTTTTTTATGATAGGATACATTTTAATAACATGGCAGGAATATTAAGGTGTGAACACATGGTACGAGTTTTGCTATTTTGACTATAGCAAGTTAGTTCAAATCGCACTGTGTTTAGCCACATCCGATCGTGGCGTTGTGGTGTCGGAATCGAAAGTAGAAAGAGACAGTCTATTTCTACTATCTTGTAAAGAGGGAAATGCTGCTCCCCCACCCCCACCACCTGTACCAGTCCTTCCTCCCTGCCAGCCAATGCCGGCACCCCGCTGGTTCCCTGCGGCCAATGATATCGTATCAATTTCAGCAGCCGCAGAATTGCGCAGTATGTATACACCCTAAGAGACATGGTATAAGCTGAAGACTTACTCACTATTGTATTGGTTGTTGCTGTACATATCAGTAAAATGTCTTTAAAATGTGCTCTTTACACTGCGATCATTTTAAGCCTTTCATATGCTAAGTGCCAGATGAAGGTCATATATCCTGCTTCCTTAGCTGAAAAGGATTATTCTCTTCTCATTAAATTAGGAAATCTTATATTACTAATAATAAGGGCATATTCTTCCTGACAACATAAATGTGGTATTATTCCCAGACTCCAATTAGGAATCTAAGATCCTCACCTGACTAATCATTGTCCTTCAATGCATTCTAACTTAGAAAGTCAAACTTTTGACTCTTAACATGCTGCTATCAAGCAATGATTTGATCAAATAAAAATATCTAAACATACAATATAACTAAAACCGCTATACAATTTTATTTTTCGTTTTTAAACTACAAAAAAAAAATCAGATATTTTAAAGATAGAATGTCCTTTATTATTGAATAAAAATAGACTTCAATATTATACATGGTATGTCTGGTAGGAATCAGATAACTATCACCATATATTTTAACATCGAATATGCTTGTGTTTTATAAAGCAGATATTTTTTTTCTTTAACATAACAGTGCTACTGCTAGAAATTCATTTAGTGTCAAATGAACTGTTGTCTACAGTATAGTTTAAGTGCCACCTTCTGGAATCTTTGCACACTGCAACCAGCCTACAACAAACCATAGCAAAAGTTAAAGCAAATATTTTCAACCCTATTTTTTTAATGATTTTTGAAGATTGTGTGTATGTCTATCTATATATATATATATATATATATATATATATATATCCATGCAGAAGGGACAGCACTCTCCTTGCATTTGGCCATCAGCCAGGGTGCCACAAAACCAGAAAGTAATCAGGCACTTCCAATGAATAACCAGAAGGAATGGGTGCTCTCACCGGTCTTTTCAATTTGCAGCTAATTTATTACATACAACAGTCGATTATTCCAATGAATAACCAGAAGGAATGGGTGCTCTCACCGGTCTTTTCAATTTGCAGCTAATTTATTACATACAACAGTCGATTATTCCATAAGTGACAGTGGGTACGGTCAATGTTTTGGTCTAAGCATAGACCTTTGTCAAGACCCCCTTTCTCCTGCCTCCACCGTGCACTGGTGGAGGCAGGAGAAAGGGGGTCTTGACAAAGGTCTATGCTTAGACCGTAACATTGACCGTACCCACTGTCACTTATGGAATAATCGGCTGTGGTATGTAATAAATTACCTGCAAATTGAAAAGACCGGTGAGTGCACCCATTCTTTCTGGTTATATATATATATATATATATATATCAGGATGCGGGGCGGCGGCACTCGAGTGCCGCCGCCCCCGCATCCTGCTATATTCCTGCCTGTTTTCAGCCAGCAACGGAGGGCACCGATTTACCAGCTATCCCTCGGAGGGTATACTATACTGCCTTCAATTTGTGGAGTGCCTGCCTAAAGACTACATATATATATATATATATATATATATATATATATATATATATATATATATATATATAGAGAGAGAGAGAGAGAGAGAGAGATAGATAGATAGATAGATAGATAGATAGATAGATAGATAGATATTAACACTTACCTGCCTTGATGGGGAAGTAAAGAACCAGCACTCACAGGTTTAGAGGTACAAAAATGTTTGTATTAGAAGCAAGGCATGTTCAGGCATGTAAGCATACAGCGGCTGACCCAACAGCCCTTTCAACTGACAACCAGCCAGTTTTCGTCAGGAGTGGTTGCCAGTTGAAGGGCTGTCGGGTCATCCGCTGTATGCTTACATGCCTTAACATGCCTTGCTTCTAATTCAAATGTTTTTGTACCTCTAAACCTGTGAGTGCTGGTTCTTTACTTCCCCATCAAGGCGAGGTAAGTGTTACTATTTATCTACATATGGACCCTGCACCGCACCTTGACATACTGAAACCTGAACAACAACTCCAGATGCCTTTCCAGAGATAAGTAAACAAATGGAGGATCACTGGCGGCACTCAGGTGTAAATATCAAGAACGAAGGAAACAGCCTATGAAAGGTCAATGTTTCAAATATTTTAATCTCTTCTGTCAGGATAGCTGTGCAATACAAAAACAACACATCTTATATGCACCTCTCCCCATGTGCGCATAGTCTTGCTGGCACTGCTCCCTGTGTTCATGATGACATCATTGTGTTCCCCCTACGCACTGGTGTACCAACAGACTCCTGTAGTAGCGTGCCGGCTTAAGTGTACCATCACCATGGGAACTGGCTGTATCGGAACAAATGTTGCATGCTTCTATGAATCACTGATACGATAAGTGAAAAGTAAATAACTCAGGACATGAGAATATGAAATAAGACTAGCCTCGGCATACTGCTGTGTATAACTGCAACAAGAAGATAGACTAGCTAAAATGAAAAGAAACTGTAATAGCAAAAAGATAGACCAGTTATGATAAAAAGTAAGCAATGTACATCATACATAGGGGCAGATGTATTAAGCCTTAACAAGAGATAAATGCAAGGGTGATAAAGAGAGATACACATCCAGCCAATCACCTCCTAACTGCCATGTTACTGGCTGTGTTTGAAAAAAGTCAGTAAGGAGCTGATTGGCTGGACGTTTATCTCTCCTTATCACCCTTGCATTTATCTCTTGTTAAGGCTAAATACATTTGCCCCAGTATTCCTAAAAGTATCAGGATAAAACTATCAAGCAGGGTCATAACCCCAAGACACAAAGGAGTTTCCTGCCTCCGGGCTCCAAACCCTGAATGGGCCTCCCTATACAGTATGTACAGCAGCACTTGTGTGGTTCACAGCTGGATCCAAGTGTGACCACTACTCTTTCAATGGAGCCCTACCAGAGCAGTAGCTAGGGCCCTTATTCTGATCGGTGCGGCCGGAGCCGATTATGCGGCCAGGACCGTGCGTGCGAAACCCCGCCTTCCATACGGATCGCCAACTCCGTCCGTATGCGGTAAGAAGCTGTCCGAACGGACCGCACGTGTATTTTTCACGGAATACGCCTCCTCCATCTAAGGGAACCTCCCCCATCATTCGATGGTCGCAGACCATCGAATGCAGGACCGAGTGCTCCACCAGCACCCGCAACCTCAGACCACACGGACATTTTTCCGTGCAAAAGCAGAGATCTGGACGGGCAGCTGACATCCGGCGATGTCATATGTCCGCCCCCTACACGTGCGTCACGGCCGCATTACCATACGTACGCCCAGCGTTTTCATGGGAACTCCCATGAAACGCGGGGCGTATACATATGGTAATGAGCCCAAATAGCCCTTCACGCCCCTCTCCACCCCCTGTTCGGAGTGTTCACATATCATGCGGAATTTGGCCGTACGCCCGCTCGCACATGCGCAGAGACGCCTCTGCACATGCGCAGACACAAAACATCGGCGGGCCGAACGCACGCGGATATATCCGCACCGATCAGAATAAGGGCCTAGGTGATATGGCGCCCGGAGCAACGGTATGTTTCGGAGCCCCCCCCCCCCCCCTCCCCATCATTTTTCCTTCTTATCATAATACTCCTTACACATTATGCCCCACAAACTGTGTAATACCCATTACACATTATGCCCCACAACGTAATGCCTAGTGGACATTATGCAAAACACCATAATGCTTTAATAACTTTATGCCACACACCATTATGACCAAACAGATAATGCCCCCTATAGTTCTGCTTACCTACATGATGGTTGCCAGGGGTTCCATGCTTGTTGCTAAGGGGATTACATGTTCGTTGCCATAGGGGGTTACATGCTTGTGGCAAGGGGTTCTTTTGAACGGCTCACTGGCTCATAAATTACACCCGGCCAGCTGGACGGTGAGTGGATGGCAGAGGGGAAGAGTGGGCGGGGGTGACGCCGGCAGTGGAAGAGAGAGAAGGAGATGCTTTTAAAAGCTGCCAGTGCTGCTGTGCTGTCATACAGATACACTGACAGGTGCAGCCAGGGGCATGACTAGAACTTTGTGGGCCCCATAGCAACATTTTTAAGGGCCCCTCCCCCCACAACTTTAAATGCTGGTCCGCAATGCATATATACATTCATACATATACACATGGGATGAAGTCAGCATCCCGGTGGTCAGGATGCTGGCGTTTAGGCTGCAAGGTGAAGGGGGTTAGGTGCGAGGTGGTTAGGGTTTGGCGTCATCATGGAGGGTTAGGTCAGGCTGTGTGGGAGGGGCTTAGGCAGCAGGCAGGGAGAGTTAGAGTGGGGCAGGGTAAGTATACTAAACTGATAGATATTCATACATACACTGCCTCTCAAATACCAACATACACACACTACTGCTTTCATCTATACTGTACATTGGTTCCATACAAATATTCTTTACATCCCACCCCACATCATCCCACACCTGCAGCATGTCACATTGAGACCACTACTACTTCCCCCAGGGAGTGACTTATGTGCACCAACATATGACATTTTACCGGTGGGGCCTGTTGATGCTGGCCAGGTTAGTGATGCTGTTGGTGTGCTAGGTGATGTGCTGTCGCTGCTGCCCACTGAGGAGGAAGAGACGGAGTCTCTCCGAGCTGCTGTCGGCGGGGGTGGAAGGAGAGGCAGCTGCCTGTTATGGCCAGTGGAGATCAGCTGCTCTCCCTGCTTGCACGCTGGGGAGACGGAGATGCAGCATCCCGTTGATGCTGCCGGCGCCTAATAGCTGAAACTGCTGTCGGCAGGCATACCTCCCAACTTCTGTGTTGGGGAAATTAGACCACAGTTTTTGGAATAATTCGGATACGGGATACCCGACCTGTATTACAAAATTAAATAACTGCAGAAGAATCAATGATTTTCTAAGTTGATGTCTGTACCTCAGCAGTTGGTGTCTGTACCTCAGCAGTTGGTGTCTGTTGGTGTTAAAAAGATTAGGGAATTGTAAGCAAAATGCTTCAGAATCTGCCACCAGAGTTTGAGTTTTAAGTCGCAGTATAATGCTGCTTTCAGACCGCATAACTGGCTTTGACCCTGTATTTGGAAACGTTTCCAAAAACGGGTCTGCCAGATAAAACCCCTTTCACACCGCAGCACTTAAACGGTATATTACCGTTTAAGTGCCGATTTTTTGACACTGGCAGACCCGTTTTTGGAAACTTTCCAAATACAGGGTCAAAGCCAGTGCAGCCTTCAGCCCTCCCCTCCGTGCAGCTCTCCCCCCCCCCCCCTCGCGTGTCGACCGAGAGCATGTCGACGCCCCCCCGCGCATGTCGACGCCCCCCGCGCGTGTCGACGCCCCCCCCCACCCCACCCCGCGTGTCGGCGCCCCCCCCCCCCCGTGTCGACTTACCCCGTGCCGGTACCTCCGTTGTGGACTGCAGCTCAGTATGCTCGGAAAGCACTTATGAAAAAAGTGTCTTCCAGAAAATGGCTGCCCCATAGGAAACCCTGTTTAAAAAAACTGTCTTCCGTATGGGGGGCAGCCATTTTCTGAAAGACACTTTTTTCATAAGTGCTTTCCGAGCATACTGAGCTGCAGTGCCGGGAACCACAACGGAGATACCGGCACGGGGTAAGTCGACACGGGGGGGGGGGGGCGCCGACACGCGCGGGGGGGTCGACACGCGGGGGGGCCGTCGACACGCGCGGGGGGCGTCGACACGCGCGCGGGGGGTGTCGACACGCGCGGGGGGGGGGGCTCCAGTGCTGTGAATACTTAATGAGCGCTCATTAAGTATTCACTGTGCTGAATTTAGGACCCAGCTCATTGGCTGGGTCCTAAATACCGTTTCTGAGCCGATTTTTGCGCTAAAATACCGGTTCAGAAACGGGTAGGACCCTGCATTTTAACCGGTTAGAAAAAACGGCATTTTCTAACCGGTTAAGTGGGACTGGACCTTTCAGACCGCACACATTACCGTTTTAAAACGGTAAAAAAACGGCAATTTACCGTTTTAAAAGTGCGGTCTGAAAGGGGCATAAGAAACAAACAGCGCAAAGTTAACAACAGACACAATGAGTGTAAGCTACAGTATTACAGCTAAAGAAATGTACCATTGTGAACCTAACTGCATTGCAAGCAAAAATTGAGAAATTTATAAAATTCACATTTAAGTTCAAATCATTGTCACAAAAATTGCAAACAGAGACAAGTGGATACTGTATATTGCATACAGTACAAATGGATACATGTGATGACATAGATCAGTGGCCCTTGAGTATCACAGATAATCACAGAAAGGATTTTTGACATTTAAGCTGAAATGAGGAGTGATTCCCTAAGATATGTGGGAGCGATCCAACCACAATCAAGGGAATTGGAAAACAAAAATTGACAGCCACTAAGGTTGAGACAATTCAAGCTCAATTGAATGATGACAAGTGAGTCACAGTCATTGGAACTATGGCACAGAAGATTTGGTCTCCTTGCATATGACAGCAGTCAAAAACTGTAGAATGGGCTGGTCACAGGAAGGTCAGTGACTAAAGGTGCCCATACACATGCCGATGCTGCCATTGCGATGTGTGCTTTGAGATGTGCAATCCCACGACATCTCATCGCACAGTACAAAAGTATGTTAAAAAACCTACAATAATTGTCCTTAAGGACATAACACCAGATGAGGCCGGGTCAAAAAAAAAGCCAAAAAAAGCCAAGTGACCTGATTCAGAGTTGTACACATCAGTGGCGCACGCAAGGGGGGGGTTCTGAGTACCCAGAACCCTCCCCCCCAGGAGTCTAAGGGTCCTAGGCTGAAAGCTAAGGGTCCCCTCTTTCCATGGGTACAAAAATTAAAAAAATTGGCCCTTGGGAAACAGAGATATCTGACTTCAAAGCAGTGGTCCCCATCCAAGCCTGTTAATTGCTCTTCCCAGTCAGATATTTCAGGTTCTGTCTGACTTAGTTTTTCTGAGGGTATATTCTAAAAGCTGGGACTCGCCCCCTTTGATGGACACTAGTTGCTTGTCTCTACTGTTCCCAGAACCAGAGATATCAGCCTTCTAGCAGCTGGTTACTGCTCCAGCTCCACACACCTGGTATGTAGTTTTATATTCTTGTTGGCAGATTGCTCTGCCTCCTGAACTCTGATCCCCTAGTCCCCAATACCATTTGGTAGGTGGGATTTTTCTAGTTTTTAATTCCATCAAAATCTAAGAAATCTATTTCCGGGAACTGGAGATATCTGCAGTCAAGCAAGCTGTCCCCCCACCAGAAAATTATGAATAATAAGCCGACTCCACTATACACCCCTCCTCTGCGTATTAAACATCCTCTACCACCCTGGAAATTATGTATCAGGGCCCCTTCATTCAGTCCAATGCCCCCTTCTCCCACCTCATCTCCCACCATCTGTGCAGTAAAGGGGTAATTAGTGGAAATTACTGATCTAGGCCCTACATGCTGAGTGGTTGATATAATACCCCCTACCACCCGCGGTACATCAAAGCTTCCCCCACCCCTACTGCTGGAGGATCGGTAGGGGCCCCAATACATTGCTATGCCCAGGGGTCTACATTGCTGTTGACGCCCCTGTATGTTTGTATATGTATATATACGTGCGTGTGTGTGTGTGTGTGTGTGTGTGTGTGTGTGTGTATAAATATATATATATATATATATATATATATATATATAAATATTTATTATTATTATTTATATACATTTGGTCTATCTATAATACTTTAACTGACCTGGAATATACTGGGTCACCTAAGTGTCCATCTCCATGCTTTGCTCCGCCCCTCTGGAAACCCCCTTCTGAAAATCCTGTGTTTGCCCCTGACTATATAAATGTATTTACAGTTAAGTGGTTATTTGTAGTCTTTACATTCATCTTTGCCATAATGCACACAAAAGGTTACTGAATTGCGATTACCTCTGCAGTGAGGATTCAGTGGCGTAACTATAAATTTTGCTCCCCCCTGCCACACGCATAATGAAGAAGCTGAAGCAGGAGAGAGGAAGAGAGACCAGCAGACACTGCTGCTTCCCTTGGCTCCGACGCATCCGAGGCCGCCCTAGCATGTCCATCTGCCCGCCCAACCTGTACACAGTAGCCAATAGCTGGCTCTGTGTACAGTCAATAGAATCAGTGGGGGAATTTGTCATCTCTGCATGGCCCCACCTGTGCTGTGGCTCACTCGCCTCCAGCACTCCTTCAGTGGGCAGTGGCAGGCAGCAGCATGTCAGTGCATCGAGCAGGTGCCAGCGCCCACACAGACTGTCACGACTGAAGGGCTGGATAAAGTCGTGTGGTGTGTAGCAACCGGAGACGGACCAGAGGAGGAAGGATTAAATCGTGCAGGTTTAATAATAGAATTCATAAATGGAACAATACACACTTGAATACTTTCTTTAAGTGGCAGTTAGTGGTAAATAATAATTGAGCCAGCACGGCACTTTGAAAGAAGAAAAGTTCATTTAAATAATGACAGTTCAAGGCACTGAGGACGACAGGCTAGGGTCTTGAAGAATGAGAGGATCCGGAAAGAGAATGTACTTGATGGTATGAAGGATCCTTGAAGACTGAAAGAAGATGGATGATGACTGAAGAATGAAGAATTTGCTTGGAAGCAGAAGAATTGAAGAGCGAGGCCAGGGAGCTCAGGGATGCAGGCAGGAACCAGACTGTGGAGAGAACTGGCAGCGATGGGGTTAAGCAGAACCTGGATCAACCACAGAGCACTGGAAGCAAGGCACCAAGTCAGGAGAGGTGAGTCAGAGAGCCGGAGTCAGCTGGGAGCTGTGAACGCCTCTGGAGACTCTTTGTACTGACACTGAACAGGCCTAGGCAGATCCCCTATATCCCTAGAGGGCGGCTGCCATTGGCTGTCAGGTCAGTATGGGCGGAAACCTCAGACATGAGCCAATCTGCTATTTTCCCTTAACCAAGATGGCGGCGCCGGCCTCCCGGCACCCCTACAGCACACACCGCTACACTTGCCGGCGTCCCACGCTGCCTGCTGCCCACCAGACTGCCGCTGCCTGCTGCCGCTGACCTGGAGACCACTACACGCTAGCCGACGGCGGGCGCGGACGGGTGAGTAGTATGCCCGCCGCGGACCACCGCGGCTGCGTGTGACAGTACCCCCCCTTTCTGGGTGACCCCAGGGCACCTACGCACCTTGTGTGGATTCCTTTGAAAGAATTGTCTCACCAGACGGGGAGCATGGAGGTCTGCAGCATCAACCCAGGAATTCTCTTCAGGACCGAATCCAAGCCACTCTACCAGATACTGAAGATGGGTATTGCGACAACGTGAGTCGATAATGCGCCTCACCTCGAACTCTGTCTCTCTCTCTGAGCCAATCTTGGGCGGCTTAGGCACCTTCTTCTGATATAAGTTCAATCTCAAAGGCTTCAGAAGAGACACATGGAAAGAATTCGATATCTTCAAGGAAGAAGGGAGCTGTAGTCTGTAGGCCACCGGATTAATCACTTGAGTGATTGGGTATGGCCCGATGAACCGGGGAGCCAGCTTCATGGAGGGTAACCGAAGGCGTATATGGCGGGTAGACAGCCATACTCGATCTCCAACCTTCAATCTAGGAGCCGCTCTTCTTTTTCTGTCCGCCATCCTTTTATATCGAGCGGATGCTTTGAGGAGAGCGGTATGAACGTCTGACCAGATTTTTGCAAACCGTTGTAGAGAAGAAGCAGCTGCAGGGACATCGGACAATGATAAATCTGAGAACTCTGGAGATCGAGGATGTTTGCCAAAGACAGTAAAAAAGGGAGTGGTGCCGGAGGATGAATGATAGGAATTGTTGTGCGCAAATTCCGCCCAAGGCAGAAGGTCTACCTAGTCGTCTTGAGAGGAAGAGACGAACAAACGAATGAAGGCTTCCAAGTCCTGGTTGACACGTTCTGTCTGTCCGTTGGTTTGTGGGTGGAAAGCAGTGGAGAACTTGAGCTTGACTTGTACAGCGGAACAGAGGGCCCTCCAAAACTTTGCGACGAACTGTACTCCACGGTCGGATATAATCTCTTTGGGCAACCCATGGAGTTTGAAGATGGTGGAAATGAAGAGCTAAACCAAAACTGGAGCGGATGGAAGGCCTTTCAATGGGAAGAAGTGCACCATTTTAGAAAACCGGTCAACTACCACCCAGATTACCGTATGCCCTTTGGAGGGAGGAAGTTCGCAGATAAAGTCCATAGACAGGTGGGACCATGGTTCTGTTGGTATGGCTAGAGGTAGAAGAGGACCGGCAGGGGACGTTCTGGAGGACTTATGCTGAGCGCATTTTACACAGGAGGCAACAAAGCTGGTTACATCGCGACGAATGGTAGGCCACCAGTATGAACAAAACAGGAACATTAAGGTCTTCTGTGCCCCCGTATGCCCTGCAAAACGGGAAGCGTGTGCCCAGGACAGCACTCTCTTGCGGAGATTGAGAGGAACGAAGGTCTTGCCTGGTGGGGGTGAAGGCTGGACTGTTACTTGAGCAAAGACCAGCGGATCGAGGATTGGTCGAGGCGGAGTCTCAAGGTCTGCTGGGGTTTTGAAAGAGCGTGAAAGAGCATCGGCCTTGGCATTCATCGTCCCGGGTCTGAATCTGATTTGAAAATTGAAACGTTCGAAGAACATGGCCCAGCGGGCTTTACGAGCTGTAAGACATTGGGCGTGCTTGAGGAATGAGAGATTCTTATGGTCTGAATATACAGTGATTTTATGTCGTGCCCCCTCCAGGAGGTACCGCCACTCCTCCAATGCTGATTTGACTGCCAGTAACTCCTGCTCCCCAATGGGGTAATTCTTTTCCGCTGGAAGAACTTTCTTGGAGAAGAAGGCACATGGGTGAAGTTCCTGGTCCTCCCCTCTCTGCGACAAGATTGCCCCTACCCCTTCTGAGGATGCGTCCACCTCGAGAATGAAGGGTTTGTCTAGGTTTGGCTGGAGAAGGATTGGGGCGGAGATAAAAGCATTCTTTAGTTGCTGGAAGGCTTGAGAGGCCTCAGGTGACCACTGACTTGGATCTGACCCCTTACGGGTTAGAGCAGTAAGAGGTGCAGCAAGGGTGGAGAAGTTCCGGATGAAGCGACGATAATAATTTGAAAAGCCCAGGAACCTCTGGATGCCTTTGAGCGTGGTGGGGGCTGTCCAGTCTAAGATGGCTTTTACTTTTTCTGGATCCATCTCTATCCCAGTGCTGGAGAGGATGTGGCCGAGGAATGGAATGGAGGTGACCTCAAAGACGCACTTGTCTAGCTTGCAGTATAGTTTATTTTGGCGAAGACGCCGCAGGACTTCAGATACTGTTTGACGATGGAGATGGAGGTTAGACGGGAAGATGAGGATGTCATCGAGATACACCACAATGGAATGATACAGCAAATCTCGAAATATGTCGTTTACAAATTGTTGGAAGACGGCTGGAGCGTTGCAAAGACCAAATGGCATCACCAGGTATTCGTAGTGGCCGTCTCGGGTGTTGAAAGCCGTCTTCCACTCATCTCCAGAACGGATCCGGATCAAGTTGTACGCCCCTCTTAGATCCAGTTTAGTAAAAATAGAAGCCCCTCGGATCTTGTCAAAAAGTTCGGTGATAAGTGGTAAAGGATAGCGGTTCTCGATCGTGATATCGTTCAGACCCCTGTAGTCGATACACGGCCGGAGAGTTCCATCTTTATTCTTTACGAAGAAAAACCCCGCTACGGCTGGCGAAGTAGATGGGCGAATGAACCCTTTATTCAAGTTCTCACGAATGTAGTCAGACATAACCTTGGTCTCAGGTAGAGACAAGGGGTAGATGCTGCCCCGAGGTAGAAACTTCCCAGGCATCAACTCAATCGGACAGTCCCAGGGACGATGAGGCGGCAGGGTATCGGCACCTCCCTTGCTGAAGACGTCAGAAAAAGAAGAATATGGTGTGGGCATCGACAAGGGTGAAGCTGGTGAAGACGAAAGACTGGGGCCTCCCTCTTCTTGAGGATTAGTTTGATGGAGTGGAATGACACGAGGCATGCAAGTAGTTAGGCAGTTCGTACCCCAGGCTTTGATCTCCATACTGGACCAATCAATATGAGGATTGTGTTTAGCAAGCCATGGTAGGCCCAGGACTACCTGGTGTGACGACTGAGGAAGGACCAAAAACTCTAGAGTCTCTTGATGTAAAGCACCCACGAGAACCATCACAGGATTGGTTTGAAGAGTGATTTGCCCACTGCTGATGCGACTCCCATCTACTGCAGTGAGGACCAAGGGATGGGCCAAAGGTTGCACCGCCAAGGAATGTTGAAGGACGAAAGAAGAAGAAAGGAAGTTTCCAGCCGCTCCGGAATCTAGTAAGGCCTGAATCTTGATTTTCCCCTGAGGGCACACAAGGGTAACCGGAATGGTGGAAACAGTTGAGGAGGGAGATGAAAGCAGGACTCCTAACCTGACCTCCCTCGGGGAGGTTAGGAGCGGTCATTTCCCGGACGCAGTGGACAGGAAGACAGCAGATGAGCGGAAGAACCGCAGTACATGCAAAGATTCTCTCGACGTCTACGGGATTTTTCTTCTAAGGAGAGCCGGGAGCGGTTGATCTGCATGGGTTCATCTGGGGGTGTAGTTGTGGAGGAACCTGGTCTAGGAACAGGAACAGCGTTGGTGGTGAAACGAGAGCGGAGACGATCGGAGCGATTTCTCTCTAGTTGACGCTCCTGCATCCGTAGATCTACTTTGTTGCACAAGGAGATGAGTTCAACCAAAGTAGCAGGAGAGTCACGGGTAGTTAATTCGTCCTTGATACGACCTGCCAGCCCATTCCAGAAGGCGGAGACGAGAGCCTCTTCGTTCCATTTTAATTCCGAAGCCAGAGTCTGGAACTGCACAACATATTGTCCCACTGATCGACTACCCTGGCGAATCCTCAGGATCTCAGTAGCGGCAGAAGAAACTCTGCCAGGTTCGTCGAAGATGCGACGGAAAGAGGTAATGAAAGCTTCATAGTCATTGAGCAGGGGATCAGCGCGTTCCCAGAGAGGGGACACCCAGTCCAGAGCTGACCCTGCCAGGAGAGACACAATATATGCCACTTTTGCCTTGGAGGTAGGGAAGTGAGATGACTGTAAGGTGAAATGAACATCGCATTGGTTCAGAAACCCACGGCATCCCTTCGGTGAACCATCATATTTGCTGGGGGTTGGTAATTGCATATGATGAGGAACTACGGGTCCAGGTATAGGAACAGAAACTGGAACCTCTGGTGCTGCAGTCACAGAAACTGAGGGAGCCGCCTGGGGCGGAGACAAGGCCTGAAGAAATTGAGCCACTTGGCGTTGGGTAGCCTCTACTTGCTCCAGACGAGCCACGATGCTGTGAAATGCATCCGCCATGGAAGCCTGTTCTTCACCCGACTCCATCGGGTCAGTACAAACTGTCACGACTGAAGGGCTGGATGAAGTCGTGTGGTGTGTAGCAACCGGAGACGGACCAGAGGAGGAAGGATTAAATCGTGCAGGTTTAATAATAGAATTCATAAATGGAACAATACACACTTGAATACTTTCTTTAAGTGGCAGTTAGTGGTAAATAATAATTGAGCCAGCACGGCACTTTGAAAGAAGAAAAGTTCATTTAAATAATGACAGTTCAAGGCACTGAGGACGGCAGGCTAGGGTCTTGAAGAATGAGAGGATCCGGAAAGAGAATGTACTTGATGGTATGAAGGATCCTTGAAGACTGAAAGAAGATGGATGATGACTGAAGAATGAAGAATTTGCTTGGAAGCAGAAGAATTGAAGAGCGAGGCCAGGGAGCTCAGGGATGCAGGCAGGAACCAGACTGTGGAGAGAACTGGCAGCGATGGGGTTAAGCAGAACCTGGATCAACCACAGAGCACACTGGAAGCAAGGCACCAGGTCAGGAGAGGTGAGTCAGAGAGCCGGAGTCAGCTGGGAGCTGTGAACGCCTCTGGAGACTCTTTGTACTGACACTGAACAGGCCTAGGCAGATCCCCTATATCCCTAGAGGGCGGCTGCCATTGGCTGTCAGGTCAGTATGGGCGGAAACCTCAGACATGAGCCAATCTGCTATTTGCCCTTAACCAAGATGGCGGCGCCGGCCTCCCGGCACCCCTACAGCACACACCACTACACTTGCCGGCGTCCCACGCTGCCTGCTGCCCACCAGACTGCCACTGCCTGCTGCCGCTGACCTGGAGACCACTACACGCTAGCCGACGGCGGGCGCGGACGGGTGAGTAGTATGCCTGCCGCGGACCACCGCGGCTGCGTGTGACACAGACCCTGCTGCTGCTTGCTCCCCCAAGCGTTTGCTGGGGCTGCCCTACAGTAGTTACACTACTGTGAGGATTCATTCACAATTGATTGACAAGGGAGCGTCCTTTTTGTGGGAACAGGGATTGAGGCAAAAAGGTAACAGTGAGGATCACTGCACATTAATTTCAATAAATAAGCCACAGAGCTTGGTTAAGCTTCTTGAATTGTCATTTTCTACACACTCTTACTGCAGGTGTGTACAGAAGAGAAAAAATGGGGTTGGTGGCCCTAAGGTCACCAGAAATAGAAGCGCTAGTTGTGATCAACCCAATAGTAGTATTGGTGATATAATGAAAATTCTATTTAGCTGAGTATGATTTGCAGCCTCTTATACAGGGTGTGTGCCCTTTTATGTGTAGAATCTAGAGGTTGTGACAGTAACCTAGGTCGCTGTCACTTTAAGAGGCGCTATCTTACTCAGTCAAATTAAATTCACACAGTGTGAATTTAATTTGACTGAGTAAGATAGCGCCTCTTAAAGTGACAGCAACCTAGGTTACTGTCACAACCTCTAGAGTGTACAGAAGAGCCATTTTGTTGGAGTCTGCACAGTAAAACACTCCTCTTCTAACTTCTCCTTCCCTATAATACAGAAAATATGAACATCAAGAGGTTTACAGAAACCAAAGAGATATTACAAAGGGAGTGGCAGATATTTGGGGTAATCAGTTGCAAGGAATACCTAGGTGGGACAAATGTAAAACATGTGCAGTAAATTACATTTCAGTGAGTCATTTTGTTTCTGTTCAGGGTAAATACTGGCTGCTTTATTCTTACACTGTAACTTAGATTCAGTTTGAACACACCACACCCAAATCTAACTCTCTGTGCAAGCCCCACCTGAATTGTACATGGTTTTATCCATTTGCTAAAAAAGCAGCTTTGCGATTATGTCTGAATTAGGCCCTATATAATGGTTCCAGCTGCATTAGGTCAGTGCTTTGCAGTGGGTACAATCAGAGGAGGAACTAAAATTGGTGCAGCAGGTGCAGAGCACAGGGGCCCCTGAGAACTAAGGGGCCCAATGCTGCCCATCTTTCTGTCACCAAAAGTTTTTCATTGTCACACTCTGCCTCCTCATGCCACTCCCTGACACTGCTACAGTATGTTGCATATTGTGAACTTGGGTTGGGGTGGAGGAGGTGGCCAAAATGATATTTTTCCACTGTGACTCACCACCCACAAGTTCTGTCACTGGGCAGTATACAATGAAAAAAATTTGTCGTGCATGGCGAGAGATTTTTTCTCTCGCCATGCACTCGCCCTGTTCCAGAGGGCTCGCTGCTCCCTCTATTCAATGTGGTTAAGACTCGCCGCCACTCGCGGCGAGTCTTAACCCCTGCAGCGGATGAGCGTCCGCAGCAGGGAGCTGGCAGGGAGCCGTGGGACGGTGGCAGCCAGGGAGATTAAAGTCTCCCTGGCTGCCCCAGAACATATGTGGAGGGAAGGTGGGCTCCCCGGGACCCAGGCAGCACAAGCTGCCCCCCCTATAGCCAGCGGGGGACCCATTATTCACTGCACCCGATCGTGCATATGTAATGATCGGATGCAGTGAATATATGAATATCTAATGAGCGGCTCGAGAGCTCCGGCCCCCTGCTGGCTGCTCTGTGTAATTTTGTGATTTTTTTACACCAAAATTAAAAAAAAACCTTTTAGTTTAAAAGTTCACATTCCAGCTCTCCATGAAAAGATGGAGAATTGCTACACGGAGAGAGACGGCGAAAATCACTTAGAAAGACGGCGAATATTTCACATTGAATAGGGTTGCTCGCTTTTGGAGAGCAAAATGCTCCGTCCAAGGCGAAAAAAGCACAAATTCGCCATAAAACAGGGCAAATTTTTCTCATTGAATACTGCCCACTGAGTACAATGCACCCAGCCCTTCAATGTTACTTTTTAAACAACATTTGTACAAAGTGAAGGAGTAGAATCTAATAAACCATTTATCTAATTGATCACAAGTAAATGTTCCTATTTTTGAAATACTATAACCAGCTGAGTCAGCCTTTACAAGTTATAAACAGGTTTATAGGTCTAGTTATACGGCGAGGGTAGATCCTTATAATCCCTGTGATCTGTATAATATTAGAACGTGTATGGCCCTGCAGCGGAACCTACAATACAATAGCAGAGTCAGCAGAACAAGTGAAAGCATTTAAACAGTCTGGGCGAAAGGCAAAATAGAAGAAATATGAAAAACAGACTTAAAAATGGAGCTTCCAAAGAAAGAAGGAATATTAGATAGAGGGAAAGTGAGCTGCCAGACAGAGGAGGAAGCAATGTGTCTAATAAAATAAGCGTATTCTTTGTGTTTGGCATACCTTTCATAGAACCTTTTAAACAGATTTATTGTACATCGATCACGCTGAGGCAGCTGTCTCATTCACTAAAATCATACAATGTATGTGGCGTTTCCGTTGATAAATTGTCAATATACTTATACTGTACTTTGCGTATACTTGTCTGCCCAACAATGTTATTTGTACAGTTTTATTATTGATAAATAATCCTGAAACAACTGAAAGAAAACGGTTCCTTAACTGCTTTACAGGGAGAATTCAGTACAAATACATGATAAAATCATTACAGACATGACAGTAGAAGATACAATATGCAAAATAAACAAGAAATTATATTTACATCTAATCTGACGTATGACACGTTTCATGATAGTTTATACTGATTTGCTTCTGTGTTACAGTATACGTTTTAGCTGGTTAATTGCTGAATGAATGGCAGTGCCAGCTTAAATATAAGGCACACTGGGCAGCTGCAGGTGCCCCATGATTCCTGGGGCCTTCAAGCAGGGACAGGCTGGACCATGAGTAGGTAAGGGAGGTAGGTAGGTAGAGATGGATGCCCAGCCACTCTAATTGTGAATTACACACAATAGTATTGGCCAGGCAGCAATCTCTACCTGCCTCCCAGCCTTCAGCCAGACAGTGAGTGGAAGTCAAGCTATCCACCAATCAGAGTTCTGACAGCCATTTACCATATGAAAGCATGTGGAGAGACAGCGCAGGCTACAGGAGAGGCAGGTTATGATTGGCTTTTGTATTAGTTTTCCTGTGAATGGGTATATAGTGGCCCCAGATAATTGCTTTGCCCAGGACCTACAATGCTGTTAAAACGTCCCTGTCTAAAAGGTGGCTGAGAATGGCTAATGGGTCACATACTGAATAGGTCATAGCCAAACTCAGGTAGATGTGACCACGCCCCATCAAAAAAGTGCTTAACCCAGAAGGTGCCAGCAGTGGTGGCTACACATTGGCACATTTGTCCCGCTCAGCAACTGATGCAGGCTGGGCTCTCCAGCAAACCTGGGTCTAGGTAATTAATAGCCACACCCTCCTACCTTCTCTCAGTGTCATTGACATTTCCTATGAAGCTCTAATCCTAGAAGATTCAGTAAATCCCGCAGCTAATTGAATCTGCCTGGATAGGTTTTATTTGCAACACCATGGGAGTAAAGCAAAAAAAAAAAGTAATTAACAACATCTGGACAAACAATGTTGCAATGCAAAGGGTGCAAACACATTTATTTTTCATGTAGGGTACTGAAAATACTGGCATCGTTACATGAAGTCCACAAATGTTGTGCAGGTTTATGGTACACAGAAGTACTTGCTGATTGAGAATTTCTCCTCTCAAGGAAAAAATAGGGGGAGTGTTGTAAAAAATGAAGAATTGTTGTGACCATTGGGGAGCATGACGAACCCAACAACTGTGTCCAAAGACTCAGAATCACTGGCCTTGGAGCTTAGCTGTGGTGGACATTCTGAGTTACCTTAGGTTGCTCAGATGTTCGATGGCCCGCATGTTGTTCCTTATACAGATGACTCCTGTGATATTTGCATATAATTTTAGGCTTGCTACGACCGAAGACACATCACTAAGCCAATTTTCTTCCACCTCCGAATCAGGTGTGATTTTACACAACAAGCATCGTCATTTCCCTACCAAATTACACTTTGTAGAAAAAAAAAACCTATTCTAGCAAACACAGAAATGGGGCTGCTTATCTTCAGCTTTTGTTGAACTTTTTTGCTATTCAAGATTTTGTTGGTGAAGAATATATCCTGCTAACACGATGGAAAAGAGCCCATCTTAGTTTTAAGATCTAATTTCCTGATAATGTGCCAATTATGCATGAAGAAGAAAGACATTAAAAGTTGCAATATGTCATTGAAGGAGAAAATTTGCTGCTTCAGGGGAGGTTAATAGCACATAATAGCGAATCAAAGAAGCTCATCAGTATATGTACTGTACCATCTTTTACATAAACCATTTGGGAATACAAAGTGTAACTATTAGCCAATCAGCAGCAGGACTTAGTTACAAAGAAATATCTGGCAGAATGATTCAGGAAGGTCCGAGGTTTGTCAAGAATAGCAGAATATCTCAGCCAACAAGTTTGGGGAGTGAATATTTTGAAAGACAATTTAAAAATAATTGTACTCTTATTGCAATAAAGAAATGAGATGAGTGTTTCCTACGTTGCTGGTATACATTATGATGATTACATTGGCAACATTTGTTTTTATTGTACACTTCACCGAAACAAATGATTGGTCTGTAGAAGAGGTGAAGAGAGCACCATTACAATTCTCATATGGGTCCTGAGAATAACCAGGCTCAATCCAAAAAAAGTAAAACATTCAAATAACATATGAATTCATATCCATAATGTAGCAGATAATAAAAGCACAATTCAATTTTACAATATATATTACATTTCATTATGTCATTTTATCATATCCTGTCTACATATTTGTGGTACTGGTTCAACAATTTAAAATAAATGTATACTCCACAAAGGTATAAACAAGTTACTGTGTCTTTCCAAGTAGAGAGATTTTAATTATTACCTGAAAACAAATCAATGATTTCTATGATGTGACATTTTAATTACTTTAAGAAGCTATTTCATTTGTCATTGCCATACATCACAGGTTCTCAAACTCGGTCTTCAGGACCCCACACAGTGCATGTTTTGCAGGTCTCCTCACAGAATCACAAGTGAAATAATTAGCTCCACCGGTGGATCTTTTAAAATATGTCAATGAGTAATGAACATGTGCACCTGCTGGGTGACCTGGAAAACGTGAACTGTGTGGGGTCCTGGGGACTGGGTTTGAGCACCTCTGCCATACAGCATTAGGTGGTATTGTGACTCTAATATGCTTTGACCGTTCACCCAGTGTGGAGAAGTCTAGTGTGTTTGGTCTTACAGTATATCTCTGCTTTAGGTCAAAGCAGCCAGTTCAAAGTAATGTAATATTTTCTATGGGTTCCTAGCATGGTGGTAATATAGAAAATGATCACTAAGTTTCTAATGCTTTCTGCATCATGTGCGTATTTAAAAAAATTATTTTAGCTACTTTGAACATCCAATACTAAATTGTATGTAGATACTTTTTTGCCAAACACTGAGCTGGCACAAAGCTGCTGACCTAGCCCATCATCAGGGGCATAGCGAGGGCGCCACCAGCTTGCACGTCAGCCCTGCACTTCCCTGCACTGCCAGCCCTGCCCGCCCCCGGCTCACCACTGTGCCGGGTGACGTGCAGGGCCACCGAGAACAGGGAGGGGGCAGGTACATATTACCTGGGCCCAGGTCAGAGTTCAGTTCACCAAAAACTGCGAGTTGGCGGCAGGGAGGGTGGGGTGAGGAGGCGCAGCACTACTATGGACGATGTGTGCTGCTGGTCCCCTCCACTGATTGGTGGCGGCATCGTTGGTTCCAGCTGGGTCTCCTCCCAGCTCCCGCACTGCATCTGCCGCTGGATCACCGGCTCCTCTGCTGCTGCTGCCACCCACCCTCCCCATGGCCCGCTGGCAGTATCCCCGGAGCACAGGGTATATAGAAGTATAGTTTTAGAAGCATAGTTTTATATCAGGCCAGGAGATAGGGGTACAAGAGGACTGGTGCAAAAGGAGAAGGGGGCAGTGCTTTCTTCACCAAAATCGAATCATATCGCAGAACATGGTAATGAATCCCTGAGATTTATTCACACACACTGTACTACAAATATATAGGGCCTGATTCAGAGTTGATTGCAAGAGAAAATTCTTTCTCAAATGGTCAAAACCATGTGCACTGCAGGGGGGCAGATAACCTGTGCAGAGAGAGTTAGATTTAAGTGAGCTATATTGTTTCTGTGCAGGGTAAATACTATAGAATGTACATAGATTTCAGTTTGAACACATCCCATTCAAATCTAACTCCCTCTGCACATGTTACATTTGCCCCACCTGCGGTGCACATGATGTTGCCCATTTGAGAAAGATTTTGCTTTTGCAATCAGCTCTGAATCAGGTCCATAGTTAGCATTATTGGATAATAAGTGATAATACATCAATTTCATAAAAAATAAAAAAAAAATAAATGTGGTAATAATTATTTCTTACACTTTTGGAATTACATGTGTTCTTCCATCACATTCCTCAGTTTAGGCAGCACGTTTCTTCACTCATCTCATTTTCTTAGGTTAAACGTGTATGATTTATAAAAATCACTGTAAATAAATGACCTAAAAAAAATCAGTAATTTACTGTGAATATATTTAGTTCATAAGCTGCAAATGTAATTACTCCTTAGACAATATAAAAATAGAATTAAATATTAATATGAATTTTGTCACATTTTAGCTATCCAATGTGCTTTAATTTATAACCCCAAATTCTCATTTCACATTCTCGCTAGTCTAAATTATTTCTAGTTATCTCTTATACCATTTGTAAGAAATTGTAATAATATGCTAAATTAGAAACATATTTTAATATATTATTATTGAAAAGGAGCAATGGATCACATTCTCGGTCAAATAATGAAGAAAATAATGTCCACTGCTAATATATAGGTGATATACTGTATGTTTAATGATTTCTTTTTTCACAAGTTCACTCAAAGCTATACTTAGTTCTTATTGGTCTCTGCACCTACTGGTGTTTATCATTACAGTAAAAAGTTATTATAGAGAATTCACTAGATTATTACTACTTGGGGACTACTGAGGATAAATGTGGTATATAAAGGGGTGTACACAATTTTGACAGGTCTTCGATTCAATTTTGCTTATTGAAGCAAAATCGAATTGAAATCAAATGGTTTTTAAGATGTTTTCAATCTGCATTTGATTCGATACGCTCTCTGCCTTTTCTCTATATCGAAAAGAAAAATAGACTGCGCAGGCAAGGAAATACAGAATTCGATCCAGAAAATCAAATGTGTACACTGTACCTTGAATGTAAATCGAATTCGATATCGACATCGATATCTAATGCAAAAGTACAGATCTAATGCCAAATTGAATGCAAAGATCTAATGCCAAATCTAATGAAAAATGTAAAGAACTGCACAAGCCATTATAAGCAATTAAGTGCTATAACATAGACAATGGGCTCTTGAAAAATGTCTATAAAATCTGTAAAATATAATATTTTAGCATAGGCAAATACAATAGGTCAACTTGGTCACATTTCTTCTGAAGGAATTAAAAAACAAGCAATACAATAAATTACTGTAGGTCAATGAAGCAGCAGTCAGTGTTTAATCAATTAGAAAGTTCAGGTAGCGAGATAAAGTTGCCAGCTCTGTGTTTTCTTAGGCCAATCAACTCTCCGACTTAGTGTAGTCTAATAAAATTGACTTGTTATTTATGTCTGCAGTTGACTGATGTATAGTTATTGCATAGACCTTAGATGTCACAGACTAAATACTTTTTTTAAATGCCACCATGAAACAGAGATCCAATTAGTCTTTCCTTTGATCTAACTTAATACAATAGAGTGCCAACTGACCATAACATATCTGTTTTCTCGCAGCAGGATTCACAAGTAGCATATTAGCTTGATTAGTTTGTGGAGAAACTAGAGGCAGATTACAAATTCTCATACAAAGCACTGCAAAATAATGCTATTTAATTTAAATATACCTAGTTGATTCAATTGGATTATGTTTTTTTATCATCTAAAATCAGTTCTCAACGATAATGTCATTTATTTTTTATCACTTTTACATACCACCCAACATGACCCATTCCAGGCGGGACACAATGCTCTATTTTTGGACTTTCTTAATTTATGATTGTCATCAACTGTTGTAAACAGGTTAATTTATAAGAAAGGTGCTTCAATACAGGTGATACTAATCATAAATTTACTTGTGGACTTGTGGTTCTCCAAGTCCCAGCATGCGGGGAGGTCTGCTGGCACTTGTAGTTCTCCTGCATAAAGCAATGTTACGTATGTGAGATGTAACACTATCAGGCCGGCGTCCACTGGCCACGGACGCCGGTGACAGCCCCAGGCTTCAGCCCTGGACGGGTGAAGCCTGGGGGGGACCCCTTTATTGGGGGGTCCCCACTCCTCCAGATACCTCGTCCAAAGCTAACCAGCCACGGTGCTCATGTTTCGGCCGGGGGTCCTTATAAAAAAAGTGTCCCCCGGCTGTGGCATGACACCGCGGGCTGTTGGAGCCTGGGGCTGGTTTCAGAAATACGGGGGACTCCTATTCTTTTTGTCCCCTGTATTTTTGAAACCAGGTCCGGCTCAATGAGCCCAGGGCTGGTTATGCACAGGAGAGGGACCCCATGCCATTTTTTTTATTTTATTTTTACTTTTACACGTATTTTAACACAGAACCATACACAGATCTCAATGATCTATGCATGGTTCTGTCAAATTCGCCAGTCAGAACCTGGTCTATTTTTTTGGGCGATATTTAGACTTTTTTTTGATGATTTCCAAATTAACACACCATTAAATTGGCGATTTATATATTTTTTCAATGGGAAAACATCTGGATGCGAATTGTGAAATCACCACTTCTGAATGTGCGAATTCGCGGCAAAAAGTGCGATTTTTGCCGCAATTTGCATCCCATTAAGTTGTCGATTTATGAAAAAAGTGCGAATTTTGGCGAAAAAACTATTCGCACCCTATTAAATGTCACCCTCAATGTCTTATCCAGATTGATTTATTATTAAATAGACTGTTATGAAACTGATCAGCAAAATAAACATACAAAATACTGATCTGCATATATTGTGGATTAGCCAATAATAAGCACTCGCTCCTTCACAGACACTTATAATATTATCAATGGGTGGTTTGTATAACAATTTACCGTTACAGATGATAAGTTATTTATAATAGGGTGCGATTTCTGAAAGGTTCTGAGAAGCACTTAAACTAACACATTTTCAGAAATCACACATGTAATAGGCTCCAAGAACATGTAACTTACATGTAATTCCCATTTCTACTACTTGCATGGGACAAACTCACATCTAGATGTTATCCCATTTAAAATATGCAACTTGCATAATGTAATATGAGCCTGATTCACGTTGGCTCGTAATGAGCCAAATTCGCAACAGGGTCCGTTGTTGCGGTCCTGTGCACACGCATCAGTGAAAACATGCATGTGCAGACCCTCTGTGAAAACGCCTTCGCCAAGTATTGCACTTGCTGAGGCGTTCGCACAGAGTGGTGCGGACATGGGGTGCGCAGGGGAATCCAGTATGGGGACACCCAGCGTATCCTGGGCGTTCCGCCAAAACTAGTGGGTGCGCTAAGAAAAGTGCTGTGCGTCCACATGTGAACAGAGCAGGTGGCTGACATCACAGCATGTCAGACGGCCGTCCCGTCTGCATCCAGGTGCTTGCAAATAAAAGTCAATCTATGCTGACTTTTATTTGCGGACAGACGGCAAATCATTTGATGGTTGACGACCATCGAATGATTTTTCACATATACACAGGCATGCGAATGGATGTGTGAGTGTACACATCCATTTGCATGCAAATGCGGCAGCACCTTTGGCGAAGGGGGGGCGGCCATTCGCAGTGCCGGTGGGCGGAATTTACACACTCGCTAAGCAAGCTAATTTACGCTGCTCGGCAAGTCAATGTGAATCAGGCCCTATGTTGCAAAAAATACTTGCAGAAAAATAGACCTGCTTCAGATAAGTGAGTTACCCAGACACCTGCACAGATCATAGAGATCAGTGCAGGCTTCGGTCTGTACAAGTAGTTACATTTCAAGAAAAGAGTGTGTGTGTGTGTGTGTGTGTGTGTGTGTGTGTGTGTGTGTGTGTGTGTGTGTGTGTGTGTGTGTGTGTGTGTGTGTGTGTGTGTGTGTGTGTGTGTGTGTGTGTGTGTGTGGTTTTTACAAAAGTATATTTTTTTCCCTTTAAAACTCAATATTAATTGCTATCAGCGTCACAGTGAATCTTAATTATACAGCCTTAGTCAACATGTTGCACTCTTGTGTACACAGAGAACAAGGAAGCATGAAATTAACTTGGGAGAGGAATAACATTCTGATCTGTATATGAGATGTTAAGTAATTAACACCATGGTTGAGTTGTAAATTTAAAATGAACTTTTCAGCAAAACATCTTAATTGGCTTCCATAAATATTGGCAAAATTTGCATGGAAAAGAAAGCAGGTAAATGCTGGGCTCATCACTGGCTGAATAAGTATAACTCCCAGCATGCCCTGCAGGGTCTGCCCAAATATAGTTATTTTGGGAAGTGAATACAGATGTTGGTGCCCCACGGCTGTCAATGTTGTCCTATCACTGCCATCATGGCTTCTGAGTCCAAACACTATCTACACTTTCTACATTCAGGAGTATTTGCCTCTAGAACTAAGGTAACTTATCCTGTATTGCCAGACTGCCCCTCTGCTGTTGCTGATCTCCACTGGTCAGAGAAACATGTGGTGAGCTGCTCCAATCAGAGCTCAGTACATGCTCATCTGACTCCTCAGCAAAGTCTCATGTGAGTTATTTCCAAGTAATGCATTTCCCCAGTAACTGATTGGCCCCATTACTTGCCTGCAACTGCTGCTCCGGTTTCAATCAAAACAGCCTTGATGACTGACTGGGCAAACAGCTGCACTGTAGCATCATAATGTGTACTGTATGTGTCCTTCTCTCTCCCTGTATATTCTCTCAGCAGATCCATTTCTATTAAGGGACTGTGACAGGGTAGAGCAGTAGAGAACGATCTTAAAGTCCATACCAACTGCATCCCCTGTATCCATGCTAGTTAGGCACTGTTCCCACCAGAACGCAAGTGTAGACACATACACAGGAATCAGTATACAGGGCCTGTGTCAAAAATGAAGCGTTCTACCAAGTTGATAACAAAAAGTTTGTGCATTCATATTTGCATATTGAGTCAGTACTGTAGCTGTGCCATGTTCTACACGTGCACTGTAAACATTGTATTCAATAGTGCTCACTGAAAGAAAATGCCCAGGAAACAGCAAGCGTTGTACTTATCTTATAAATACTTTATTATTTGCACATCATAGAGTGTCAGTGAAATTGACAGTCACATTTTTATAACTGCATATCCATCTCAGTGTGTTCTAATCCTGGTACTTTAGTTAGCCATATAATACTGGATACTTATCTTTTCTTATCTAAAAACACATCAGTTTCTTTTCATTTCTTCCATCTTGTCTTGCTGTTATATGAATAATGAAAAGTTAACATGACATTGTGCCAGTCTAGTTCCATAATTTTTCCCCTGTAGTACTAGGAAGTAATTAGAAGGGAATGGAATGAATAGTATGTCTACATTTTCTCTAGGTTATGTGTGTGCTTTAATTTGCCTATAAACCCAAATTGATGGGGATATCAAATTAACTTGGGGAGGGGGGATCCAATTAGCTCCGCTTATGAAACACATGAAGCAAAATCCTCAATAACTAGCCCTTAGAGACCCATTTTTCTACAATAAAACATGTCTAGAAATTCATCCAGTATCCCATGTGTTATCACCTGAAAACGGGTCCCTGTATAGGTCAAAAATATTAAGCAAAAATCATGATAACCCATTTTTGTGGGGGCCCAAAAAACCCAGCACAAACAATCAACAGTCACTTTGTAAAAAAAAAAAAAAGGACTGTTAAAATGTGGGGAGCAACATGCACATCATACAATATTCCCACACCCTCCTATGCATGTTTCCACACATCCAAACATATTATACCAATAACAAACTATAAAGTCTATCAATGAAAGCAAGTTCCATGATTTCCCAAGCCACCGCCAAATAAATCTAGTTATACTTTTATATCAAAAGTACATAGAGGACAGCTAGGAAAGGGAAGACGAATAACAAGCACAAGTCAAAACAAGAAACACATATTGATCACTCATCTTAAATACAGTAAAGACCAATTATAACTAATAAGTTTCAGACCGATCAAGCTAAAAAAAAAACTGTAGTGCAAATATAAATGCTAGTAATTATTCTAGCAAGCAACCTAATTCAATATTTAACCTTGTTAATCAATTTGGGTCAATGAGTTCTATCAAGGAGAAAACATCAGCAAAATCTAATTGAGCTATACATGGAAAACACAAAAGGTTACATTCCATAACAGTAAAAATATAAATGAAAAATAAACGTAGCCAATTGTCTCAAATTGTTATAAAGTATTTCCTTTAAATGTCAACAATGAAATATAGATTTGAATAAGAACAAAAGAAAATATAGAAATAATAGCAGCGCTGTTGGTACAGTAAAAAAATTAAAAAGCAGGGTAGTTATTAATGCAAACGTTTACTGAATAGACATAAATATGCCACTAAAATGAGTAAAAATACAAACATAAAAAAAACACCGTATAAGTAGGCCTCACTGCCAATTATAAAGGTGATGGAATATCCAGGTTGTAGGGAGTTTATTGGATGAACAGGTAAGTGCACTTTACCATATGTTGTTGTAGTAGTGCTTCACTGCTAGGAGAATGTAATTGAAGTTCCCAGGGGGTAACAGAGTCCTCTCTAGTAGCAGTAGTGTGTCCTGGTGAACCCCAACGTTGGAATCAAGCGTCCTCTCTCAAGGGTGGCTCCAGGAGAATTGGGCTGGTCGAGACAGCAGTGGAATAACTCCAATTTGCAGTGAGCAAAATGATGGTGAAAGGTAGTCAGCTCATTGTGTAAATAACCTGGTCCTAGAAGGTAGTCAGCTCCTTGTGTAAATAACCTGGTCCTAGAAGGTAGTCAGCTCCTTGTGTAAATAACCTGGTCCTGGAAGGTAGTCAGCTCCTTGTGTAAATAACCTGGTCCTAGAAGGTAGTCACCTCATTGTGTAAATAACCTGGTCCTAGAAGGTAGTTAGCTCCTTGTGTAAATAACCTGGTCCTGGAAGTGAGGCAATACACCTGACACGTTTCGCTAGCTACTGTAGCTTTCTCAAAGGTGATCAACAATGTGGCAGTTGCTTGTATAAATACCCCTGCTAAAGAGCAGTTTGCCCTATGATAGGCAGTCAATCATTTAATCAATCATCATAAATAATACACAAAATGCACATATGAAAGGTTTAGGAGACAAACGTATGGACATAGCAGTCAAAATCAATGTGTAAATAGTCATTCTTATTTTGGAAAGATTTGAATAAGACCCTATTGTTTCATTAAAGTTATTTTGGATCCACTATTGTTATCCCTATAGATTGTAAGCTTGCGAGCAGGGCCCTCCTACCTCTATGTTGGTTTGTTACTACCCAGTTTGTTTTATCACTGTTTCCAATTGTAAAATGCAACAGAATATGCTGGGCTATATAAGAAACTATAAATAAAAAATATTGTGGGTGACGCAAACATGTTATTCCTTATCTCACGGAATTTATCTAGAATTCTACAGATTTCTGTACATTTGCGGGTAATTTATGCTGCTTTCCCACTGCCTACCCGGGTAAAGACCCGTTTTTTTTAAATGGGTCTTTACCCGGGTAAGAGCCACAAAGACCCTTTCCCACTGCAGCTTTTAAACGGTAATTTACCGTTTAAAAGCAGTAAATGTCCCATTCACACTTACCCGTGTAAACCACAAAGCAACACGTTTAAACTCTCTAGTAAACCTTGCCTGTCATTAAAAACATCACATGCACCAATCATGTTCTTAACCTTTATTATTATTTCTAAATACCGTTTAAAACTCTTTCCCATTGCCAAAAAAACGGCTCTTACAGGGGTAAAACACTGCTTTTTACCCGGTTAACAAATACCGGTATTTGTTACCCGGGTAAAGCAACCTGGAGCTTTCCCACTGCAGCTCTAGCCGTTTAAAAAGGCTAAAAAAAACGGTATTTTACAGTGTAAAGCCTGCAGTGGGAAAGGGGCATTATTGCATTAAGAAAATGAGCTGTAATTGAATAGACCTGTACCTTAAAGCTCAGGCCTGGCACCATATTGCATGGTAAATTACTGCATCTAATTGAATCCAGACCGTAGATTTTAAATATACTATACAGTAGCACATTTGTTTTGCAATCTCCAATGACTGCAAGGTGGCATAATGCAAACACTCCAGATAGCACCACAATGTCTCCACATTAAGATGCACTATAAACATATAAAGACCCTCATTAGGTGCAAACAAAAATCCATGGTAAGTAGGGTTTCTTTCCTTACCTTAGCCACAGTGAGCACATTAATCTATATATTCAGGTAAGAATCTATGGGTTTTCGCGCATTAGCCATGGGCTTACTGAGGAAATGGGCTTAAAATGAATGAAATAACTATTGTAAAAACTGGAGGATACCCTCCTATAGAAAGCCTTATGGCTAATTGAATTTGCCTCAGACCTGTCTATTGCTACAAATTATAGTAGTTCAGATCATAAGATTTTCACCACTGTATGATTTTTCAACCAATATCGTTCATTTTGGCCCTTTTGAACGGTATTGGTCAAAATACCTTTCAGTGTGTATGCTACCAACTAATAACAATGAACGACGATGCGCGGTCCCACTGGTCGTTCATCAAGGTTGTTTGTCACCGGGCAGACAGCTCAATTTGGATATCTTTCAAAAAAAGCTTATAGATTGTAGCTAGATTGCTTATTTGTTTGCTTCATCTTTCATCCAATTGTTCAGAGTGTATGCAGTACATCTTTCATCCAGGACACTGGTGAAGTTTAAGGAACAGTTCAAGGAACAGTGCATACATCCTCCAGTGTGTATGCACCTTTAGTCTATAGGGGGATTCATAAAATACTACCAGGGGGTACAAAATGGAGCAATTAAATTGTTGCTATGTTTATATGCCTGCTAGCCACGGGGTGGAATTTCTTTTTACAGCATTCCGAGGTGAGAGAAGAAATGTGGTTTAAGCACCCATGTGGGAGTTTGGGCGCCCTAACCAGGACTTTAGATTGGATTAGTTGCTATTCACAGCTAAACCCAACTATTTGGGTGAGATCAGTGAGTTAAAAAAAAAAAACATTTGAATTGCAACTCCCAATTTAGATAGGAGATAGTGTGGCAAAAACAATTGAATATGAACCATGTTACTCTATATTAGCCACTCTGAAAGCAGCTAATACCACTTGCAAGTGAGTGTTTGGGGTGGCAGATGACTTGGCTCCCCATTTGGAATTTTGGACTGTGTTGGTGCCCCACTTTTGGAGCTACCACTGCTGAACTGATTCCTGTATGGAAACTCTAGATCACTACACTATTACAACTCTAGTGTCATAACTAGGGATATGGGGCTAATTCAGAATGGATTGCTAAAAAGAGAATTTGCAAATTGAGCGATTATCAAACAAATGTGCATGTGTAATGTAATGTGTGAGGGGAAGAAGGGACAGAAAATGCACGTGGATCGTAAATGTTATCCCCTTGCAACAGTAAACGGCGTTTGGGGGTTAACCTGACGTTTTCTGTGTGTGTCTGAAAAAATGCAGGCTTTCCCAGGCATCTCTCAAGAGGGTCTGTCACGTCAGCAATGATCACTTCCCTCCTTTCTTAGGAGCAGATTAATGGAAGCCTCAGACCTACTCACATTTACACAGATGGCGAAAACTCTTAGATGGTTCGGGAATTGCATATGGATTTGAGTGGATTGCTATTAGCGATATATTCACCATTAGCTCGCAATTTAGCAAGGGGCATCTCTTTCTGTCTGGGCGGCGGCTTTCTAAGCGCAGTTGACTGTGTATTATCACATTAGCAATCCACTCTGAATTAGCACCATGTTTCTGGCATTTAACACCAGGCTTGCTCTTGTTTCCGCTGCTCACTTCTCCACACCCACTGTTACTTCATAGTATTCTGTTACCTTTACCCCACAATCCTTTGTTTTCTGTCTTTCTATTATTGTACATTTTTTCTGGATGGGAGAATTACCAATGTTGTACGCCCCAGTGGAGCTGGCAATCTACAGGCCCTACCAGATGTACAGGAACATACATTTATTCTAGGCTTAACTTTGTTGGGAGCCAATTAACCTACCAGTATATTTTTAGGTTGTAGGAGGAAACCGGAGTACCCGGAGGAAACCCACGCAAGCACAAAGAGAATATAGAAACTCTGCACAAGTTAGGGCCATGGTGGGAATTGACCCATGACCTCAGCGCGGAGAGGCACTAATGCTAACCAGTACACCGCCGCGCTGCCACATAAAATTATTGTATTCAGTATTTTCGGTATGTAATACTGCATTAGAATCAGGGCCGATGCAAGGTTTCTTGGCACCCTATGCAAAACTGCACCCCTCAACGACCCACCCCCATACTGCTAATTACCTACTTTCCCAGTCAGTCAGGAGAAAGTGCATCGTCTGTGTCATATATGTCCCGTAAACATAAAAAAAAAAATCTAAAAAAAGGTGGAAGGACAGTGGCATAGAGAGGCACAGGGTGGTAGGGAGGGGACAAATAGAAGTAGGGCAGTAGGGAGGGGATAGAGACATGTATGGCGATTGGGAGGGCATATAAATATGCACAGGGCAGTAGGGAGGAGCAGGGCAGGAGGGAGGGGATAGAGTGGGGTAGGGAGTTAGTGAGGAAATAGACATTGTGTGGTAGGGAGTTGATAAAGAGACACAGGGCTGCAAGGAGGGAATAGAGAGATGTGGGAGGTAGAGAAGGGATAGAGAGAGATGCAGTGAGTTAGAGAGGGGAGACGTTCACAGGTACCCCCAGCACATTTCAAGCAATGCAGTGACAGTGAACAAAGGCAGTTAGGGCAGTAAATATCAGCATCTATACATACACACACAGTACATTGTCCCCATACATACATATAATGCCTCACTCATACATACAACCATACACTGCATACATTGAATCATTCGTATATATGCATTCCCCCTCCTCCCCAGCTAGGGCACACTGTGATAACTACAACTTCCCTTCCAAGCCACTACTCCGGGTGCTGTATCACAAAATAGCGTCTTACTGCATGCTGGGACTGCAAGGGGGGGGTTTACTGCACTCCGATGCTGGCTCCTTCTTCCCGCGACTCCCGCTACGGATTGCTCATCGTGGTTCCCGCTGCTAACACTTTCTCCCTGTGGCTCCCAGTGCCATGTGCAGAGTTGCTGCTTCTGCTGCTGCTGCTGGCGGAGAAGTGCTTCCCCCTGATGCTGCCGCCAGCTCCATTACTCCAATAGCAGTGTTTGCGCTATCGCTGGTGAGAGCCGGGCAGCTGCTGCCTGCACCTCATTTCCCCTACCCCTAAAAACTGATTAAAAAAGCCTTAAACAAAAAAAAGAATAGAGCTGGAGAAAAGTGGCGGCCCATTTATGAGACCTTCTGACAAAAAGAATATAGTATACTGTAGTTGATAATGGGCTGAGGGGGCGCCCTCCAGTGGCCTAAAGCTGCCTAGTGGTAGCGCCGGACCTGATTAGAAAGTATTCTTCCTGTGTGCAAGCTATCACTTATGGTGCCTCATTTAATTTAGGTTTCTTTCTATGGAAAAAAATAACAAAAAGATTTGGAAAAAAATTAAATTGGGAATTCAGAGCAAGGAATAGGACTAAGTGAATAAAGTGTAATAATAAAGAATAACAGTTGAGATAAAGGCCCTTATTCAGATCTGATCATAGTACAAATTTGTTCTCAAAATGGGCAAAACCATGTGCACTGCAGGTGGGGCAGATGTAACATGTATAGAGAGAGTTAGATTTGTGGGAGTTATTTTGTTTCTGTGCAGGGTAAATACTGGCTGCATTATTTTTACATTGCAATTTAGATTTGAGTTTCATCACACCCCACCCAAATGTAACGCTCTCTGCACTTTACATCTGCCCCACCTGCAGTACACATGGTTTTGCCCATTTTGAGAACAAATTTGTA
The DNA here is from genome assembly GCF_055691185.1 of Crinia signifera. Taxonomy (NCBI): domain Eukaryota; kingdom Metazoa; phylum Chordata; class Amphibia; order Anura; family Myobatrachidae; genus Crinia; species Crinia signifera. Next base: position 394,547,993 of record NC_139217.1, on the reverse strand, counting down.
CTCCGATCAGATCTGAATAAGGCCCAAAGTGTAATAATAAAGAATAGCAGTTGAGATCTAACTGATCTAAAAGATGATATAAAATGGCAGAGCACAGAGCAGGGAGCTGTGTACGGTAGAACCACAGAGACATGCTGCTAAGAGATGACCAAGGCAGCTTATATACCAGCTGAATTTAGCTGTGAAACTGTCGGTTCAATGAAACAGATAGCCAAACTGTCTCTATCTTAAGACTTGACATTATTGTCCTATTAAATATAAATATGCATATCAAACATTTAACTGTTTCAATCATTCTCATACTAATTTAATTCTGCACATGACGTGTAGCACAAATGATATTGTGAGGACTGTGAGCAGATCAGACAGACTGAACATTTCCTGCAATGCCAAACAACAGCATGTAAATACTTTACACAGCTCCTCTTCATAGGGGACAAGCAGCAGGATGAGCCAATAACAGCAGCGCTATATGACTCATCATATAACATGCAGGGGTGAGGAGGACTGCAGTGCAGGCTGGATGGCTACATTGGGATTTGATTGTAGCAATAAACAGCACAACATTCTTTTTTTGGGATGTGTTTAACTGAGAGATTTAGGAGCATGTTTATCACAAGCTGCATCTCGGATGCAGATGGGTTGTGATCAGTTTGCCCAAATTTACATCTCAATACCTGATTACATCACAAGGATGTCTCAGTTATCGTATGCAGGAACAGACCTTGCAAGAGAGATCTGTCCCTGTGAATCCTCTGACTGCCATTATCAGTGTATTTTTCATGAAAAATATCCTGAGATTGTGAATGCGCATAAGCTGCCACCGCCAGCTACCCCCACACTTCCCTGGAGTTTCAGCAGCTACCGATACTGGGTACTGTCACTTACAGTACCTGTAGCCAGGACCAGTGAACCATGATATGAAAAGGTAGCCAGTCATCTGATCCCGTGCACTGCTGTATAAAGATGGGTAGCGCACTAATGAGCCGCTTCTTCGAGCCGTATCTACTAAGTGAGCCGTGAGCAGTTTAAAGTGATCGTGGTTCTTCCTGTGAGACATTTCATCAGTGACAGACTGTGATTGGAAGAACTGACTTGCTCCAGTAACCACCGCTCACTGACTGGTGTGTTCACTGACTCACTGGGGGAAATTTACTAAGATGTGTATTCTACTTCACATGTGATGTTGCTATGTAGCAGCTGACTGGCCGGTGATAAAAAACAGAAACTTTATCACTTCACCGAGCTTAATAAATCTGCCCCAGAATCTACTTCTTATTTATTTTGCCACCTCTAGAAGATAGTAGGCAGGGTCTGATTGGTTGCCCATAGCAACATCACATGTGAAGTAGAATACACATCTTGGTAAATGTCCTCAGGCAGGAGACGGTTCTTCCGTCCCGCTCACTGTTCAGTATCACACAGACTACAGACATTTCTGGATAATCTTAGTCACAGAAAGTCACAAGGGAAGGAGTCGGGATGGGACAAGAGGGAGGACACTGCCGTGCCGATGGCTGAGCCTCCCAGGGAGCAGGTCCCCCAGAATTAGGCAAGGAGCTGCTGCTGCATTAACGTAATTAATGGGCCAGTGATCCGTTTATTATTTATTTATTTACAGTTTCTTATATATTCTTATTTACGTTCTTATTTACGTTCAAAAGAACCGGTTATTTTCTGTGAGCCGAACCACTCAGAGCCTCTCACAGAAAAGAGCCGAGTTGCCCATCTCGTGCTGTAATTAAAGATGTTGTAAAGTGAGATGTTAGCTTCACAGCAAGGGCGTAACTACCATACTGTAGGTGCAGGGGGTGCAGCTGCTATGGGGCTCAGAGCTACAAGGGGCCCATCTTCACTGTCTAAGTAATATGTTTTACATACATTTATCACCATCAGTTGCTAAATAGGGGGCCCTTACAAACTATTGCTATGGGGCCTATGAATATCTAGTTCCTCCTCTGCTTCACAGCATTATTTTACTGCAACGAGGGTCACAGCTGGATCACAGAAATCAGATCACTGGCTGTCCTCCCCAGATAAGTAATCACCAGTTCTTGGGGGCAGCTAAGTATTACTTTTCAAAACATTTTTACAGTGGCCTATCACACATGGCTGATCACAGGGGTCAGATCCAAGCTCTGTCTTCACTGCCAGCAGGCAGAGAAGGCTGTGCAGAAGTAGGGGAAATGGTGGAAAGTCTAGATAATGTTACCTCAAGATAGCAATATTATCACAGGGCTCTTTTATTTAAAACATTTTAGTAAATTAATTCATCAATTAATTCATCAATTAATCCAGATCACATTTCCCATTACAAGTATGGGAAATGCAATCTGGTTGGTAAAAAAATAGAGAATTTACGGACTTGATGGAGGATTTTTCAAATTCTCCTCCATATCAATTAGTAAATTCAGATGATGCTAAAATATTGTAAAAAGTTATAAAAACACTAATTTTTTTTGCTAGGTTATACTGTATTAGTAAAAGTTATTTCAATATTGCTAAACCTGATGCATAATTTATTTTAGTTTTACAAAATCATATAGTGTCTGAATAAGGGCAAGCAGAGACTTAAGTTATTGATTGATGGATTTTAATATGTTATTACAGCATGCCTCACAGTGGGCATCCTCCACCTTAACTATTGCAGTTACCTTGAGCATCAGGTTAAACTTTATTTTACTTTATTACATGTGATTTATTAAAAAAATATTTGATTAAATATAGGGAAGAAAATCAAATCTCATTGTAATACATATTATCCTTGAGGTCTGCATATTTTCTCTGTGGGAAGCTCTGTGGGTGTTCTCTGGAGCAAGCGATGTTTCTCTACAGCAAGACTGAAACTGATCCAAATGACAGACAAGCGTTACCACTAATGACATAGGCCCCACTCTCATACTGTACCGCTGTATACAAACTCTGCATTGTCAGATTGTCATTTTCTATAGTAAAGTAGTTATTATCTATTACTAGTCCTGGATTCGTTCAACCCAATTTATTTTTCTTAATATTTTTGCTCCAAAATTCTGCCCACTTTAGTTAATTTTTGTACTTTTTTTATTTTCGTTAAAATGTACAATGTCTGTGTAGTTACAGTAGGTTACCTGGCTACTACAGACTGCACATACTTTGTTTGGTTTATGACCTATGCGGAAGAAGCCGAACCAGATGGTTTCCCCTCCATCGAAGGCACAGATTAAACAAATATAAACAAATAATGTGTGAAGCTCCACCCGATGCTGTGACTGGCCGTGGGCCATCTATTGAAAGAAAAGGGATGACCATTGGAGGCTAAAACCATCAATGGTCACACATACAGTATCATTGCATATTACCATAAATGGTCTCTCTACACCAATGGCCACCCCTCCCTGGTAGTTAGTCACTACGGGTGGCAGCTTTTACTGGAGAGGGGGTAGGGGGATTGGAGTCCTGCTGCACCTAGGCATTGATTATTATGATTATCCTTTATTTGTATGGCAGCACAAGCTGTCTGCAGTACCTTACAAAGTACATAAGCAGAAACAGTATAAACAAAGCATAAAAAGTGACTTATAGTACAGAGCACTGAGGGAACATACATGGTTTATAAATATTGCTGCATTAGTAGTCAAAGTACTTAAATAAGCATCAGAACCCAAGGGATAGGTGTATGCCTGGAGTGGCGAAACCGGCCCTTGAGAGCTACCAACAATTCACGTTTTCCAAATCAAGCTAAATCATGTAATTTGTGCCTGATTTGTTCCTACGGTATTATTATTTATCACAATAACATTAGTTTCCAGTCAATATTGCCCACCTCACAGCTCCCAATATTAGTCACCTATTGTGTATCAACCAAATGCTGGCATGCTAAACTAAGCAACAAAACAGTGGTACAAACACACAGCATGTGTATCTGTTTAAAAAATGTGTTGCAAATGGTTAATGTTTTAGAGCTACAGTATAACCAGTAAAATTGTTTATGCAAAATAGACTGTCCCCAATGCATCTCAAAAATACAGCCCATTATGAAAAGTGGTGCAAGATGGTATTGTCCTTGGGCCATCCCACTTACTTTTTTGCTGGATATTAAAAGTACATGCAAAGTTTAACAAAATCAGGCACTTCAGCAACATGGACTGATACTTTATTTTGTGGCTGAAGTGTCTGGTTTGTTTAGGACTTCAAAAAACAATTTTTCCAGCAGGACTACCTGACTAATGAAGATATTGATGATGAGGCTGTTAATTACAAATAATTATAATTTTAATATAAATTTCATGAACTAATTGCACATAAAGTAACATGAAGGAGGTGCCTATATGGTTAATGTCCATAACTCTATTAATTCTGTGGCATCACAAATGGAGCAGGTGCTTTCACAAATGTTGTCAGTATTTGTGCAAAAAAATCCTTTACGCAAGAGGTAAGTTTTTTGAGGTTATGCCCAGGCATTGCAATGGCTTTCTTTTATCATGGGAAAGAACTGCTGCCACTGGTGACTGACTTACACAAACAACATCATCAACATCCTCCTCACCATCATCATCAATATCCTTGTTAGCATTAGATAGTAGGCAAATATCCAGGGGGTTCTGGGACCACAAAGTTTCCGGGACCATCCTACCAACTAGGACTTTCTTGCTGACAAGAACATTTGTAAGTATGCATTAAAAGCATAGGCAAATGCAACTGGAGTTCCAGTTGCCTGGACACTCCCATCTTCCTCACTAGCATCCACAATTTCTATAATGTCATCATCCCCATATTGTTTTTCTCATCCCCACATTTGCAGAGGGCGCAGCAATGTTAGGATGAGGCTTCTCTACAAGTACAAAATCAGCATATCAGATTCACTCAGAGCTAACATGGACACCCCTTGACTCTGGGATTTGAACACACAGTTTGTTCTTCAGCCTTAGTATTCACTTCGGGGGCAATGTAGATTTCTCAGGTGACACCGCTACCTTTTATTAACTTGTGAAAGAGTGTTTTCTAAACTTTATGTCCCCCGGACCACCTTTAGTAGATATTAGATATTAAAGTACTATCTTGACTCACAGCAGCCACAGCACTACTACTTTGTTGCTGTTCCTGCTCTTCTATTAGTGTCACACCAGGGGTCTGAGTCGGCGAGACAAAGACCTCTGGTGTGGGTCTAGATCGGTATTGGAACCGGGCAGGCTGTAGGAGACCCTTGTGCATATGAGCACGACAGTGCACCCAGAGGAAGATTTAGGCAGCAGGTAAAATACAACAGGTTTACTGAAGGAAGATGGTACAAGCAGTTGGTAACCAGATGGAATGGTAAATGACAGTCACTGATAATGTGAAACGGAACTACTTGCACCGATATGGATTCAATGGTGGAACATCGGCTGGAGTATGGTATCCGGAGTATCGGACCAGGGATACGGAGGTGGTGGAAGCTGTGGAATCTGGATGGAACGGATGGAGACAGCGGAGGATAACCGGAGTATCGGTCAGGATCGATGGCGTAACATCGGAGCTAGGCTAAAGCTGGTAAGTGGATCTGCGGCAGGTGGAATCACAGGTGACGTCACAGGGGACCTGGATGGCACAGGAGACCCGGCTCGGACACAGGCAATGGTGACCCCGATATCACAGGCGATGGTGTCCCCGATATCACAGGCAATGGTGAGCCCGGATGGACACAGGCGATGGTGAGCCCGGATGGACACAGGCGATGCTGAGCCTGGATGGACACGGCAACCTGGAGTACCTGGATGGAACACTGCAGCAGGAAGAGAATACCAGCAGACAAACACTTGCATAGCAGGATGACAAATGAAGCACTAGCAATGAGAAGAGAGCTCCCAGGATACTTATACCCATGGCTTGGCCTGGATTGGTCGGGCATGTAACCTGGGAGATCAACTCATTGCCGGATTGGATGAACCAGACATGTGACTGACAACATCATGGCAGCCACCATATCTGGCTAAGGTGGGAAAGTGTGTTTGTAAACACCATGCTTATGGCCGGGAGCAATGGCGTCTGTCACGGAACTTGCAGGGCAAAGGATACTGTTACTGCCGGTGAGGAGAGAGGTGCACCACGCAGCCGCAGACTCAGCAGCGCAGAGAGGACTGCCAGATGACTGACATGCAGGCGCACTGCGCTCAGGATGCCGGCTGTACCGGAACTTGTAACGCAAGCTGAGCCTGCGCAGGCACTTAGCCAGTAAGATGGTTTGCTTTAATACCCAGATCGTGACAGCACCCCCCCCCCTTTAGGGGTGGCCCCAGGACACCTCTTAGGCTTGCGTGGAAACTTGGCATGGAATGCCCGGATGAGTCTTGGAGCATGGACGTCTACAGCATTGGTCCATGATCGTTCTTCAGGGCCGTAACCCTTCCAATCGATCAGATATTGGAATTGACCGTATCGAATGCGAGAGTCCAAGATTTTGCTGACCTCATATTCTGTTTCACATTGAGTACAGACTTTAGGTGCCTTGGGTAGCTTGGAATGAAAGCGATTCAGAACCAGCGGTTTCAATAAGGATATATGAAATGTGGCTGGCACTTTCAAGTATGGAGGCAATTTGAGTTTGTAGGCCACAGGGTTAACGACTCGCTCAACAGGAAATGGGCCAATATAACGGGGAGCGAACTTCGTTGATGGCACTCTCAATCTCAGGTTCTTGGTAGATAACCAGACAAGATCTCCTGTTTGGAGGGCTGGTACAGCTCTGCGTTTCCTGTCAGCAAATTTTTTGTACCTTTTTGAAGCTTTCAACAGAGATGACCGAATGAGCTTCCAGGTTTTGCTGAACTGCCGGATGGTCGCATCAACAGCTGGCACTGAAGACACAAGTTGCAGACTGAAATCAGGAACTCGAGGGTGGAACCTGTAATTGGCAAAGAAAGGAGTGACATTTGAAGAAGAGTGATATTGGTTATTATGGCAGAACTCTGCCCATGGAAGAAGTTGAGCCCAGTCGTCCTGAGAAGAAGATACATATGTGCGCAGGAATGCCTCAAGGTCTTGATTCACCCTCTCTGTTTGGCCATTTGTTTGAGGGTGATAAGCCATGGAGAACTTGAGTTTTACTTGCAGGAGTGCGCACAGGCTTCGCCAGAATTTGGCCATGAATTGGACTCCTCTTTCGGAGATTATTTCAAGGGGTAGTCCATGAAGCTTGAATATCTCCTTTATGAAGAGTTGGGACAGCTTGGAAGCTGACGGAAGACAGGTGAGGGGAACGAAGTGAGCCATCTTGGTGAACCGGTCAACAATCACCCAGATGGTATTGAATTTGTCAGACTCTGGAAGGTCAGTTACAAAGTCCATTGAAATATGTGTCCAAGGATGATGTGGCACTGATAATGGCATTAATTGCCCAGGAGGAGACTGACGACTGATCTTGTGCTGGGCACACTTAGCACAAGAAGACACAAAGTCCTGTACATCCTGTTTGAGGGACGGCCACCAGTAGGATCTGGTGATAAACTCGTAAGTTTTCTGAATGCCTGCATGACCAGCAAATTTAGAAGAATGCGCCCAATTAAGCAGTTTCTTCCTTAAGGCTGGTTTTACAAAACGGGGGGGGGGGGGCGCGCGAGATTTGTTACTCCTGTAGTGGAGAAAGCCACTGGATCTATTATAAAATGTTGATTCGTGGATTTTGTGTCCCAGGACAGAATGACAGCTTGAAACGGAATCTGGAAAAGAAAAGCGCACATCTGGCTTGACGAGGATTCAAACATTGAGCAGACTTAAGGTACAGAAGATGTTTATGATCTGTGATTATTGTGACTTCATGAACAGCACCCTCTAGAAGATATCTCCATTCTTCTAATGCCAATTTTATAGCGAGTAGTTCTTGGTCACCAATGGCATAATTACACTCTGCAGGCATGAACTTACGTGAGTAGTACCCACAGGGGTGGAGACGTCCGTCTGATGCTTTCTGGGAGAGCACGGCCCCAACACCCACGGAAGAGGCATCGACCTCCAGAATAAATGGCAAGGTGATGTCATGTCAGGTTGTTTCAACACAGGAGCTGAAGTAAATTTCTGTTTCAGCAGATGAAAGGCTTGGACGGCTTCTGCCGGCCATTTTGCTGGGTTGGCTCCTTTCCATGTCAGAGCGGTGATGGGTGCCACAATAGAAGAGAAATTACGAATGAACTTTCTGTAGTAATTGGCGAATCCTAGAAAGCATTGAACACCTTTCAGAGAAGAAGGAATTGGGCAATCTTGGATAGCCTGCAATTTTCCTGGATCCATTTGAAGACCTGAACCGGAGACAATGTACCCCAAGAAGGGTATAGACTTCACCTCGAAGACACATTTCTCCAGTTTACAATAAAGATTATTAGCTCGCAGCCAGGACAGGTTCTCTTTTACCCAATAACGATGTTCCTCAAGATTGTTGGCATAAATTAAAATGTCATCGAGATACACGACCACATGTCGATTAAGAATGTCCCGAAAGATCTCGTTGACATAGTGCTGGAATACGGCTGGGGCATTGCTGAGCCCGAAGGGCATGACGAGGTACTCATAGTGGCCATCTCTAGTGTTAAATGCCGTCTTCCACTCGTCGCCTTCTCGTATGCACCTCTCAAGTCGAGCTTGGTAAAGATGGTTGCACCACTGACGCGATCAAACAATTCTGTAATGAGTGGAAGAGGATACCTGTTTTTCACGGTGATTTCGTTGAGACCTCGATAATCGATGCAAGGGCGCAGACCTCCATCTTTCTTTTTAACGAAAAAGAATCCTGCACCAGCAGGGGAAGTTGAAGGGCGAATTAATCCCTTGGCAAGATTTTCTTTGATGTAATCAGCCATGGCTTGGGTCTCTGGAAGAGATAACGGATATGTCCTACCTCTAGGAGGCTCTTTACCAGGAATGAGCTCGATTGGACAGTCCCACGGTCTGTGAGGAGGCAGAATATCGGCACCAGATTTGCTGAATACATCTGAAAAGTCTCTGTACGGAAGAGGTGGAAGATCTGAAGACTCTGTGGAAGAATTGCGAGCTGGAAGTACCTTTTGGAGACAGGTACCAGAGCAGGAAGGATCCCAGGAAAGAATTTGAGAAGTCTTCCAGTCGATTCGGGGATTGTGAAGACGTAGCCAGGGCAGGCCCAGAACCAGCGGATGAGTAGCTCTGGGTAGGACAAGAAAAGACAAAAGTTCTTTGTGCAGAACTCCCACTTTGACTGAAAGAGGTAAAGTTCTGTAGTAGACTGTCGAATCAGGAATCCTACTGCCATCCACTGCAGTAAGAAAGACAGCCGTAGAAAGATTTTCTGTGGGCAACCCCCACTTCTGGGCCAGTTCAGCAGTCACAAAGTTCCCAGCGGCACCGGAATCAAGAAGTGCAGAGACTGTCTTGAAATGCTGACCAACTTGTAACGACACTGGTAGAATACAATCAGTTGCTGATGGAGAGGACTTTATTACTCCTAGCCTACCCTCTCCTTGATGGGCAAGGAGGAGGAGTTTTCCTGACGCTTTGGGCATGCAGATATCTGATGCGACGGAGTGGCACAATAGAGACACAGGTGTGCCAGTCGACGACGTCGTCGCTCTGCTGGGGATAAACGGAAGCGATTGATCTCCATAGGCTCTTCCTTGGGGTGTAGAACTGGAGTAGCAGGTGGAGGAATTGGAGGAGCTTGCGTTTTAGCAGAAGGAATTTTACTGCGTTCAATAGCCCTTTCACTGAAGCGTAGGTCCACTTTAACACATAAGGAAACTAGATCATCTAGTTTGGACGGTAAGTCTCTGGTAGCAAGTTCATCTTTTATTCTGTCAGACAAACCATGCCAGAATGCTGCATACAAGGCCCCATCGCACCAGGAGAGTTCAGAGGCAAGGAACTGGAACTGGACCAGATAATGTCCAACATACCGGGACCCTTGTTTGAGGCGGAGAAGTTCAGTGGAGGCAGAAGTTGCACGCCCAGGCTCATCGAAGATACGCCGGAATGCGGCAACAAAGTTCTTATAAGATGACAGGAGGGCATCGGATCTTTCCCACAATGGTGAAGCCCAATCTAGCGCTGCTCCAGACAGGAGGGAGATGATGTAGGCGACTTTGACTCTCTCTGTGGGAAAGTTGTTTGGTTGCAAATCGAAGTGGATCTCACACTGATTTAAAAAGCCCCTGCAGAACTTGGGGTTCCCATCAAACTTGGTGGGGACAGATAGGTGTAGGCGAGATGCGGCAGCAAATACAGGAGAATGGACTGAAGCCTGCGGCTCACTGACGTGCTCTGGGCCACTGAGAGTGGTCTGTATCTTATCCAGCCGAGATGACAAGTCTTGTAGGCAATGGATCACTTGACCCTGCGCCGCTTCTTGCTGGTCCAAGCGGGCAGCCAAATGTTGTACAGGGCTGGGTGGCATCGCTTGGCCTGAGGCTAGATCCATCTGGCTAGTGCTTACTGTCACATCAGGGGTCTGAGTCGGCAAGACAAAGACCTCTGGTGGGGGTCTAGATCGGTATTGGAACGGGGCAGGCTGTAGGAGACCCTTGTGCATATGAGCATGACAGTGCACCCAGAGGAAGAATCAGGCAGCAGGTAAAATACAACAGGTTTATTGAAGGAAGATGGTACAAGCAGTTGGTAACCAGATGGAATGGTAAATGACAGTCACTGATAATGTGAAACGGAACTACAGTAGGAGCAAGTTTCATCTTTGCTCCTTTGGCCATGGCTAGCCATGGCTATTCTATTGTTCTCAGCTGCAATACGTATTGTATTGCAGTTGAGAACAATAGATTAGCCATGGCTAGCCATGGCTAGCCCTGCCCAAAGGAGCAAAGATGAAACTTGCTCCTACTGTACTTGCACCGATATGGATTCAATGGTGGAACATCGGATGGAGTATGGTATCCGGAGTATCGGACCAGGAATGCGGAGGTGGTGGAAGCTGTGGAATCCGGATGGAACGGATGGAGACAGCGGAGGATAACCGGAGTATCGGTCAGGATCGATGGCGTAACATCGGAGCTAGGCTAAAGCTGGTAAGTGGATCTCCGGCAGGTGGAATCACAGGTGATGTCACAGGGGACCTGGATGGCACAGGACAGGAGACCCGGCTAGGACACAGGCAATGGTGACCCCGATATCACAGGCGATGGTGTCCCCGATATCACAGGCGATGGTGAGCCCGGATGGACATAGGCGATGGTGAGCCCGGATGGACACAGGCGATGCTGAGCCTGGATGGACACGGCAACCTGGAGTACCTGGATGGAACACTGCAGCAGGAAGAGAATACCAGCAGACAAACACTTGCATAGCAGGATGACAAATAAAGCACTAGCAATGAGAAGAGAGCTCCCAGGATACTTATACCCATGGCTTGGCCTGGATTGGTCGGGCAGGTAACCTGGAAGATCAACTCATTGCCGGATTGGATGAACCAGACATGTGACTGACAACATCATGGCAGCCACCATGTCTGGCTAAGGTGGGAAAGTGTGTTTGTAAACACCATGCTTATGGCCGGGAGCAATAGCGTCTGTCACGGAACTTGCAGGGCAAAGGATACTGTTACTGCGGGTGAGGAGAGCGGTGCACCATGCAGCCGCAGACTCAGCAGCGCAGAGAGGACTACCAGATGACTGACATGGAGGCGCACTGCGCTCAGGATGCCGGCTGTACCGGAACTTGTAACGCAAGCTGAGCCTGCGCAGGCACTTAGCCAGTAAGATGGTTTGCTTTAATACCCGGATCGTGACAGCACCCCCCCCCCCTCTTTAGGGGTGGCCCCAGGACACCTCTTAGGCTTGCGTGGAAACTTGGCATGGAATGCCCGGATGAGTCTTGGAGCATGGACGTCTACAGCATTGGTCCATGATCGTTCTTCAGGGCCGTAACCCTTCCAATCGATCAGATATTGGAATTGACCGTATCGAATGCGAGAGTCCAAGATTTTGCTGACCTCATATTCTGTTCCACGTTGAGTACAGACTTTAGGTGCCTTGGGTAGCTTGGAATGAAAGCGATTCAGAACCAGCGGTTTCAATAAGGATATATGAAATGTGGCTGGCACTTTCAAGTATGGAGGCAATTTGAGTTTGTAGGCCACAGGGTTAACGACTCGCTCAACAGGAAATGGGCCAATATAACGGGGAGCGAACTTCATTGATGGCACTCTCAATCTCAGGTTCTTGGTAGATAACCAGACACGATCTCCTGTTCGGAGGGCTGGTACAGCTCTGCGTTTCCGGTCAGCAAATTTTTTGTACCTTTTTGAAGCTTTCAACAGAGATGACCGAATGAGCTTCCAGGTTTTGCTGAACTGCCGGATGGTCGCATCAACAGCTGGCACTGAAGACACAAGTTGCAGACTGAAATCAGGAACTCGAGGGTGGAACCTGTAATTGGCAAAGAAAGGAGTGACATTTGAAGAAGAGTGATATTGGTTATTATGGCAGAACTCTGCCCATGGAAGAAGTTGAGCCCAGTCGTCCTGAGAAGAAGATACATATGTGCGCAGGAATGCCTCAAAGTTTTGATTCACCCTCTCTGTTTGGCCATTTGTTTGAGGGTGATAAGCCGTGGAGAACTTGAGTTTTACTTGCAGGAGTGCGCACAGGCTTCGCCAGAATTTGGCCATGAATTGGACTCCTCTATCGGAGATTATTTCAAGGGGCAGTCCATGAAGCTTGAATATCTCCTTTATGAAGAGTTGGGACAGCTTGGAAGCTGACGGAAGAATGGTGAGGGGAACGAAGTGAGCCATCTTGGTGAACCGGTCAACAATCACCCAGATGGTATTGAATTTGTCAGACTCTGGAAGGTCAGTTACAAAGTCCATTGAAATATGTGTCCAAGGATGATGTGGCACTGATAATGGCATTAATTGCCCAGGAGGAGACTGACGACTGATCTTGTGCTGGGCACACTTAGCACAAGAAGACAAAAAGTCCTGTACATCCTGTTTGAGGGACGGCCACCAGTAGGATCTGGTGATAAACTCGTAAGTTTTCTGAATGCCTGCATGACCAGCAAATTTAGAAGAATGCGCCCAATTAAGCAGTTTCTTCCTTAAGGCTGGTTTTACAAAACTTTTCCCAGCAGGGGGCGTGAGATTTGTTACTCCTGTAGCGGAGAAAGCCACTGGATCTATTATAAAATGTTGATTCGTGGATTTTGTGTCCCAGGACAGAATGACAGCTTGAAACGGAATCTGGAAAAGAAAAGCGCCCATCTGGCTTGACGTGGATTCAAACATTGAGCAGACTTAAGGTACAGAAGATTCTTATGATCTGTGATTATTGTGACTTCATGAACAGCACACTCTAGAAGATATCTCCATTCTTCTAATGCCAATTTTATAGCGAGAAGTTCTTGGTCACCAATGGCAGAATTACACTCTGCAGGCATGAACTTACGTGAGTAGTACCCACAGGGGTGGAGACGTCCGTCTGATGCTTTCTGGGAGAGCACGGCCCCAACACCCACGGAAGAGGCATCGACCTCCAGAATAAATGGCAAGGTGATGTCAGGTTGTTTCAACACAGGAGCTGAATTAAATGTCTGTTTCAGCAGATGAAAGGCTTGGACGGCTTCTGCCGGCCATTTTGCTGGGTTGGCTCCTTTCCATGTCAGAGCGGTGATGGGTGCCACAATAGAAATTACAAATGAAGTAATTGGCGAATCCTAGAAAGCATTGAACACCTTTCAGAGAAGAAGGAATTGGCCAATCTCGGATAGCCTGCAATTTTCCTGGATCCATTTGAAGACCGGAACCGGAGACAATGTACCCCAAGAAGGGTATAGACTTCACCTCGAAGACACATTTCTCCAGTTTACAATAAAGATTATTAGCTCGCAGCCGGGACAGGACCTCTTTCACCCAATAACGATGTTCCTCAAGATTGTTGGCATAAATTAAAATGTCATTGAGATACACGATCACATGTCGATTAAGAATGTCCCGAAAGATCTCATTGACATAGTGCTGGAATACGGCTGGGGCATTGCTGAGCCCGAAGGGCATGACGAGGTACTCATAGTGGCCGTCTCTAGTGTTAAATGCCGTCTTCCACTCGTCGCCTTCTCGTATGCACCTCTCAAGTCGAGCTTGGTAAAGATGGTTGCACCACTGACGCGATCAAACAATTCTGTAATGAGAGGAAGAGGATACCTGTTTTTCACGGTGATTTTGTTGAGACCTCGATAATCGATGCAAGGGCGCAGACCTCCATCTTTCTTTTTAACGAAAAAGAATCCTGCACCAGCAGGGGAAGTTGAAGGGCGAATTAATCCCTTGGCAAGATTTTCTTTGATGTAATCAGCCATGGCTTGGGTCTCTGGAAGAGATAACGGATATGTCCTACCTCTAGGTGGCTCTTTACCAGGAATGAGCTCGATTGGACAGTCCCACGGTCTGTGAGGAGGCAGAATATCGGCACCAGATTTGCTGAATACATCTGAAAAGTCTCTGTACGGAAGAGGTGGAAGATCTGAAGACTCTGTGGAAGAATTGCGAGCTGGAAGTACCTTTTGGAGACAGGTACCAGAGCAGGAAGGATCCCAGGAAAGAATTTAAGAAGTCTTCCAGTCGATTCGGGGATTGTGAAGACGTAGCCAGGGCAGGCCCAGAACCAGCGGATGAGTAGCTCTGGGTAGGACAAGAAAAGACAAAAGTTCTTTGTGCAGAACTCCACTTTGACTGAAAGAGGTAAATTTCTGTAGTAGACTGTCGAATCAGGAATCCTACTGCCATCCACTGCAGTAAGAAAGACAGCCGTAGAAAGATGTTCTGTGAGCAACCCCCACTTCTGGGCCAGTTCAGCAGTCACAAAGTTCCCAGCGGCACTGGAATCAAGAAGTGCAGAGACTGTCTTGAAATGCTGACCAACTTGTAACGACACTGGTAGAATACAATCAGTTGCTGATGGAGAGGACTTTATTACTCCTAGCCTACCCTCTCCTTGATGGGCTAGGAGGAGTAGTTTTCCAGACGCTTTGGGCATGCAGATATCTGATGCGACGGAGCGGCACAATAGAGACACAGGTGTGCCAGTCGACGATGTCGTCGCTCTGCTGGGGATAAACGGAAGTGATTGATCTCAATAGGCTCTTCCTTGGGGTGTAGAACTGGAGTAGCAGGTGGAGGAATTGGAGGAGCTTGCGTTTTAGCAGAAGGAATTTTACTGCGTTCAATAGCCCTTTCACTGAAGCGTAGGTCCACTTTAACACATAAGGAAACTAGATCATCTAGTTTGGACGGTAAGTCTCTGGTAGCAAGTTCATCTTTTATTCTGTCAGACAAACCATGCCAGAATGCTGCATACAAGGCCCCATCACACCAGGAGAGTTCAGAGGCAAGGATCTGGAACTGGACCAGATAATGTCCAATGGACCGGAACCCTTGTTTGAGGCGGAGAAGTTCAGTGGAGGCAGAAGTTGCACGCCCAGGCTCATCGAAGATACGCCGGAATGCGGCAACAAAGTTCTTATAAGATGACAGGAGGGCATTGGATCTTTCCCACAATGGTGAAGCCCAATCTAGCACTGCTCCAGACAGGAGGGAGATGATGTAGGCGACTTTGACTCTCTCTGTGGGAAAGTTGTTTGGCTGCAACTCGAAGTGGATCTCACACTGATTTAAAAAGCCCCTGCAGAACTTGGAGTTCCCATCAAACTTGGTGGGGACAGATAGGTGTAGGCGAGATGCGGCAGCAAATACAGGAGAATGGACTGAAGCCTGCGGCTCACTGATGTGCTCTGGGCCACTGAGAGTGGTCTGTATCTTATCCAGCCGAGATGACAAGTCTTGTAGGCAATGGATCACTTGACCCTGCGCCGCTTCTTGCTGGTCCAAGCTGGCAGCCAGATGTTGTACAGGGCTGGGTGGCATCGCTTGGCCTGAGGCTAGATCCATCTGGCTAGTGCTTACTGTCACATCAGGGGTCTGAGTCGGCAAGACAAAGACCTCTGGTGGGGGTCTAGATCGGTATTGGAACCGGGCAGGCTGTAGGAGACCCTTGTGCATATGAGCACGACAGTGCACCCAGAGGAAGAATCAGGCAGCAAGTAAAATACAACAGGTTTATTGAAGGAAGATGGTACAAGCAGTTGGTAACCAGATGGAATGGTAAATGACAGTCACTGATAATGTGAAACGGAACTACTTGCACCGATATGGATTCAATGGTGGAACATCGGATGGAGTATGGTATCCGGAGTATCGGACCAGGGATGCGGAGGTGGTGGAAGCTGTGGAATCCGGATGGAACGGATGGAGACAGCGGAGGATAACCGGAGTATCGGTCAGGATCGATGCCGTAACATCGGAGCTAGGCTAAAGCTGGTAAGTGAATCTGCGGCAGGCGGAATCACAGGTGATGTCACTGGGGACCTGGATGGCACAGGACAGGAGACCCGGCTTGGACACACACAATGGTGACCCCGATATCACAGGCGATGGTGTCCCCGATATCAAAGGCGATGGTGAGCCCGGATGGACACAGGCGATGGTGATCCCGGATGGACACAGGCGATGCTGAGCCTGGATGGACACGGCTACCTGGAGTACCTGGATGGAACACTGCAGCAGGAAGAGAATACCAGCAGACAAACACTTGCATAGCAGGATGACAAATGAAGCACTAGCAATGAGAAGAGAGCTCCCAGGATACTTATACCCATGGCTTGGCCTGGATTGGCCAGGCAGGTAACCTGGGAGATAAACTCATTGCCGGATTGGATGAACCAGACATGTGACTGACAACATCATGGCAGCCACCATGTCTGGCTAAGGCGGGAAAGTATGTTTGTAAACACCATGCTTATGGCCGGGAGCAATGGCGTCTATCACGGAACTTGCAGGGCAAAGGATACTGTTACTGCGGGTGAGGAGAGCGGTGCACCGCACAGCCGCAGACTCAGCAGCGCTGAGAGGACTGCCAGATGACTGACATGGAGGCGCACTGCGCTCAGGATGCCGGCTGTATCGGAACTTGTAATGCAAGCTGAGCCTGCGCAGGCACTTAGCCGGTAAGATGGTTTGCTTTAATACCCGGATCGTGACAATTAGCTATCAACTAATTGTGATCCATATTTATAAAGACATTTGGAATGGCACCTACCAAGATTTATTGAATATACAGAACTTGTAAAAAAAAAAAAATTTCTTTTTTTTTACACTGTGCACCAAAATACGGTTACTGCTGATTTCTATTAGGAGCTCTCGGCTGGAATGTAGGAAAAGACGTAAAGACCAAAGGCGTATCCAATCACCGATCTCCCGACGGGTGAGAAGGCCGCCAGGCCCTATTCAATGCTGTCTTCCTCAACAGCATTGAACAGGGGAGATCGTTCTGCCGAGAAGTGGCAAGCTTTCGGCTGCAGCACGCCTCTTTCCAGCTGCAGCTACCTGCAAATACTACCTGCAAATTCTCGGTCGAGCTGACTATATTTAGAGAACTGGGCTGCTCTGGGGCAGTGACAAAAAAAGCACAAGTGTGGGTTGCTGCTCCCCTATTAGGAGCTCTGCGCTGCAGCTACACTGTGGGCAGGGACAACAAAATACAACACCAGTGTGTAGTAACACCAAGGGTTAATGTGACACACTTAAACAATATAGATGTAACTACCTGCACTATAAATATATACAGCAAAGTTTTTCTAAGTGCATATTGTTTATCAAGCTGAGCTAATACTAACACTAAGAGCATGTGGAGTGGCACATACTGTAGGTCAGCTCAGCAGTGCACACAATTCTCCATGGGTTCTGTGTGAAATGGTGCCTGAATTACCGCAGAAGTGATTTACATTGAGTCCAAAACATATACAGTACAGTAAGATTCAATGCCGGTAAGATGAGGTTTTGTTTCATTTTGGAATTCTGCGCAAGGCAGTTAACCAAATCCAGTGCTTGGGTTCCATCTCATCCCGGAAGTTCGGGCAGGCACAGTTTTCACTGAACTGAGCCCACACATCTCTATATAAACCACTATGTAACTGTGTTTAAATTATATACAATGTCAAGATATAAAATGTAATGTAAATGTATTTTTCCACCAGGGGAAGCCAGGAAAAACGTATTGATTGCTCATAGATGCACCATGGGAATCAGAATATGCCCCCAGGAATAATAGTGCATCACTACACTACTAAAAATATTATAGCAGCAGGAGACCGTAAAGAGCTATTGCCTTTGGCTCAGTATAATAACACAACTCTATACAATGTCACAAAGAATTGCAGTCCACCATTGACCATAACATTCTTTTTTAGTACTGTTTTTTCAGCATTTTATTTTAGTAACTTGTCAGAAGCCATATTGCCTTGTGATATGTGACGGGTGCTGATATGCAATAGTACATGTTACTGCTATAGAATAGGAGGGCATCATTATCGGGTTTTTTTTTCATATTTTTTATTTTACTTTATGAAGTACAGCTACAACTCTAGCACATTACGTGAAAATCTGCTTGACCTTCAGTGGCCACTTTTCGACTAACTATAAAAATTATCTCCATGAAATGTCAAGGACAAACTAAAGAATGCTCTTTTGAAGCCATGAAGCTATATATCAAATATAATTATGCGACAGCAGCAACAATTGTCAGGTAGAGTTAGAATATTATTAATGCTAATACAAAGCATTATACAGTAGCTGGTCATGTTGTAAAATCATATCAGTCAAACACCAGTAGCAACAAGATTTTCTATAATAGTATGTTGGTGGGATTTATCTTCTGGCTGACAATGATTGATTATAGCCAGACTCAGAATTTGACATCTGAGGAAGAAAAAAAACATCACCATGCACCACAAACAAATAAACCACACATTATTTGAGACAACTATTGGGTTTTTTCTGATTCACTCCTTCTGGCAAATTCCTTCTCAAATGGACAAAACCATGTGCACTGCAGGTGGGGTAGATGTTACTTGTGCAGAGAGAGTTAGATTTATATTGCAGTGCAAAAATAAAGCAGTCAGTATTTTCCCTGCACAGAAACATTTTACATCTGCCCCCCTGCAGTTCACATAGGCCCTTATTCTGATCGGTTCGGAAACGGCCGCATGCGGCCGTTCCGCCGATGTTTTCGCTCTGCGCATGTGCAGAGGGCACTCTGCGCATGTGCAGGCGAAATCGCCGCACACTTCTTTTGACCGCCGCAAAGGGGGCGGATAGGGGCGTGAGGGGCTACTTAGCCTCATTTCCCTATGCATACGCCCCGCGTTTCATGGGCGTTCCCATGCAAACGCGGGGCGTATGCATGGTAATGAGGCCATGACGCGCGTGTAGGGGGCGGGCAGCTGACATCGCCGGATGTCAGCTGCCCGCCCCAATACAAGATTTCACACGGACAAGTGTGTCCGTGTGGTCTTGTGTTGCGGGACCTGGTGGAGCGTGCGGCCCTGCATTCGATGTTCGGCGACCATCGAATGCAGGGGCAGCTCCCAAGGTGGAGGAGGCGTATCCCCGTCCACTTTCATACGGATCGCCACATATCCGCGTACGGACGGAGGTGGCGATCCGTACGCAAGGCGGGGATTCGTCTGTGCGGTCGGAGCCGCATATGCGGCTCCGGCCGCACCGATCAGAATAAGGGCCATGGTTTTGTCCATTAAAGAAGGGATTTGCCAGAAGGAGTGAACCAAAATAACTCTTATTTTAAAGACAGGTACGTTTTAGTAAATTTTAGATGGAGAAATATTCCTCCTCTCACCCTCTTAAATAAATAAAATGGAATACAGATGCTTCTTATTTCACAACTAAGTTACATTCCAATGACCAGGCTGTTAAACTAATTGGTCGATTTTAGTAGAGCCATATACTTAATATCTCCAGCTTCATCATCGGAGTCATCAGCAAGGGTATTTATTTAGGATTAATTACCAATAATCTATATAGCGCACACCAGGGCTGGATTACAATAAGTGCCTAATTGGCCTGGATCTGAAAATGTTATGAAAAGTGGCGGAGGTGAGGCCAATGCCATGTAGTCATGTAGAACCATTATACACTATAAGCCCCAGTGCCTCCTTAAATATATAAAAGTAAAATATAAAATAAAATTTAAAATAGGAATACAATATTAATACTTATGATTTATGGCCAATTAGTGTCTGTCTGCTGATGATCATGCTTTCATGATGATGTGCCTATTTTTATGAGGAGGTAGAAAACTGGAGTACCCATAGGAAACCCAAGCAAGCACAAAGGGTAATATACAAACTCCACACAGTTAGGGCCATGGCAGGAATCGGACCCATGACCTTAGTGCTGTGAGGCAGTAATGCTAAGCATTATACTATCCGTGCTGCCGTACTGTTATCAGGAGCTGTAAAGGGCTTGGGTAAGGGAGAATACATCAACGAAATTTAAGGGGTTGGGGTCCTAGGTTCAGCTACTTTTGGATTACACCTTATATGATGGTGTGCACAGTAAAGTATGTGAGATCATGAGATGCTTGTTGCGGAGATGCCTCTCTACTGCTTCCAGCTGGTCGGAGAGCTTGTTGTAACCTCTCCGGCCAGCTGCAAAAATGGTGAAAGGCGCAAAAATGTTAAAAGGCCATTTGTGGATCATTGCTACAGCAAGTACAAGAGATGCAAGCAACTAAGGCCCAGGAAGAGACCGTTCGGCTACTGGGAGTTCAACTTAGACTATCAATTCTGCAATACTGTTGGAAGATAAGGAGGTACAGCACCCCTCACAGAAAATGACACTGGCTGTTTTATCTGGTGGCTATACAGATGGAAGTTATGTTGGCCTTAGTGAATTATGGGAGTAAATTTATCCTGGTCTCCAACACAAATTAGGTTCATTGTATGCACAGAACCAAATAGAGAGCAATACTGAAACCTTTTATCAGTTACATCTAACGGGCAGGCAGTTATGGTAGTATCTACAAGATAACCTGTGTCACTTTATCGCCTAACTGTAAATCAATACTTTCCTCCCTTTGATAAACTTCTCCATAAACAAATAAGAAAGGATGAAGAATGAGTTTCCCTCAAGCTGATTTGGGAAATGTGACAGATGAACAGCGTAAAGCCCAGTGAAGAAGGTGTCAAAAGCGGAGGTGGTATGATTATTATTATAATTTTATTTATAAGGCGCCACAAGTGTTTCGCAGCACCCTGCAAGGGAACAGTACAGGGAGACAAAACTTGGCATTACATTGAATAAATAGTACAGGTGAAGAGCGCCACAGTTCAATACACATTACAGCTTAAACATAAGTAGTGAGGACTCAATCAACATACAACTAGAGGCTTTTGGCCAATGATGGAGATGAGTATGCAGACGAAGATGGTCACTGTGTGTTTGAGTATAGGAGAGCTGTGAGTGAAATGTGAAGAGTGAAGAGAAGTGGGCTTTGACAACAGGAGGGAAAAGGGCCCTGCTCTGAGTATCTTACAATCTAGTAGGATGGGAGACAGACAGATTACATAAGGTGCAAGCAAGTGGGAGGTGGCTATATAGCAGGATGTAAGCAGGCAAGGGGTCGGAGAACCAGCCTCAGGACTAGTTTATGCAGTGGAAGGGTACACTTTGATGAATAGGTGAGTTTTCAGTGCCTGTTTGAAGCTTTGCAAGGTCAGGGAGAGTCTAATGGAGCATTGTCATTACAGCCAGCATGGGTCCCCACAGGCAGCAGCAGGCAAAAATCGCAGCAAGTGGAACCAGCAGTGGGAAAGACAAGGGGTGAAATGTAAAAGGTTGAGAGAATCAGAAAGCGGCATAATTTACACTGCAAAATCAAACTGGCATTGCAGTGTAAATGATTGCCACTTTAAAAAAACTGGAGATTTCTAACCAATTCCCTCACTTTCTGAATCTTTCATCTTTCACCCAAGATATCTGACCTCCATATATTCAAGTCCATTCCAGCATATATCTATTTCATTAATATACCTATAGCCAGGGCCGGATTTGTGCCTAGGCCCGTGAGGCACCAATTAAGGGCGGCAGGCAGGCTGACATTCTGTTAAATGGCACGAGTGGGCAGCGGCGAGTGACGAGTGCCACCGCCGCAGAAATGAATTATCATATGTCGCTGGCAGCGCCGCTCATCACCCGCCACTGCCCACCCACTCTGCCATGCACATTACATCACCGCTTAGTGGCTGGGTCCAACGGTCCCCCTGCGTGTCCAGAAATGGCTCAGGCTCACTGCTGCCCGGCCCGCCCATTGGCTACTCTACACACACACACAGCCTATTGGCTGCTGTGTATCCAGCAGCTGAGCTTAGTGGCGCGCAGATCCTCCCTGCGCTCAGTCATTCACAGTGTGTGAGCCGCAGAGAGACTGACGGAGACACTGTGCTAATCACTGTACTAATAAGTGCCTCCCTCCCACTGGGTCCTCCGTACAGTGAGCAGTCCAGAGTGCTTAAAAAAATATTAAGATTGGGCTACAGTTAAATTTTTATGAAATATGTATAAATAACAATGTATATACATATATGATTACATTAAAATAGGGGGAGGGGGGGGAAATGTTGTGCCTAGGGGCGGCCTGACCCCTAAATTCACCCCTGCCTGTAGCATTAAATGATCTGCCATGAGCTAAATGATTAAAAACCATCTTCTCCTATCCTATTCACCTGTAGACTAGTCACCATAAATTTATATATTTCTGTCTATGGGGTTTTTCCTCAATTGGGACATTTTGGCTCTATGGGCATAATTCTGGTTGGATCGGGCGGACGCACGAGCATACGGATCGGCCGAACATATTCCGCACACTTTTGGTAAGCGGGAGTCCGCCCACAGAACATGCGTACACGGACGGTGGGGAGTGTCGTGCATATGAGAGTACGCTACTGTGCTCGGCCGGTACATAGCCTTATCGATCGGACACTGAACGTGCTGCTCCGATCATAAGCGGTAGCGTACCGCCCGAGCATGGTAGCGTACGCTTTACTTATATGGTCCAGCAATTATTCCCTTGGCTTTTAACAATTACCCAATTATCCTACGTTTGATGTTTGAATTGCTTTATATTACCTCATTTGTCTCCCTTAATTCTTCTACAATTGATCCCTCATTACATGTATATTTATTGTGTTCTAATGTGGCACTTTACTCACGATCTAAGTGTCCCCCAATGTTTCATGTTTTAAATTATTTTCGTGTAGGTGTACATGCTGTAAATAATGTGATTAATTAATATGTTCCTATTTATTGACATGTCTCGCTACCCTAATGATATGTGTGATGGTTTACTCCACAAATAACTAGCATTCATGCATTTACATTATTTGTTATTGAATCCTAAAACCCACTCATGCACACAACATTCATTCGTTACCCTTCATTATAAATTACATATATAACTTACATTACACATGTGTACATGTACCTATGTCCACCTGCCCTCATAAACACTCTAACATATTACTATAAAAACCACAGACAACTTCTAACTATTCATAAACTTTTACTCAAAATAATAACAAAGACATTTAAAATAAATAATTAAAAAAAGGCCCTGCAGGCGAGCCAGGAGGATTGCAGCGTTTTGCATTGCTACTGCAAGTTCAGCAGTGAATTGTAAAGGCAACACACATTGTAAAAAAGCATTGAAGATGGACCTGCTGTGAAGATGTTAGAAACTACTATGATGTTGACACACACAAACATCTGACATGACTTCAAATAAGTGCCCTTCGCATTCTTTGCTGAATGTATGCAGCATCACAATTAGGAGGTTTGTGCTGGAGGAAACATCTCAAACATCTGGAATAACCTATGCAGTGTAAGGATCATTACATTGTTGATGCTTTACCAGTTTATCCTTCTCAAATTGTAGGACAGTGGTGTCAAACTCATGGGCCTCCAGCTCTTGTGGAAATGCACGCCCCAGCAGGGGCTGCCACAGTATTAACAAACCAATCTAAATGTATATTGCAGATCATGCTGGGAAGTGTAGTTCCACAACAGCTGGAACACCATGACTGTAACACCACTGCTCTAGGATCTTTCAATGGATGTAAGGTGTGTAAATAACTGAAGGGGTGAGGCATGGCGCCACACTCCAAACCTACACCAAGGGGCCCATTGTTCCTGGAGGAGGGCACCCCACAAGTCATGTTGGGACTGGAGTGATGTTGAGGAACGAACGATGATTTGGAGTGCACATATGTGGGTGTTGTGAATTTAAATGTGTGTAAATGTGTATGACAACATTAGGCACATTGTTTACTTATGTCTTGTAGTGACATCCAGGTTCACATTTCCTGGAAGCACGGTGGTTGGGGATGGGGGTCCAAGGAGGGATGAGGCAGGGATGGGAGTATGGATAAAGGTTGTGGGGTGTGGTGGGGATTGGTAGGGGTTGGGGGTGGGTGGTGGGGAGTAGTAGGGGGGTAGGAAATGGGTTTGGGGGGTGGGGAGTGGGTTGAGGCAAGGGAGTGGGTTGAGGCAGGGGAGTGGGTGTGGGCAGGGGAGTTGGTGGGGGTAGGGGAGGGGGTGTGGGCAGGGCAGGGGTGGGAGAAATGGAGTAGGTGTGGGCAGGGGAGAGGTGGGGGAAATTGAGTAGGTGTGGACATGGTGTGGACATGGGACAGCCACTCCCCTGCCCGGCTGTGGGCAGGGGAGTGGCTGTGGGCAGGGGAGCAAGTGGGGGGAGGGGAGGGGGTGGGGGTAGGGAAGATGGTGGGGATAGGATGGGCACCAGCAGGTGCAGATGCCATGTGGTCCTGTTCCTCCTCCTCCTCCTCCTGTTGGCGAGCTTGTCTTGCCCTGATGCGTGCCATGGCGTGTGCTGCAATGTGAATGTTGATTGAAGTGTTATATGAAATGAAAAATATAAACATAAAACAGTTATTAATTAAAAACACAATTAAAAATTCCAGTGTATTTTTATATATACATTTTGAAAATTAAAAAAAATAAAATACACACACACACACACACATTTAGCATACATTTGCAAACATTAGCATGTGTATACAGTTTGATCCATACACAATACTTACAGCGTCGAACATAACGGCGGATCCGTGCAAGCAAGTCCGGCTTCCTCCTCCTAAGGTCCAAACACCTCCTTTCATGCTGGGCGACCGTTTGCCGGACCCTGTGCGGTCTCTAATTCTGTGCCGGGCCGCATTATACGTCCGGCGCTTGCCCACATTGGAAATGTAAGGGCACATGGGCCCCAGACGCTGGTCTATTACTTGGACCAGCGCCAGCAGCTCCCTTGCGGAAATGGCGCTGCCCGAGTGGAACTCATATTGGAAATGGCGCAGCTAATAATTGCAGATACATATATGTTATGGTGGTCACTGATTGGTTGAAAACATTCTTATTTGGTATAAACTTTTTTAATCCATTCTACATGAACAGTATGTGTGCGTTCAAATGTACGCAACACTATAACATCTACACGCGCGTACACATGATTACACACCATCCATGTAGTGTGCTATGACTGTTTTGGTCTCCATTTCACTAGTGTGGCATGGCATATCGACCCAAATTTAAATGTACCAGTACACAACCACATATACGAACATACTAACTACATTGGGATTGAGAAAATTCTGCACAGTGGGCCAAGGACTACATATTTAACTCAGCCTGAGTGTATTAGGTCGCATGCACGTGAGGTAAGGTTGCATAATGTATGCCGTACTTACGCCGTATTTTCGCTTAAATTTACCCAAATAAAATTAAAAAAAGGGGTGGAATGATGCCTATATATATATCACCACCTACAATGAAAACTTGTTGCTAACATGTCTGACTCTGGGTCTGATGGATCTGGCTCTGAGCAAGAGCTGATTTTAGCGAAGCTCCAATCCATGACAGAAACTATACAGAGAAAGGCGGAGGAGATGGAGAGAGAGACGCGGGCAAATGACCCAGTCTGCCCAAGGGACAGCCTCACAGCCAGAGGCAGGCCCTAGTTCTGTGGCTCAACT
This sequence comes from Crinia signifera, assembly GCF_055691185.1. Taxonomy (NCBI): domain Eukaryota; kingdom Metazoa; phylum Chordata; class Amphibia; order Anura; family Myobatrachidae; genus Crinia; species Crinia signifera. The sequence continues at coordinate 394,522,112 of NC_139217.1, read as the reverse complement.
GGGGCCAAACAACCAGGCAGAACCAGATGTGCCATTACTGGAAACATCTGAGACCCAGCAGTTGTGTGCTGAAGTGACTGGCCATCCCAGCAATCGGCCTGCATCATCTAGGAAGCATGCTAGCCAGGATCCCAGCAAAAAAACACAAGAACCCTGCATTTCAGGAGCGTGAATTACAGATTTTGGTACCCCGGTCATGGGAATGGATTGAGTTAACAACCAGGAAGCTGACCCCCTCTTGAAGGAGAAGATTTGGGGACAAATTACAGAGGAAGTCAATAAGGTGGCACCACTACAGAGGGATGTGAAGTCTGTGCGCAACAGACAAGTGTGTAGTTTCAAAAAAAGGGGAATAGGAATTATTTCCGCGCCCAAAAAGACTGCTGCACAAAAAAATACCCTAAGGGTTACCAACCCAACAAATCTACAATATGCCAGAAGAAGATGGGTAAATTCACGGCGCTGTCTTATTCTAAACAATACGTAGGATGGACGAATCCTCCAAGATTCTGCAGTGTGGAGTTTTCTTGTTAGTTATTATATAACAAGACTGACCTTACTAGAAGGCTCTATAGGCATGTAAAGGTATCTTTATCTTCTTTTCAACTTCATGCATTCACACTGTAAGAGTGTGAATGCATGAAGTTGAAAAGAAGATAAAGATACCTTTACATGCCTATAGAGCCTTCTAGTAAGGTCAGTCTTGTTATATAATAACTAACAATAAAACTCCACACTGCAGAATCTTGGAGGATTCGTCCATCCTACGTATTGTTTAGAATAAGACAGCTTAGTGAATTTACCCATCTTCTTCTTGCAAGTGTGCAGTTTCACCTGATATGTAGTTATTTCTCAAAATATATATAAATTTTACATACCATTTGGTATAAAGGTGTGCTTGTTGATATGTTGTAACTTCATTGACACAAGTGAGCACATTTATAGAGTGGAGTGCTGGGCCGGTGGTGTGATTATGACACCTGGCACCATGGACACTAATTGTGGATGTCAGTGGTTTCCAAAGGCCCTCATAAAGGCAGTCCAATGTTCCAGATATTAAGTATATCCATGCTTGGGCAGAGGTGAATTAATTTTAAGCTAATTCATTCTGATTTAACGATCTGTGCTGAGCCATGGATATAGCTGAAACCTGGACCGTTGGGGTGCGTTGATGGCCGCGTTTGGGTTCCTGTGGTGTATGTGATGGTTCAACCATAATAGTGGTTCCAAAAAAGAGTCCAAACAAAATGTGTGCCATGACTCCTCTTACTGAAACTTGTTCAAACATGTTGATGTTGTTACCCTTCAATAGACGGAAATATGTGATAGTGTGGTGCTGTTTTATGGATGCTAAAATGTGTCAGCTGTTAACTTATATTGATTCATACCATACCAGCCACAATGCTAACTTTTCACTTGTAATGCTGTGTGGTAGCAGACGCCATGAGATATGTAGTAATTATACATTATTGTCTTTGCCTTTTAAAGGTTGCAGGACTTCAAGTCTGGCCTGAAGAGGAAGCTGAGTGACAGGAGGACCCACAGCATGACCACCGGGAGTGGCCCTATGCCATCACACCTGGAGATTACTCCCCTGGAGCATACTGCATTAGATGTCATCGATGAGGCAGAGATCAGGGGGGTATCTAACATGGATAGTGAGCTCCCGATGGAGGTTTTTGCTGCAGAGTTTGCAGGTAAATGTGGCAAATGCATTGTTGTTGTTAACAAACGTTGTTTATTGATGTGATGGTGACAATGTTTTTTTTATTCATAGCTGAGAAGGAGCCTCCAGTGTCACCAGCAGCGTCCCCTTCAGGCCCACAACTACAGCAGGGTGCCACACAGCCTCAGGAGACCATCCAAAGCCAGCTACTGAATACCATTTTGCAGCAAGGGGTGGAGAGTGGCCAACGCAATGAGCATCAAGTGGTATTGCTGGAGAAGGTGGTTGCTGCCATGAATAATATGTCGAGCAGACCAGCCGCCAGAATGATTCTTGTGGCTGACATTAACAACCTGTCTGAGCAGACCAGCTGCCAGAATGACATTCTGGCGGAACTTGCCAGCAGCACCAGGGTGCTTGTTGTGGGCCAGGCAGCCAATCCACCTGATGCCCCACCCCGTGCTGCCAGAAGGGAGTCACCACCACCACCCTTTCCTCTGCAGCTGAGCCTCCACAGGCCACAGGCAGACGAGGGCGAAGACCGGCTGCCCCCAAGTCCCCCCCACCCAAGGGGAAAAAAGGCCAGAAGAAGTAATGTGGTGCCACCTTATTGACTTTGTGTGATGTTTGCCCCCAATTATTCACCTTTTTCCTGTGGGAGAACTCTTTAAATTCCTGTGCAAAGGGTACCAAAATCCAAAGTTCACCGCCGCCACCTCCCTTCCTCCCCCTCTCCCCGTCCGCCAGGACCGCTACAGGCACAGAGCTGATTTCCCTGGGGAGGGGAGCGCATCACGTGTCTCTCCCTCCCCTCGCTCACTGTGTCACTGAAGCGTCCCGACAACTCTCCGAGCGAGGCGGATGCACCTCCGTGCACTTTGAGTACACACCCCCATGTACGCCTAGGGATGCGCCCATTTTTGCCCTATTTTCTGGCCTCTCCTCTAAAAACACCCACATTACGCCCACTTTGTCCGTCTGTGATAGGCAGTGTGCTGTCATCGCACATGCGCATTTGTGAATGGTACACATGCGCACAAGAAAAAAAATGTGTTCCGTCCAAATGCGGACAGAACCAATCCAACCAGAATAACCCCCTAAGTCACAGAGTAAGCCTAGGAATCTGGTGAATGATGTCCCCTTTGATCCAGAGTGGCTAATATTGGTTGTATATCGAGTTCGTTTATGATATGTAGACAATAATAATTGAAGATATTTAAAATTGGACTGAGCAATATACTTCCGTTTTGGCCTCCTACACTGGAATAGAACCTTGGGACACCACTACCGGCTTAATCTTGGGTTGCCTTTCATCAGTCTGTGCCTGTCACCCAACAAAGAGCACAGAAATACCACAACACAGCGGCAAAATCCCAGCATGGTTATATGGATAACCACTATCACGATTTCCAGTTAAGAAATAAGGAGGACAATCCAGCTCAGGATCTTATGCAAGCAGGAGACTTTACTAAGTATATTGGTCAGTCCAATTTTTATTATCTTCAATAATAATTTTATCAATTTTAGTGCACTATTTTGTCAGTAATCAGTAGAAAGTCTTATTATGTGTAAAATAAATCTTGTTTATTTTGTGATACCCAATTGATCTTATTTTTCTTAATTTTTTTTAATATTTATATTTAATTCGATATTCAGCACTCCACTTCCCCTTTTTTCTTGTTTATATTTGTTTCAAGGATTTGACTGCTCCTTGGTGTGAGCTGCTTGTAATACATACACCCCACCGTTGGTGCCTACTCTTTACCGATTGGTAAATACCTCCCTTCCTTCTCTAGACAATAATAATGTCATCATTGTTCATGTCAACATGGTCAATGACCATGTGAACGGTAATAACATGTTGATATGTTAGAATATCTCCATATATATAGTCCTTGGTCACAACAACTGCAGTGGTCATGGGGGTCGTCTGGGTCAGATATCTGAGCCTCCTCCATGAAGTATTATTACTCTATCCCAAAAAACTAGCCCTCCCCCAGTGCCTAACCCTAACCTCCCCAGCCCAGCAGTCTAACCCTAACGTTAACATTATAATTATGTTGAAATCATAACTGCCGACACTGAACTGTAACATTGTGCCAGTTAACATGTTAACTACATCCCACTGATAATACATACAATTACTGTGGAAGGGACTGAGGCAACTACACCTACAGCCAGGCAATTCTACAGTTTTGGATCGACTTGACATCTCTACCTTGAAATCAACAGGTTGGTGAGGGGGGGGGGGGGGCAGACCTGGTATCATGGTGGCGTTTCATCAACAACATCATTTTTATATGGAGAGGCAATGAAAATGTTTTAAAATAATTTTGAAATGTTTAACATTACTTTAACTTTTAATATAAGCAGAACAGAATTGTTTTTTTTAGATCTTAACATATACATTGAAACCGGTAAACTATACACAAAAACTCATAGGAAGGCCACCAACTCAAATTCTTATATACAAACCAATAGCGAACATCACCAGAGGTGGCTGAGTAGTATCCCGGCGGGACAATACATGCGATTAAAACGCAACTGTTCAAAGAAAGAGGTTCTAGAAGAACAATTTTTAGAAATTGACCAACGTTTTATACAAAATGGTTACACAGAAAAGGCACAAGAATCAAAATCTAAAGTCAATCACATGAGTAGGACAGATCTGTTAAAGCCCAAAAATAAGGCAGATTTAGACAAAGATTAAAAAAAAACAGAATGGGCCTTTTTTTCACAGTATGGATCCCGCCACAAAAGGGTGGAGACCATAGTTAAAAAGAATTGGAGAATCCTGCTTGATGACCCAGTATTGGGAAAGGCTATGCCAATAACACCAAGATTCATATAAAGAAGAGCCCCCTCCTTAAAAAACTTGTTAGTAAAAAGTGCCCTTATAGAAAAGTCAAGAGGCAGCAGCCGTATTAAAGGTTTTCATAGGTGTGGCTCTTGCCTAATGTGTAAAACGACTAGCAAAAAACCATATGAAAAAAAGATAGGCATAACCAATATGGCCGCCTCTACATCAGAGACCCGCCCCCAGGATTACAATAAAAATACCCCCGGCCACTACATCTAATACACAGCATCTCCCTGAAGAAGGCCGCAAGGTCTACACGCGTTGGAGGACATTTGACCCACCAGACACCCACCCCAGTCTCCTCCCGTCGGGAGTAGAGCGCACGGCAGACGCCAGGACTTTAGACTTGGGTGCAGGGATACCGCGTCATCCACATCCCGGAAGTCTAGTCCTGTGCGAATTCCGTGGAGCCCGGCAGGACGTGCGGACACGGCGCCGACCTGATCTGCGGCGGGACTGCGGGTACGCACGGAGGGAACGAGGACCGGAGCCAACACCAACCACAGGTTAGAGGTGCACTGCGGACGGGACGGGACGCCAGCCCCCCGCACCACCGGCCTGTGACCGACTCATCCCACCTGCATATCAGACTTGTTTTCCCTCTCTCCCACCACCACTGTTATCGAGACTTCCTAAAGCGCATCCTGCACACGGTGCCCAGCCTCTGCTGCCACCCAGGTGTAGTGTATTCCGCGCCCCCTACTCTGTGTCCCCTACTCCCCGGCATCTGCTACCATCTACAAGCCAGTAACATTGGGTGAGCTGCCCCTGCTGTCACCCAAGTACAGTTTGCAACGCCCCTGGGAATTGTGGAACTTTCCCAGCACCACCACAGAGTGCTCTAACAGCGAACCCTTCCCCTACCCCTCCTGAGCCCCTGTGCTTTTCACTGCCCCTTATATTTTATTCTCAATAAATTTCTTTGTATTACAAGTACCCTCTCATCTCATTTGCCTGACCTATACAGATTTGTACAGCCAAGCACTTATACTTACTGTCACCAGCATATTTAAGGATACACACAATCCGTTAATCCGTTATTTCATTAGCGCAGGTCTCCATACCCCCTGTTTCCATTATTACCTATTGGAGGGTGGCCCCCCTCCCCTGGAGACCAGCAGCTGCAACAAGATCTCATTGGTGAGCGCAGTGTCTATACGCATATCTCCATACTATTACCAGGCCACAGAGACTGCAGCTCCTAAATGGGAATCTTAGACATAAGACATGACAGGGAACTCAGAGCAACCCAGATATTTAGAGAACTAGACACATCGACACAAATCCAAGCAAACGGAAACAAATTTTGTGACACTTTCATCACACTTGAGAAATTAGTCACTAAAGAAACTAGATTGTGGTGGGACACAAAGACATTAGAATGGTATATTAGCAACAATCTTATACCCAAAGGTTTAAAAATAAAGAAAATCCCTTCCCATCACACAGATGACACAGAATTTATGAAGAAATGGGACCTCATTACACATGACTGCTCCCTCAAACTCACACAATTAATTGTGGACACACAAACAACAGAACTAGGACAATTTGACTCAGAAATAACTACATTAAACAAAAACCTAGATGAGTTTAAAGACAACACAGAGTTCAAACAACTAGAGGAAATTTCCAGGCAAAGGCTGCTTAGGAAAGAGACGACCGTGATAAACACCAAGAAAGAGAAAATACTCAGAGACAAAATAGGGAAGAAGTCACATAGACTCAAGACACATAGACCCAAGAACCAGACCACTGAGCATAACACCAGACAGACAGATAAATTTCCTGTACACAAACCAAACACCCCCATCTACAAAAGACTAAAACTAACTTACCAACAATATATGACAAAGATACACAAAACAAACCAAAAGCCAGGACAGCAGCTAGAAAGACACATACCCACCACCGTGGAACAAGAACCCATAGAACCGATCGATAGTAGCTTCAGCACCAACAGTGACAGAGACAACAGTGACACATCCTTCTCCACATACAGTATTGAGGAAACCCCACAGAAATACGAGCAGACAGCCAGACACTCACTGGAAGCAGGCACACAGCTTAGCTTTGTAACAGTGAGGTCAAAGGTTCAAGAAATACAATCACTTGACACAACATGTGTGGACCCACCTTTTTTAGAACAAAATGCAGGGGCCGAACCCTGCAGAAAGACCCACGAAGACAAAACGCCATTACCAATACCGAACACACAGGGGGAACAGAAAACAAACAAAAGAAAACTTATAACACTAGAAGAGGGTGTAGAGGAGGGAGACTCACCAAGAAAATACAAGACACACAAAACCAACACAAAAGACAAGGCAGACAAAACTGGTATTTTCAACCTCAGTAGACTCACACTTGAAGACAGGCACATCAGTGTCCTTAACAAAGGACTAAAATTCACCCCTACAGCCAGACTAGACAAATTCCACTCATATTTAGACTTACACAAATTCACCAGAAAACTGACCCTAGCCAAATACTACCACAAACCACTACCATACCAGCCCAAACCCAAAACACAGGACATATATAAACATTCCGACCTACGACCAAAATCCAACTTCTATCCCCAGTACATGAGAGGACATCTCATTGACACATTTGAGACAGTAGTCACACGGGACCTAGAAAACCTTGATTTGAAAAAACACAAAAAGACCCTCAATTTGACCAAAACAGAATTGACAACACTAAAAGAATTGAAAGAGGACGATACCATTACAATTAAACCAGCTGACAAGGGGGGGGGGGATTGTAATATTAAACACAGACGACTACATCACAGAAAGCAACAGGATGCTCAATGACACAGACACATATCAAATTCTACCATCCAATCCAACAAACACCTATCAAGAAGAATTAAAACACTTACTACAGAAAGGAAAAGACTTAGGTATACTCACTGACAAAGAACACTCTTTCATAGACAACCCCAACCCAGTCATCCCAGTTTTCTACCACCTTCCAAAAATCCACAAAGACACACAACACCCACCAGGACGCCTAATAATATCTGGGATTGGTTCACTCACCTCAAACCTTTCTCAATATTTAGACAGATTCCTACAAACATATGTGAAAACCCAACAATCATACATAAAAGACACTACTGACATTTTAAGGACATTACAAACGACAGAATGGCAAGACAACTTCTGGTTATGTACAAGTGACATCACTTCCCTCTATTCAGTAATAGGACATGACCAAGGTATAGAAGCAGTAAGACACTACCTAGAACAGGACATTGACATACCACCAGAGCAAACACGTTTCATAACAGACTGCATCAGGTACATACTAGAACACAACTTCTTCTGGTTTAATGACAATTACTACAAACAGACAACAGGCACCGCCATGGGCACCAGATTCGCCCCGAGCTTTGCCAATCTCTTCATGAGTAAGTGGGAGGAAGAGAACATATGGAGGGGTGGCGAACTCGGGACGAATCTGGTGCTCTGGCGACGCTACATAGATGATATCATTTTCATTTGGAGCGGCACTAAAGAAGAACTTGACACATTTAACAGTAACCTGAACAATAACAACAATAATCTAAAATTTACCACAAAATGCAGCCAAGAAACAGTTAACTTCCTCGACATCACCATATTCATACAAGACGGCAAAATCAACACCAAAACATACCAAAAACCTGTAGACGTCAACAGTTACATCCTATCCACAAGCGGACATCACCCCAATTGGCTCACTAGCATCCCCACCAGTCAGTTTCAAAGACTACGCCGCAATTGCACTAACCTGACAGATTTCCAAACCCAAGCAAAAGACCTCAGTACACAATTCACAAACAAAGGTTACAATGAAAACAGAGTGCAAGAAGCCTACACTAAAGTAGAAAAAATAGACAGGGAAACCCTACTGATACCCAAGACAAAAAACACAGACGAGCACAAAGACTTTAAATTAGCCTTCATAACAAAATACAACGACGACAATAGACTATTCCAAAAAATTCTACAGAAACATTGGCATTTACTGCTGGAGGACGAAACCCTAAATGACATCTTACCACCTAAACCCACAATCATCTACAAAAAATCAACCGATCTTAAACAACAGCTGACCCATAACCACAGTAGACAGACAGAACTAGTTCAAGACAACAAAGGTTTCTTCCATTGCGGATCTTGCAAATACTGCACCAGTCACACAATAACAACCAAGAAGACAGACAGATTCTCCTCAAAAGTGACAGGCATAGAGTACAAGATCAATGAACACATAACTTGCAACCACACAGGGGTCGTATACCTGGCAAGTTGCCCCTGTGGGTTGCAATACATAGGAAGAACCATTAGGAAACTCAGGGTCAGGGTGGGCGAGCATATGCGGAACATTGCAAAAGGTTCAGACACACACAGCATCTCCAGACATTTCAAAGAGACACATGATTGTAACCCCAAAAAACTCACAGTAATTGGGATAAAACTAGTAACCAAGAACTGGAGAGGAGGGGATTACCTAAAAACGATAAATAAAGAAGAGCTAAAATGGATTTTTAATCTTAAAACCCTTACACCAAGAGGCCTCAATGTAGACAACGAGGTCAGGTCTATTAGTACCACTTAATAAAACCACAGCTCCACTTACATAGAAGGGCATAGTGCCCACGATCAAAATGGCGACTCCTGCAGTGTAGAATCTTGCTTTCAGATTCCCATTCAGAAAGACAAGCTAGAACACTGTCCTGAGCCCAACACAGCAGAGCTATTATAAAATAATAGCAGACGAATCCAGGTACGACAGATACCAATTATACCCAATGGAACTATACAGAAATTGACAGGTTCCGATTACAGACTGAGGGTATGTTTGCCCATAACCAATATGGCCGCCTCTACATCAGAGACCCGCCCCCAGGATTACAATAAAAATACCCCCGGCCACTACATCTAATACACAGCATCTCCCTGAAGAAGGCCGCAAGGTCGACACGCGTTGGAGGACATTTGACCCACCAGACACCCACCCCAGTCTCCTCCCGTCGGGAGTAGAGCGCACGGCAGACGCCAGGACTTTAGACTTGGGTGCAGGGATACCGCGTCATCCGCGTCATCCACATCCCGGAAGTCTAGTCCTGTGCGAATTCCGTGGAGCCCGGCAGGACGTGCGGACACGGCACCGACCTGATCTGCGGCGGGACTGCGGGTACGCACGGAGGGAACGAGGACCGGAGCCAACACCAACCACAGGTTAGAGGTGCACTGCGGACGGGACGGGACGCCAGCCCCCCGCACCACCGGCCTGTGACCGACTCATCCCACCTGCATATCAGACTTGTTTTCCCTCTCTCCCACCACCACTGTTATCGAGACTTCCTAAAGCGCATCCTGCACACGGTGCCCAGCCTCTGCTGCCACCCAGGTGTAGTGTATTCCGCGCCCCCTACTCTGTGTCCCCTACTCCCCGGCATCTGCTACCATCTACAAGCCAGTAACATTGGGTGAGCTGCCCCTGCTGTCACCCAAGTACAGTTTGCAACGCCCCTGGGAATTGTGGAACTTTCCCAGCACCACCACAGAGTGCTCTAACAGCGAACCCTTCCCCTACCCCTCCTGAGCCCCTGTGCTTTTCACTGCCCCTTATATTTTATTCTCAATAAATTTCTTTGTATTACAAGTACCCTCTCATCTCATTTGCCTGACCTATACAGATTTGTACAGCCAAGCACTTATACTTACTGTCACCAGCATATTTAAGGATACACACAATCCGTTAATCCGTTATTTCATTAGCGCAGGTCTCCATACCCCCTGTTTCCATTATTACCTATTGGAGGGTGGCCCCCCTCCCCTGGAGACCAGCAGCTGCAACAAGATCTCATTGGTGAGCGCAGTGTCTATACGCATATCTCCATCCCACTGATAATACATACAATTACTGTGGAAGGGACTGAGGCAACTACACCTACAGCCAGGCAATTCTACAGTTTTGGATCGACTTGACATCTCTACCTTGAAATCCACAGGTTGGTGGGGGGGGGGGCAGACCTGGTATCATGGTGGCGTTTCATCAACAACATCATTTTTATATTTAGAGGCAATGAAAATGTTTTAAAATAATTTTGTAATGTTTAACATTACTTTAACTTTTAATATAAGCAGAACAGAATTGTTTTTTTTAGATCTTAACATATACATTAAAACCGATAAACTATACACAAAAACTCATAGGAAGGCCACCAACTCAAATTCTTATATACAAACCAATAGCGAACATCACCAGAGGTGGCTGAGTAGTATCCCAGCGGGACAATACATGCGATTAAAACGCAACTGTTCAAAGGAAGAGGTTCTGGAAGAACAATTTTTAGAAATTGACCAACGTTTTATACAAAATGGTTACACAGAAAAGGCACAAGAATCAAAATCTAAAGTCAATCACATGAGTAGGACAGATCTGTTAAAGCCCAAAAATAAGGCAGATTTAGACAAAGATTAAAAAAAAACAGAATGGGCCTTTTTTTCACAGTATGGATCCCGCCACAAAAGGGTGGAGACCATAGTTAAAAAGAATTGGAGAATCCTGCTTGATGACCCAGTATTGGGAAAGGCTATGCCAATAACACCAAGATTCATATAAAGAAGAGCCCCCTCCTTAAAAAACTTGTTAGTAAAAAGTGCCCTTATAGAAAAGTCAAGAGGCAGCAGCCGTAATAAAGGTTTTCATAGGTGTGGCTCTTGCCTAATGTGTAAAACGACTAGCAAAAAACCATATGAAAAAAAGGTGAATGGTGTTATACATAAAATCAACCAATTCATTAAATGTCATTCAAGGAACATTATTTATTTGCTGGAATGCAAATGCAATATGTTCTATATAGGAAAGACCACCCGCAATCTCAAACTTAGATCTGCGGAGCATGTGTACAACATTCGCAAGGGTTTGATGACCCATCCACTTTCTGAACATTTTCTAAAACATCATCAGAAGTGTGAGGGATCCATAAAAAGATTTTTGGGAATACAGCAAATTACCTCAAATTGGAAAAACAGGGATGTGGAAACTAAATTAGCTAAAAGTGAAATGAAATGGATCTTCATGTTAAATACACTTTTACCTAATGGTCTCAACTCTGACTTTGAATTGAAATGGTTTTTAGATGATTAATTATATTTTAATGTTGTATTTATTTGTGTATGTTTTTCCTCTTTTACATATACCAATCATGGCCGACAATTGAAAATTATTGAGGGTGGCACTCCCGGTATGTAGGGATGGACTTTGCCGGAATGAAGTACGGCATAGAAAGGTATGAGGAGTTGCCATCCACAGAAATATTTTTGGATTAAGAAAAAGCTACAAAATCCATGAGAAAGAGGAAAAATGAATCGCCCTCAAATCTGCCCTTAACCAAAATGGCGGACTTGGAATCGCAGGACTCTGAAAAAGATCCAAGCATAATAGAGCAATTGTTTGATAATAGGAAGTATCTTGTATAAATAAGTTAAGGGACCCGCTTAGAAAATGCGGAAAATTCACAGTGCCACCAGCTTCTACATAACCTGAAGCGGAAGCGCTGCATGGTGGAACGCAAACCAGAAGTGCCGTGTGGAACACACAGCACTTCCGGTGCATGAAAACAGCATTTGCTGTGATTGGTCTCCTACCCAGGAAATGGGTATATAAAGAGATCCAGGGATCATTGTAATTTACACCCAGCTTGAGGAAGAAAACAGGGAGGTCTCCGAAAGGCGTTGCTGCTATATCCATGCCGTTTGCACATTGAAACTACAGCACTTTGGCACAGGATCACTTTGTTTGGACGCACTTTACTTCCTGGAAGCACTTGCACTTTATCCCCTGGGACATCATCCACCCAAGCCTACTGCGGTGGTGCCGCAGTCTTGAACCAAAGCATAGCCCACCGCAGTATCCACATATGGGCCCTTATTCTGATCGGTGCGGATATTCCCGCATTCTTACGGAGCGGTCCGCACGCCACGGTGTTCTGCCGCGTGCGGCCATCGCCCGTAGAAACGCCCACGTGTCCTCCGCATTCGGACGGACTCACTCTTTAAGAACAGGGCGTGTTTACGGACGACATACAAACCATGCGTGTGCGGGAGAAACACTCAGATTCTGCACGGTATTACAGAGTATTACAGAGTATGCTCGGGAATACCGCATCCGAACGGGAGCCAAGCGGTGCTACCGCCCGTAAGCGGAGTATTTACGCCAAACAACCCACTATTATGTATCTTCTGCAATACATCACATGACCCACTTATTCAATTACCTATCCTCATAAAAAACTGCTTATTTGGAATTGGAATCAATTAGATGCCAATATATCCTTACAAGCATGCCTAACACATGCATTGCACACATTAACCCTTCCAGCAATTGAAGCAGCAATGGTTTCAATTAAAGCACTGACAAGCGTCCTATTAGTGAGTAATGAGTAAAGAAGTCGATTCTATTGGGTTCAGGTGTTAATGCTTGTAGTCATTAGGCGGTCCGTTCGCCTCCCGCAGGAACGAGTGGTGTCCGCAAAGCAATAGTGGCCTTTTGGACACCGCACATTTCTTCCCTTTTTGTTCGCGTGCATTCGGAGTGCTATCCGAATGTACGCCCCCCAACATAAGTGTACTCCCCCGTGTCCGCCCATGTTTCCGCCCCGTTTTGCCCACTTTGAAACTACGCCCATGTGTCATTCCGCATGACGCCCATAATACGCCCATATTTCCCGACTGATTGCGGTGAACAGTTTTGTACGGGATTTGGCCGAACAGGTACGGAGTCAATGCGTGGCACATGCGCGTGGCGTTCGCCACGCATGCGCAGACGCCGTAAAGACGCGATCCGAAAGTATGCGGTAAAGTACGCGTCAATCAGAATAAGGGCCATGGTGAGATACCACATGATATTGTACCCAGAATATAGAGTGCATCTCCTTAAGTACTGTATCAGTTCCAATATTTTGTTCTTTATTTTGTATATTTTATCCTTTATGAAATGTGTTCTGCTTCATGTAAATAAAACTTGTCTTTCATGCAAATCAAGTGTCAGTAACATCGTTTAAAAGGGTTGCGCCATATCACACTATTCATTGTTGTGCCCCTTGAAATCCACACTAGACAAAATAACAAAAGCTCAAAAAAATTTTAAACCAGTGGCGTAAGTTTGTCCCAGTTGCCCGGAGGCAAGATGAATATTGGTGCACCACACACACACACATACAATGTTATTCAAAATATATATAGTCTGTCATGAAATATGGAAGATTAGTGTCAGACACTAAAAAGTGTCTGTCACTTTAAGAAGCGCGGTCCTGCTCAGTAATTGAATGTCCATAAGTTTTAGTATAGAATATAAAGCATTTTATTAAAATAACATATCTAAATGAAAAGAGCTTTCCCCCAATGACAATTCATGAATTGTGTACACAATATAACATACAGACAAGACAGACAACATTAAACATATACTAAAAACTAGATTAGCTGGGATTGCCGTTCGGTTCAGTCACTTAAATAGTAGCAATATATGAGGCTTTGTGCAAATTCAGCTAGAGGCAGTTAGGTATTTCATATAGTTACCAGTCCTGTACACTTAGTTCCATGGACAGTGCGCTGCTTTATGTGGTATGTTAACGGTATATAATGGTATATATATATTTTTTGGGACTAGGATTTAGCGACATTTAATGATCAAAATGCCGGAACTCCATGCATGCTATCAGTATATATCTCTATAGATAGATGGAGATATATTTATATAAAAAATATCGATGTCATAATTGAAGATTTCCCCAGAATAATTCACTTCTTTTTTATTATTATTTTTAATGATTATGTTATTATTTTCTATTACTACCATTTTTAATTAATTAACTGTGGGTTATTTTGTTATTGTTGTCCTTACATGTTATGTGTGAGTATGTCTCTTTAAGGATTGCCAGCCACTATATGGATATGATAGGTTTGCTGTGTTATATAAAAAATTAAGCAAAGGAGGCAAAAATAAGCATTAAATTGAGGCATGGTGGACTTTCGATGGGCATATGGAATATAAATTGAGTTAAAACAAAATAAGCCAGTTTTTCGGGATATGCAAATGAGGCTTGCATTTGAAAGATGCTAAGTATTATGGTCCCGGAGCGTAACCGAGGCTTGATACGCAACAAACAAAATGGCCGCGGGAGCCTATGAGTATATGGTAACGAAAGTGAGGCTTGGAGTGCAACCCGGAAGTACGGGTAAAATGAAAGGCGCGAATGTTGCTGCTATAAAACTGCTCTATTTACATCTGTGGGCTCAGACTGAGGAAGCCGCCGATTCCAGCGACAGGCGGAGAAACGCGTTTTTGAGCCCTATTCACCGCTGGTCCTGCACTTATTTTGTCCAGCGCTACATACGTGGATTACAATTAATCACCCAGCTGGCTGGTCCAGCAGGAGAAGGTCCCCATTACAGCTATTCCGGAGTGCATCTCTGGTAAATTCTTGGAGAGACTGACCTGAGGTTAACATACCACATAAACCAGCGCACTGTCCATGGAACTAAGTGTACAGGACTGGTAACTATATGAAATACCTAACTGCCTCTAGCTGAATTTGCACAAAGCCTCATATATTACTACTCTTTAAGTGACTGAACCGAATGGCAATCCCAGCTAATCTAGCTTTTAGTATATGTTTAATGTTGTCTGTCTTGTCTGTATGTTATATTTTGTACACAATTCATGAATTGTCCTTGGGGGAAAGCTCTTTTCATTTAGATATGTTGTTTTAATAAAATGCTTTATATTCTATACTAAAACTTATGGACATTCAATTACTGAGCAGGACCGCGCTTCTTAAAGTGACAGACACTTTTTAGTGCCTGACACTAATCTTCCATACTCTGCACCTTAAAAGGGACCAGCACTCCCTGAATAAGAAGCAGCAAAAATCCTGCACAGTTAAAATTTACTCTTCTCATTAAGTGACAGATTTATCCTTTTTCACACTGTTGTTATATACCTGTTGGGGGAAATTGTAATTAACCTCTTGGGAATTAAAGATCTAGCACGACTAGCGCTACGGAGTGGCCCTAGGGTCACTAACTCTCCTGTTGGTTTTTGTTATGAAATATATATTATATACTGTAGAGATGGTTGGAACCGGCACTCAATCCCTTCTTACTTGTAGTTGCCCTGGTGCCTTCCTCAATGACTCCAATCCAGGAGGAGGGTAGATAGTGATGTGAAGAGGCGGCACTCTTAGGTCTTTGAAGAAATATTTCAGGCGAGAAACACCATAACTTATATCAATGTTTCAGTTTTATTATAAACTGTCGTCAGGACTATTCTGACGACAGTTTATAATAAAACTGAAACGTTGATATAAGTTATGGTGTTTCCCACCTGAAATATTTCTTCAAAGACCTAAGAGTGCTGCCTCTTCACATCACTATTATATACTGTTTATATACATACAGTACAGAGCGAGAGAGAGAGAGAGAGAGAGAGAGATAGAGAGAGAGAGCACATATTTCAGAACTCAGCCACAGAAGCGACTTTGATGGCTTTCAATTAATGGTTTTAAACTGGCAGTGGTGGAGAGGTGCCCCCTTGAGAGCAGGAGCCTGGTGGCAGATGACTCCATTGCCTCCCAGAGTTCTGCCTCTGTTTGAAACAATACCCTACTTATGGAACCTGAAAACATGTCTACAACTTACAGCCTGGTGTGAACCTGAGATATTGCTAATGACACCAGTCATCATCCTCCCACGCACGCACGCACGCACACACACCTCCCTATCCTACTGTTAATTATGGTTCCCAATAACTGTAATGTCAGGGACCTTCTGTGCGGTCCTCCTCTTCTCAGTTACTTTGTTTTATTGTGTTTGAGTACCTATTACACCTTTATATCTAGTGTTAGCCTTGCTATGATAAATTGCTGTTTATCATCATGTACATTATCACGACTCCATCTGCTTGTTTCAAGAGTGGCATATGGTAATTGCTATGGGACCTTGAGTGACAGCAATTTTCACATATTTTGTATTATAATAAACATAAAAATATAAAAAAAGAACTCAAGGTCTCTCATTGTATGCAATCTCTATACACATTTGTTAAAATGTTAACGAAAACAAACACAATGTATGAATTTCTTCTCACAGGATTGCCTTGAAGCTCAATAAATAAAAGATATGTTTACAAAGATAGTGTAAGCAGAATCCTACAATATATTTAATGATTAAATATACCAAAGCGAGGGAAAGTAAATTGATTTTAGAGTTTAAGGTCAAATAAAAATGATACAAACGTTGGGAATTTATTTCAAAAGGTCTATAGACTGAGTCAGTGAATCTTAAATAGAAATCATACATTGTAGAAAGATGATTTGCCTTCTCATATTCAGGACATGTAAATATTCTTGATTTGGATCTGGGAGCAAAGCACAAAAGAACAAGTATAGTAGCTTGCACCTGGGCAAAACCACGTTGCACTGCAGATAGGGCAGACTAAAATGTAGAATGATTTAAATTTGTGAGAGGTGTGTCCAAATTCTAATGTAAATTACAGTGTAAAGATGAATTATTTAAGTACCGGTATTTGTGGGCTATATGCAACTGCAGAAAGTATTTACCCATCATGGAAAAAAATATTGTATTTACACCTGTTTGCATTGCAGCATGGTTTGTTCCAGGTTCAAAGCCAACTTCTTTCTTTTGCTTTGCTTCCAAGTTAGAATCAGGTTTTATGGCAGTGGCACATGCAGGGGGGGTTCCAAATGCCCATAACCCCTCCCCCTCCACTGATGGGCCTAGTTGTGAGTATCTTTGTGGACTTACAAGGTACTGCTGCTGCTGCTTTCGAGTGTTCGGCGTGGCTCCTCAGAAAGAAAGAGCTGTGGTGGTTAAGGGGAGCAGTAGAGGGTGAGCAGTGGCAGTAACTCGGAAGCGGCAGCAGCGTCATCAACTATAGCTGCTGCGAAAGGCACTGCAATGGAAAGTGAGCTGGGCACTTCTGAAGCTGTGGGAGTTGCGGGACAATGACAGCAGCAGGGAAGGTAGCCAGGCAGCAGCAGAGGCTGGAGGCTGAGAGGGGCAGAGAGAGATTTTGAACTGTGTGTGCAAATATGTGTATGTGAATCTCAGGTGCTCCTGTTCGCTGCTTCAGATGGATCTCATCAATATCCTGCTGGGTCTGATGTACTCTTGTTTAAAAAGATCCATATTGATGGAGTTTGATAGAGTTTCTTGCTAGAGTTGTTAGCACTACTTGGTATATGTATGTCGTCCAATACATTTTTCAGTGTTTTTTTTTTTTTACATTTGAATTTGGTGAGTGCTCTCTGTTCATATATATATATATATATATATATATATATATATATATATATATATATATTATATATACATTTGGATGGATGCAGCACTCCTCTGATCAGCTGTAGTGACAAAGTGAGCAACTCGGTGCCCCCCGCATGGAATGCTCAACAGAGAGGGCTTGGATATAATGTGGTGGAGATGGCGGCACTCCAATAAAGACACTGATACCCTGGGTAAATCCCAATCACAAGATCTTGATTTACCCAGGGCATCAGTGTCTTTATAACCACATTTTATATATACTGTATTTATATATATATATATATACTGTATATATATATATATATATATATATATATATATATATATATATATATATATATATATATGATTTGTAGCATAGGCATTACTCGGAGACTTCATGCTGAATTTTCAATGGTTTATTGCATAATGGATAAACAACACCGACGCAAGTGTTTCGAGCTACACGCTCGTCATCAGGGTACGTATATATATATCTATATAAATATATATAGATATATATATATCCATGTAACATATCAGCGGCAGTCAAGGGTCTGTAGGCGAGATGCTCCAAACAAAAAATTCTGTAAAAACCCAGTTTTTGTTTTTTTTACTGCATTTTAATATGCAGCAAAGCCCCACCGCTGGAACTTCGCTGCAGGGTTATGCCAGTTCTAGATGGCATAACCCCATAGAAGCCTATGGCCCCCCTTCACATCCCCCACTGACCCGCACGCCCCCCACCGATCCACGCAACCCCCCCTCACCTGGAAGCTGCCCGGACCAGTGACCTCCTCCTCCCTGAACCTCTTCCGGGTGCAGGGAGGAGGAAGCGGAGCCGGGTAAGGGTCCAGGGAGGGAGGGGGACCTGCTGCACAATGCTGGCCACAACGTAAAGGACAGCTCTTAATGCAAGAGCTGTCCTTTATGTTAATAATCTCATATGTTATTGCATATGCGATTATTAAAAATGCGAATGCCAGCGATGTGTGGCAGAGGATGATAGAGAATCCTGCCCTTTGTGAGATTTGTATTCTCCAAAACATCAATACAGATAACCTACGCTTTGAGGCTCAGCGCCACTTTTTTAACATAAGTAAAGTGGTGCTCAAAAAGTGGCGCTGAGCCTCGAAGTGAGAACATAGACAGGGGATAGACAGAACATAGGGAAGCAGTATACTATGTCATATGTTTCTCAGCATGCATCAAGGGAGCACCCAGGTAACCAAATGGAAAAATCTATATTCATTATGGATAAATTGCTTTGCAAATGTGCTTGGTACAAGTAATTCAAATGGGCTGCCAGTGGGCACCCAGGTGGGAAATGATTAAGAACCACTGGTCTATGGGAATTTGTGCTCTGTGGTTATAAAGCTTGGGATTAGGGTGATAAAATGTAATGCACACAGTATTGTGTTAGCTCACAAAAGGACTGTTCTGATGGGTAAAGTTATGAAGTACTCGTCTGGTAAATAACTTTCACAAAAAGCCAAACAGTAATAGAGGATTGAGTCACACCAGCTTATATATTCTCTTAAACATCTAACAATGGGTTAATGATTGTGTGGAGCTTATAGTGAGGAAACAAAACTGTATAATCACATTATAGAAGGGAAAGCATATTTCAATCTACTACTAACCATTTCTCCTTCTTCCATTTGTGTTTTGTTAGAGGAACTTTAAACTTTTCAATGTATTTAATACAAATTATGGATCTTATGATTTGTCTACCAGTAAGCTGAACGTATACTGTATATCCACCTCAATAGAATCATTGTTGACCAAGGATATTATTGTAATTATAAAGGGCCATTGATGTAACCCAGTCTGTATTACAACGTGGTTGCTATGCGAATGGTAGTCACATCAACATAGTATGAATGGACATCCAATCTATGAGCATTAGCTGAATTGAAGCTGAAAGAAAGCAGACAGACAGAAGACAAAATGGATCATCCCAACGAAAAGGAATACTTTTTTACAATCTGACAGGTTGAAAGCAGAAGAGGAATACACTGCATGCATTTCAATTGGCACAAGACAAGGATTCTCAGGAAAATGCGGAAGAACGCCGGCATTCTTGGGTGGGCCCGTAAAGAAACAATGCATCAGTGCCAGCATTACACAATGGTGTTTCCATACATATGCATAGCTTGGGAGTAGCATCTAGGGCGGCATTAATGGTATATTAACTTTGTTTATTTTTAAATTGCTATTTGTTACTGTTTTAGTCTATTCACAGTGCCTTTTATAGTCTAGAGTGAAGAGCATAGTATAGTTACAAACACTAATATATTATTATTATTATTATTATTATTATAATTAATTATTATTATTATCATCATAATTATTTTGATGTCAATACAGGATTGCTGTTGTGCGAATTCCCAAAGCGATTGATTATCGAGCAACTGCTCATGCATGCGGATCATAGCACACATGTGTGAGGAGCAACAGTGACCAAATTCAGCAATTACATTTGTCGCAATCTTCCGCTAGTTGATAGAGAGGAAGTCGCTGTTTGGTTGGTGATAACTGGTCATTTTCTGGGAGTGGCAGAAAAAATGCAGGTGTGCTCAGGGAGGGTCTGTGACATCAGCTACAGCCTCAATTGGCCTGTCTTGGTAGAAGTGCTGAGGAAGGGTCGGAGTTACGCACACCTGCACAGACGTGGAAAATCATTCAATGGTGATTGAGTTGCGACTCGATTTGCACCTGGTCAGCCATCTGCAATATTTTCGCAAGACATTAGCCGACATGCACAGGGTGGGATTTCACTCTGTTTGGCAGCGACTATCTGTTCGCGGGCCACTGCAAATTCACACAGCAGCAATCAGGTCTGAATGACCTCCAAAATAAAGAACATAAACATTGGACCTTATTCTGGTTGTTTTGAAAATCATATATATATATAAATAATTTGCATGTCAACAACGACTGCAAAGGATTAAATACTGTTACATGGAGTCCTAAGATCCAGGATCATACCATCAGGATCTCCCAAACTGAGAGAAGATGTGTTTGTGCATGGCGCGCTGGTGAAGGGTACTCACTTGTCTTTCTGTATTATTGTTTCGAGTACCATGGAATACTCCTGAGTGCCCCAGTAATTAGAAGTTTTATTTGCACACTTAAAATAACCCAACCTTTCACTGGTTGTCATGCCAATCACCTAGGCCATGGGCCTAATTCAGCATGGATCACTAATCAGAGAAATCGCAAATAGAGCGATTATGGCATGACTGCGCATGTGTGCCATTCACATTGCGCATGCGTGAAGAGAATTAGCGACTGAAAATGTGTATGGGTAATAAACATAATGTGGCTGGAGCTTGATTTATAGAAAGCTGACATTTGGGGATGGAAACCTCACGTTTTCTGGGTGTGTCAGAAAAAACTCAGATGTGCCCAGGCGTTTTAAAGGAGGGTCTGTGACATCAGCGCTAGCCTGTGGGTGGTGAGCTGAAATCTGCAAAACTTCAACCATTTGAGCAGCCAAGCTAGACTTTTTACTGTGCACCCATCAGTTTGGTTGGGTTTTTAGTCACAATGCTTGCTAAACCTGAATATAATGAGAATGTTCAACATAAAAAAATATATTAATAATTAATATATTGCATATCACCCCGCTATCTCCTGTCACTTTAGATGAGAGATTGGGCACAGTATGACTACTGAATATGACCCTTGTTGAAATTCACACACACATAAAGGTAAACAGGCACACACACACACACACACATATATTTACAGCACTGGTCACATGCCCATATTCGTAGCCACACTCCCGCCATGGTGGTCACACCCTTGGCAATGGCACACAATAGGTCCTTCATAAATTTCATCTTCAGGCCCACAAGGTCCTTATTAAGGCACTGTCTGTAATTTCCCAGTTTGTTTTATCCCGATTTTCAATTGTAAAATGAACTTGCTGTGCTGTGTAAGAAACTTTTAATAAATAAATAAATGTGCACATCGCGCAGGGTTCTGGGAGGGATCCCATTTGCTCCCTCTGAGCAGGGAATTGCAAAGGAAATCCCAGAGGCACATTAACACATTCTAGGGCGTGGTGCTAGCGGACAAAACTCTGAAACCTTAATTTTCTGAGGGTTGGTCTCATTTTAAAGCTTTCTGCATCCTGCCCACGGTGCGTAATGGTATTTCTTATAATGCCAGAGAAATGGTCAATAAATTGTAGAATTATTGTTCTATAACTGCGTGTTACATAATTGATCAAATTCAGGAAAGCAATATTTTTCTACAATATCTCTTGATAATAGGGTGATTACTGAACAGTGTCTGACAAATATTCCTTTTGTTAAAGCTATAGATCAGTTTTCTGCTAATAACAGAGGACATCCTCAAGGTTACAAAGTGTCTAGGACTCCAAGCGCCGTCTATTTGAACAGATAATCCCTAGCTCAAATAAGGTGCAGATACTCTGACATAATTGTATTTATTGGATGTACTTCATAAGCGCTTCAATTACTTAAATATTGTTGGTTGGCACAGTGTTCTTTAGAACAGAGAGTTTTTGTCTTTAATGATTAGAATTTGTGATATGAGCAAACAAAGATGACAGCTGCAATGGATCAGAGTAAAATAGATTTAACCTAATTTAAGTAATAGAGAAGATAAGAAGACAGTAAATGTTGAGGCCATATTACTATAAAGATAGATTAGATAGATAGATAGATAGATAGAGGGGTCTGTCTTTGCACAAGTACCAACAGCACTGGAAGTCATTTACAAAACAAAAACATCCACAGAGTAGTTGTAGCTTTAGGTCAAAAAAATTATTGTCACAAATTCAAATAGATTTGTGGTCTAGAATGGCCACACTATCTTGGGTGCATCATTGCAGTAGGTATCATATGTGGTTATGTCTTATTCTGAGATTTTTTTTCTTTTTGACATAAGCTTTATAAACCTGATTTAGACTAGCATGTAACTCCAACAGTTTATGTACTGTGGCAATAGGAGCAGTGTGCTAAAGTGGAATTAAGCTGACAATCCAGGGAAATCGTGTATTTGGAGACCAGAAAGGTGTCTCCTACCTGCAGTGCACCTCCCTCAACTAAAAAGCGTCTTTGTCACAAGTGCTGTCACAAATGGGATTCTAAGGGAAGCCAAATTAGAAGAAATACTGAATATGTCTGTGAATGGGCAACCGCAGTAGCAGCAGGTATTTTAGCAGCAACTAAAACAAATGCAATAACAACAAGAATTGCAACAAACTGGTCTTAATGAGAAGCAAAAGCTTTAGAATTCTGCACAAGTTACATCTGCCCCACCCGCAGTGCACATGGTTTTGTCCATCTAGGAAGGATTTTGTCAGAAAGAATGGACTAGAATAACCCCCCAAGTGCCAACTTGTAAGTGATCCTCCCAGAGAGCTGTCGGGGGAGCTCAAGGGCAAACCAAAGGAGAAGTCGGACTACTGTATGGGGGCCTATAGATTGACATCTGATTACTTTGCACACATTGACTCTCCTGATACCTCTAAACTTACACTTTAGGAAGCCAAAAATGTGTTCTCCGTGGCAAATGAATCCAACTGGGCTCTTAAACCACTTCATTGCCCACCCAACTCCTTCTTTACCTCCATGCTTGTTTATGTCCATCTCCAATCTCTCTCCATTTTCTTTAATTTGGTTCTCTTTTACACGTTATCCACCATTGGCACTGTGTGGCTCTTTACAGTTTGGTTAAACTTATTGCTGTATGTGCCCTGCTGAAATAATTAAACAGCCCTGACCTATAAGCTAATTGTTGTGTCTAGTACTACTAGCAATACCACCGATAGGGCTGCACACAATCTCCATTGTCTGTCACATTCTTCTGTCCAAACAAAATTTTTATCCCACTTCAAACTTCGCTCTTCTTTTTTTTAATGCACTTTGGAATTCTTGCAACTGCAAGAAGAACCCATTCCATTACATCAACAACCGTTGTTCTAACGGTCTTTCTAGTGCTCACACACTTTTGTCTGTCCTGGACAAAAGATTTCAGGCAAGCGCACATCTTTACCAAAGATTTTTCTTAAGATCCCATGTGCTTTCCTATGGATCTTTTGTTAAATCTTCTGATCTTTCATGCAGCATGTA
This sequence comes from Crinia signifera, assembly GCF_055691185.1. Lineage (NCBI taxonomy): Eukaryota > Metazoa > Chordata > Amphibia > Anura > Myobatrachidae > Crinia > Crinia signifera. The sequence continues at coordinate 394,498,145 of NC_139217.1, read as the reverse complement.
AGATCAGAAGATTTAGCAAAAGATCCACAGGAGCGCGTTGATTTTCGAAAAGATCCACTGAAATCGGTCAATCGGCAAAAAAAAACATTCTAGTGTGTGGGCACCTTTAAGGGTGTTTCAGCTTGCATTTATAAACCATAGATACTGGAAGGACTTTACACTTTCCAAGAGGTTGTTTAAACTGAGCAGCAGAATTCTGTAATATTATCTTTTTCCAGATTTTTGCATTTATTCATTTTGCATTTCTTCTAACAACATTTCCCATTGGATAATTTTGTTTAATCTTGCTGTACTACTGTTCTGAGACTCATAAAACTGAAACGCTGTAAGGGTATGGAACAAAATGGCATGTAATCCTCCATGTTATATACTTTATACTTTTATGTGCTATCTGTCTGAAGTTATTTAAAATTTAGAAAATTGCCCAAACTACAGTATGTCAGTATATCTCACACATAGGTGGAAAGTTCCTTAATATCTGTATCGCTAAAGTTCACTTGAAATTAGCAGACATGTCAATAAATTGTGAGGTGTTTGTTTCACTGCTATTGAAGATGTGTTTTAAAACTACTAAAAGGCCGCTACAAAATATGGATACGTTTCTGAAGCCTTATATCTGTTCTGCTGCCCATACACGCTGCTTTGTCAGCGTGCGTTCCGTGCTGTACTAGCACGGATCAAATCGCATTGCATTGTATGTGCACACGTTGTGCATGCAATGCGATGCGATTTGATGAGAACTAGGTACAAAAAGTATGTGCAAGCACATACGTTTTGTACTGTGCGATGAGGTGCGCGGGAGCGCGCACCTCAAAGCACACATCGGGTCAGCCCTTATAGCAGCGTGTATGGGCTGCTTTCCTCTTTTAAGATTGTGTTTGAACCGCTGATAAGGTTTGTAATTGTTTAGCCAATACTATGTTTTATATTATGATTGTGAGTGTCATAGCTGCAGCCTGATTAACCAATAGCATCATAACATCAGTGCCTGATTAACCAATAGGCTGATCAGATTGCAGCCTGGGGGACCAGGACTGTGGGGGTGGGGGTGACAGGTAAGGCCTAATTTATTCCATGCTTCTTAGCTGTCACCCGGCACAATGTGAAGTAAGGTGACTGCCAGGTGGCTGTTCCAATGTAACTTACTCATGGAACCATTACTTTATGTACATTGTGCTATGGCACCAGAGCTGGGCAGCCTAAAGCCAAAGCCTCCTTCACATGCCACAAGCATTAGATTCTACATGCCGGTTGTATAACCTCGTTACATGCACATGGGCAGTATGAATGGCAAGTTCCTGAGCACTCATAAACTTGTGTTTAGCATCATTACAAGGGCAGCTACATATGTATTACACTAGAGTACCATAAACCTTTAATCAGGCCCTGCTTATGAACTGCAGCAGAGCCAGTAACCTGTATCCCAGTTTCTCCAACTCATTTTGAGAACAGGGCTCCACAGTTGATTGAACATATTGCTTTAAGACATCTCTGTAGCTACAGAAAGTGTACTCAATGTTTATTGTTTATTAATGATTTAATAAATTCATTTTGAATTGATATACTTTTGGTTCTGTTATCTAATATTGTCAACAAAATGTTTCACCTCCCCTTGCAAAATGCTTTATATGGGCGCAATTCAAATATTTCCTGCCAGTCCCATTCCCCTTGTGTGCCTGTTGGGAGTATTCAAATGTTTCTGCTGACAGGTGTGCAAACATCATTCCAGCTCGCTACCTCCAGGGGTGGCGAGCTGAAATGATGAGAAGTCACCAGTATGGGGCATGCAAACGTGGATTTTATCATTGCAAAAAATCATCAATTGCATATGGCCCCAGCAATCTCTCACCACTTTAGATGGGAAATCAGACGCAATAGGACATTTGAATTGGGCCCTATATGTCTGCAGCCTTTTGCAATGTGGAGTTCCCAGCACCCAACCTCCTACAGTTCCATTTCCCCTCCAAGAGTTTTTTTTTTTTTTTACTAAGATGGGAGTTCTATTGAAGATGTGATGTTGCTCATAGCAACCAAGCTGAATCAACCTCTTTTTTATTTAGCACCTTCTAGAAGATAATAGATGGTATCTGCTTGGTTGCCCGTAGCAACATTTCATCTTCAATAGAATTTCCATCTTCGTAAATAAACTCCTAAGTCCCACAAGCTGCAGCTGTTTCAGAGGGGTGTGGTATGGGGCTCCAACAGTGGGGATCCCGACAGTCAGTATCCCGATGTCAGGATCCTGACTGCCGGTGCTCCTACAAGCGGGCGAGCGCAAAGAAGCCCCTTTTGTGGACCCCCACAAGGGAGAATAGCCCCTGTGAGTTGGGATCCCACCTGTCAGCGCACCGGCAGTCGGGATCCCGACGTCGGGATACTGACTGTCAGGATCCCCACTGTCGGGGCGTCATCTAGCACCCGTTGGCCATTCTTCTAAAATGAACTGGTACAAACATGGCCATTTCTCTGCCTCACACCTGCAGCTCATCTTATTTACTTCTAGATTATTTTTCTAACGTGTTAGATAGCTGGAACAAAAAAAAAGTTGTGATTCCAGTTGACTCAAAGTGTTATTAAAGTTTAGTTTACATCCTATTCCAACATTGCACAAACAAGTAATAAGATGGCATTTTCAGTTGACATTTTAGTGAAAAGTTTTTCATATATATCGATTTCCTTCTGTAATTTCTTATTCAGTTCTGAGCCCGTCAATTGTATCTCATGTTTAGGTCAGTATCTACTTTCTGTTGGCATTTTACATATGATACTTTAAAAAAAAATCATAATTCCAATCTCACTTTTAGTTAAAGAACAATAGCTTTTGTGTTGTATATTTTCCACTGATTGCTATGTACTATATAATTATGCTATAAATCTAGATATTATTTTTTCTAAAACTGTAATATAGTGTGACGGAGATGGTTTATTTTTGTTGGAAGCCGCACATTGTTCTCATGAAATAATGTTTCACATTAACTCACTGCATCAAGTCAAAGGAGTACTTTTCATTTGGCTTCATGTTCTCAATTTTGTCATATATTAGACCAAAAACCATAACGTTCTGTTCCTGGCTGCTACATACATGTACAGTAATTCATGAGGGAAAATCTTGGTCTCATAACTCATTCTGACATTGACAACCCTGGAAATGATAACCAGGTTTTGTCCAAGCTTCTCTTGATTGTTCCCCACATAAGATATGATTTTCTTCTAAGTTTACAGATTTCAGTTAACTGGCCTATGGCAGGGACCCCCTACATCTCCCTTAAATTAAAAATATATAAATAAAAATAAATGATGCCACAATGTATTGCAACTTTATTTACACTACACCACACAATTGTACCCCTTATTAACATTATGCCACACAGAAGTGCCTCTTATCCGCACTACACCACTGTTCTACTCCAGTACACACAAACATATTTTTAAACTGAACTTCTACAGTATATGCACACGATTACACTGCACACATTATATTACACTGCTGCTGTACACACACAGGGTCAGTGGCGTAACTGTGGAGGGTGCAGGGGATGCAGCTGCTATGGGGCCTGGCCGATTGGGGGCCCCGTCAGCCCACATGGCAATTCTCTGCACCCTGTACTATTGTAATGTGTATATAGGTGGCAGAGGAGCGGCACTGAGTCCCAGACTGTACAGTGTGCTGAGCTCAGCTCACGGGCTGCAACTGCGTACAAAAGTGTTGCGGTAAATCACAAACAGCCTTCTACACCACCATGTGTGCGGGCAGAAGGCTGTCACATCAATTAGGGTTGGGGGAAGAGAACACCAAATATGTGACTTGTAGCAGACGCCCGAGGCTGGGGATGGGGATGACTACGGTTTGGGCAGTGCGGAAGCAGGACACACTTTGCATAACCCCAAGCACACAGCCATTTACTCTTCTCCCTGTTGGCTCCTCATAGTACAGCAGAAGCAGGCTATGAGTTCATTTGGTCCTCCTTGTGTCTCTGTGTCACCTCTGTCTCCATGCCCTAATTTACCTTTGTGCCCCCTCTGCCCTGGTCTCCATGCCCCTTCTGCCCATGTCTCCGTGATCCTTCTGCCCATGTTTCCATGCCCTCTTTGCCTGTGTTTGTGCCCTCAATGCCAGTCTCTGTGCCCCTCGGTCTCCAACTCAATAGCACACTCTGCCTTTATGCCTCCTCTGTCTCCATGCCCATTCAGCCTCTGTATTCAAGCCCACTCTGCCCCTGTCCCCATGCCCTCTTTGACACCATGCCCGCTCTGCCTCCATGCCCCCTCTTCCTTTGTCTCTTTGCCCCTGATATCTATCTTTTTGCCTTTGTCTTTATGCCCTTTTGACCTCTGTCCCCATGTCCCTCCTGCCTGCCTCTATATCCCCTCTGACTCTCTCTAGCTCTACGTCCCCACCGCCTCTCTCTTGGTGGGATGCACTAACGCGAAAATGTGTTAAAAACCCTGTTATCACTATAGTGGAAGCCTGATTTAGGGGGCCCCTTAAAAAGTTGCTATGGGGCCCACAAAGTTCTAGTTACACCCCTGCGCAGGGTAACTGTATTTCTACAGCACAAAGGTTTACACTACACAAATGTACAGACACTAGTTGTATAGCTGCTCCTGCAATTCAAGACTTGAGGTGCCCGGCTTCCTTCCCTTCTCACTTGCTGAAGTTGTACTGCCAGTGCATGGTCAGCATGTCTGCCGGTTTTGTCAGCTGGTCACGGGAGGACAGCGCTACGTAGTGGGGACTGTGTAGTCCAGTGCAGCATAGCAGCAATGGTGCCTCTTCAACCCTGCTGTCCTGCAATGCATGCCCCCGCCTACTGTTTAGGAGCAGTACTGTCTGCACCATCTGTGATTAATTTATGCAACTTGGCCAGATCCAACTTTTTTCAATAATTCAATATTTCCAGATAAGATTCCTTAGGAAAGTTCATAGAGATCACCAAATATTTTCTATTAGCACATTCTCAAGTTTCAGCCATTCTATAATAATTCAAGGGTGAAGGAAGGCAGATAAGGTATCCGGATTGATCATAGACTGACTCATGATAGACAGTCATATGGTATATGGTCCACCACTAATGGTCGACAGTAAAACGGTCGTAAGGCAATAGGTCGACATGAAAAATGGTTGACATGCATTTTCTTACAAAATTTTCAACCGACATGCGCCAACAGGTGGTATTTCATGCCCTACCATCCACTATGGCGTGGAAGGAGAATAAAATAGTGTGCCAAGTGCAGTGAGGTACCAAGCCCAAAGCATGGTGAGCGCAGCGAGCCATGCGAGGGGACGTGATACACTTAGACAGTGTCCATGTCAACCTATGTCGACAGACTCCCTAAAAACATAAAAAAATCATGTTGATCTTTTTCCATCTCAACCTTTTGGATGTCAACATTTTGACTATGACGAACTTTTTTATGTCGACCCTTTAACCATGCCGACATTTTACCTGTCGACCTTTGGACCCTGTCGACATATTCAATGTTGACCTTTAAACTCATATGTGGTTGACCATATGATTGTAGAACTAGACACTGTAGATGTTTTATACCATAACCGGCATATAAAGGGTAAGGGATTGATGTTGCAATAATTTATTTTGTACCTTGAGTCTCATAGGTATTGAACAAGTAAAATATAAATGGGAAACAATTTACCGGGAGCCCACACACCGGAAAATAATATATGTCCTCAATCTCTTTTAGATAAACCTATGCAACCCCATACTGCTGAGGGTTCACATAATGAAGGACACTAATCCTGTTGAATGCTTTCTTAATACCATGTGTAACTTGGTAGCAATAATCAAATGAACAAATGATATAAAGGTACAAATGTAAAATTATCTTTTAGTGTTCTCCAGTGAGAACACTGGACCTGACACTGGCGATTACAGATTTATCCAGCATGCTGGATATTGTTCATGACGGATATCGACGGGCGTGGCCCCTCATCGCTATCGCCTCTACACACGGAGCAATGTCGGGGCATTTTATAAGCAATCTAGTGAGATCACCCTGGCCCTTATTCAGATCTGTGCGGCCGGAGCCGCATACGGTGCTCCGGCCGCACAAACCAATCCCCGCCCACAATACGGATCGCCACGGCCGTCCGTACACGGACGGCTGGCGATCCGCATGAAAATGGTGGGGCGTACGCCTCCACCATGGTGGGAGCTGCCCCCTGCCTTCGATGGTCTGCGACCATCGAAGGCAGGGCCGCACGCCCCACCAGCTCCCGCAAGCTGAGACCACACGGACAATCGTCCGTGTGAAAGCTTGTATGGGGGCGGAGAACTGACATCCGGCGATGTCAGCTTTCCGCCCCCATCACTGGCGTCATAGCCTCATTACCATGCATACGCCCCGCGTTTGCATGGGAACGCCCATGAAACGCGGGGCGTATGCATAGGGAAATGAGGGTATGAAGCCCCTCACGCCCCTATACGCCCCCTTTGCGGCGTAGAAACTTTATGTGCAGGGATTTCGCCTGCACATGCGCAGATTGACCTCTGCGCATGTGCAGAGTGAAAACATCGGCGGTACGGCCGCACGCGGGCCGTACCGCTCAGTTCAGAATAAGGGCCCCTGTGTGTAAGCCCCTTAACAAAATAACTCACTTCAAAATATCTCAGCACCATCTGTAAAGAGATAATAATTGTAACAGTTAATGACACAGATTGGGTATTTACAATCACTAATGGCATTTCTCGGAGTTAGAGCTAATTAAACCAACATCAAAGTCTTAGTCAGCAACATAAGATGAAATAAAAAAAATATACTAAAACATAATGCAGTGGAACATAGTGTAGTATAGAGACTAGATAACAATCCTTAAACAGAACTGCTTATGCAAACTGCAAGATATCACAGTCTGAACACCTGCCATAATAAAGGACAATTACACTGTGGGGACACAGCACAATGGAAGCACACATTGATATCAGTTGTGTGTGCTTATCCCCTTATTCAGGTTTTGTTTATCCCTTTTTTTGGCAGGAGTCAATATTAATCTCAGCCATGTTTTAGTATAGAGCAGTTAGCTGTAAATATTTGCTAGGAAGAAAGGGCTTAAGTAAAAAAACATGAGGTATAAAATGAATAGCAACTTATTGTATTTGATGGTTAAGAGCACAGTATGTATGAGGGCATACTACACATATCTAAGTTACCAGTTAATATACATTACTTATTCTGTGCTAAATGAACGTTCTATTTGGAAAGTTTAAATGACCAAAGAATGCAGAGGTCTAGTATAAACAATCAAAAAATGCCGGTCCACAGGTTCTCAAACTCGGGGCCCAATCCAGCATCATATGCTGAAGCGCGGAGATCGCTATTCGCAATTTTCCACACCTCTGCACCTGGGTGGGCCCAAAACCTGCAATTGCACGGTGAATCATTGCGGACACGTCGTGTCCACGATTTGTGGGCATGTTCTGGACAACACATGCAAGTCTGGACCATACGGGGGAAGGGTCGCGGAAGCTGTGTGAAGTTACACGTAGGCCACTGCAACCTGAATCTTGGCCAGACCTGCAACTGGCTTTGCAACTAGGCTGCACAGCCAAGGAGCAGCCATTACTGTGTAAGTGCTTCACTATGTAGCAAAGTTTGGAGGCACATTGCGTTGTGGAACTTAGCATGTGGGGTGGCCTTGCCCTATGTTTGCGCAATTTCACAAAACCACAACTTGTACTCTTGTTTTACAGGTCACCTGTGGATTTCTAAAATGTGACAGGTAGTGATACACAGTGCTCCTGCTGGTGACCTGGAAATGTGACCTGCTGTGGGGTCCTAGGGACCAAGACTGACATGACAGGCATAGAAGCCAGCAGAAGAGGATGTAGAGCGCCTCTCCTGCCCAGTGCTTACCAAATCTGCAGTTTATAGGTTTGTGCAAGCAGTGCGGTACTGCTGGCACACACCTACATGCCTGATCAGATGCAATAAATTACGGTGGCTAAAAAAGCACCTGCGATGTACACTGATTCATCAGATTCCGAAAGATCACACGCTCTGCATATATGATCTACAGGATCCGATCCGCACAGGAATGCGAAAATGGTTAGATCAGACAAACAGGTACGATTTGGCCACTTTTCATCCGACTCCCTGACAGCACAGAGCCACAACATTGATGCAATAGGGAGGTGGAGAGGGCAGAAGCAAATATCTGAGGTCGGTGGTTGAGGAAATTGTGTGTGAAAGGTAGGTGGTTGGGCAGGTCTGGGTATATGTGTTAGATTTAAGTGACTGAGGGCATAGGTCTATAAGAGGGAGGTGGCTGGGGCATTGCTGGGTATATGTGTGAGAGGTAGGTGTCTGGGGAATGGCTGGGGCATAGGTCTATAAGAGGGAGGTGGCTGGGGCATTGCTGGGTATATGTGTGAGAGGTAGGTGTCTGGGGAATGGCTGGTTATATGTGTAAGAGGTAAGTGGCTTGGGTATAGGTGTGTGAGAGGAAGATGGTTAGGGTAGGGCTAGGTATATATGTGTCAGAAGCAGGTGACAGATGTGTGCATGGCAGGTGGATGAGGCAGGTCTGGGGTATATCTGTGTGGGGAGGTGATGAGCAGGAGCATATATGCATGAGAGATATGTGGCTGGGGTATAGGTGTGTGAAAGGCTGGTGTATGGGGCAAGACTAGGGTATATGATGTGTGAGAGTGACATACCTCCCAACATGGAAGGACAAAATGCTCTGCCATTCTAGGATGCACAAAATGCACTCTTACTGGACTTAACCAGCAGCGGTTCTAGAGGCTGGGCAATTCAAAATTAAAATAGTAGAGCCACTCCAACTGCCACCCCAAACCCTGCCAAACACCACTATTCAGGACTCATTGGCAGTTGGTATGGCTCCCCTACTGAGTGACAATGTGAATAATGGGCAGTAATGTGTTTCATAACAGAGGCATTACTAAGTGCTGTAATAAGAATCAGGGGCACTTAATGCGGTGTAATGTAAATATGATCGTGCTACTGTGTGGCGTACACGGTATATTGAATTTTGTGTAACCTTTCTTGTGAGGCCATCGTCCCTTTATAAAGTATGGGAGGTAGGACACAAATTTATAGGTGGCAGTGGCCCAGGCTCCACTTAATTGGTGGGGGGTGGGGGGGGGGGGTCACGGTGGGGCAAAATAGTTCCACACAGTTCCAGACCCCACAATTTCTGGTTGCTGCTATTAATTATTTTAATGTAATGCTAGGGGACAATGTAGCCATGCAGTTTTTTTTTTATATGCTCCCTCCGCTTGGGAAAAAGGATAGAATAACAACATGCCCTTTAAGTGGGTGGATTCACTGTGAGAGATGTCTCATTAATGGATTTATATCTACTTTAGGGTGGCTGTCTTCATTACAGCTCTCATTCCATACAAAGGATGTGCTGATTGTTATCAGAGAGCATAGGAAAATTGTAAAACCATATTAGCTGACATTTCACTACGTATATTCACATGACATTAACTAGGCTAATTTTCCCAATCTTAAAGAATTTTCCTAAAACTCAGACAGCTGTGGTATCACTGTATCCACAGCAGGGACAGCTAATTGATCATATTATAGCATAAAAATGTTCTCAATAAGCTATAATGACATTTTTTTTTATGGCACATTATGAAGCTTTTGTGTTTTTTTTTTTTAAATATCCCCCAAAAACCTACAAAAATCTGCATTTGTTTTTCTTTGGAAAATGTTTCTATTGTGAGCTTGTGTTATCAATTTTATCAATCTAATCACACGGAATAATAGATCGGATACACACTGGGGTTTATTCTGGTTGGTTTGCAAAAGTAAACTCCTTCTTTAATGCACAAAACCTTGTGCACTGCAGGTGGGGCTGATGTAACATGTGCAGAGAGAGTTACGTTTGGGTGAGTTATTTTGCTACTGTGCAGAGTAAATACTGGTTGCTTTATTCTTACACTGCAAATTTGATTTCAGTTTGAAAACACCCCACCCAAATGCAACTCTCTCTGCACATGTTACATCTGCCCCACCTGCAGTGCACAGGGTTTTGTCCATTACAGAAGGAGTTTGCTTTTGCAAACCAACAAGAGTAAGGCCCACTATTACACGCGCATCCCAGTCACTCGGCGGCTGGGAGGCGGAAACCCTGTCCATCTCCACTTCAGGGAGACAGGCAGGGTTAGGGGTTAGCACTGGTTTTGGGTATTACAATGACCATAAATAATTTTAATTGCTCCCGGACCACCAACCCGAGGGTACCATGGCACACAGTTTGGGAACCACTGGTTTACATATTCCAAGTATATGATTCCAAGAACGCATAAGCTCAGTGTTCCTCATTAGCGCTAAGCATCTTTGTCCATAACAATTGTCGATGAAAAAAAAGAGAGGTTAAGTCCCTTTGTCGCTCACCCTTCTCCAGAGGTCCTTATGGAAGAGAAGAAAAGATCAGTAGTATATAGAATTGTAGAACCATAAACCATGGTTCGTGGTTATAATATATATATACCTTATATTTAATTATTTTCCACAAGGACCTCTGGAGAAGAGAGCACAATAAAGGCTCGTATCCTCTATTTCTTTTTAGTGATATATGTTTGTAATGTGTGGTGATGCATTGTGGATAATTCCTATTGTTACTGCCTTCGAGTGCACATGGTGACCGAACTGTTTTTGTTACACTGCATCTTATTCGTAAAACAATGGGAATAGGATGTACAAACAGCAAGGGCGGGCTGGGCCACATGCCCCCAGGTCGGTACGACTATGTACTGGCTGGGACGCTGTGTGCATATTGCACAAGCTGCCGCAGCCATCACCGCTGCAGCCGCCGGCCGCCTCTGTGTGTCCAGCACATCCTCGGCTTCCTGGCCGCATGAATGTAAGGCGACGCCTCTCCAAAAATGCCCGCCGCCTTATAGGAGACATACACTAGAGGTACTGCCATACCTCTAGTGTCTGCTGTCACGACCACCATATCTGACACTCACGCCTCCCATGCCATGGCTGCCCCTGGGCTTCCTAACAGGGTAATTCAGACCCTGGCACTCACCTCCGCTGTCAGTTACCTTGTTCCTGGGTTGCGTTATGTCATGCTGTCATCTCATGGTGACAGTGTTAGCGTGCGCGCCGGTGACATGCGGGGCCTGGACGGCGTGGGGCCTGAGTTGCCATAGTGTTCTGTGTCCTGTCTGGGTCTGGCTTGACACGCTGGCTTTTGCATGCTGCATACACTTCCTGCTTCTGAAACCTGTCTCCCCCCCCCCTCCCCCTGGTGGCGGGCCATCTTGTTGGTTTCTCCTATCAGGCTGCACTGCCAATTTCTATTCAACCAATCACAGTGCAGCTCTCCCTTCAAATACTGACTTGCTGGGCCAAACCAGCAGTCAGTACAATGATGTCCTTATGCTAGGCATCTGACTCTCCTTGCTGCTGGTAGCGCTGCTACTTCTTGTTCCAGAGACTCTATCCGGTATCCTGCTACACCCGCTGTCTTAAACCATCACATCGCAGACCCCTGCTGCCGCCTTAACGGACTGGACAAGGTTAGCCACCCAAAGGGGTCATCCTTTCTCCAGCCTGACGGTTATTACTCTGCGATCCCTCCTGGTTACAGCTATTAGGGTTGTCAGCACACCCTTCCCGGATTCATCCAACCATCCATTCATCCAACATTCCAATCTTTCATTCAATCATCCAATTCGGCAATCCAATCATCCAATTCTTCAAGTTTTCATTTATTTCTTCAAACCTTCAAGTCAAGTCTTCTCTTCATCCCAATCACCTGCAAGCTCTACAATAAGTATTGCATATCATTGACTTTGTTTACTCATTATCTACAGTACAGGCCGGGTATCCCGTATCTGGGCATCCCGTATCCGAATTATTCCAAAAACCGTGGTTTTTTTGAATAATTCAAATTTTTTTTTTGTTTCCCCCCCCCCCCCCCCCAACCCTCTTTTAATACATACCAAGTCCTCCGGCGTCCATCTGCACTAAATTAAATCTGCATGGAGCCTACAACTTAATCCGCATTTGTGAGGGAGATGAATGGAAAACAGCTTTTAATACCAGAGATGGACACTATGAGTATCTTGTTATGCCTTTTGGGTTGAGTAATGCCCCAACAGTTTTTCAGTCCTACATGAACAAACTTTTCCAAGATCTTCTGTATAAGCATGTTGTGGTCTACCTCGACGATATTCTCATATTTGCCAGTAATCGTCAGGAGCAACAGAAACTTGTTCAAGAGGTACTGTCACGTCTTAGAAAAAATCTTCTTTTTTGTAAATTGGAAAAAATGTATTTTCGAGGTATCATCCATACCCTTTCTAGGGTATATTGTGTCAGGCTCCGGTCTAGAAATGGATCCAGCCAAAGTAGAGGCAATTCAGTCATGGCCTCACCCTCACACTCTCCGAGGGGTCCAAAGGTTCCTCGGATTCGCTAATTACAATAGGAAATTCATCAAAGGATTTGAGGCATCTGACTCTCCTTGCTGCTGGTAGTGCTGCTACTTCTTGTTCCAGAGACTCTATCCGGTATCCTGCTACACCCGCTATCTTCAACCATCACATCGCAGACCCCTGCTGTCGCCTTAACGGACTGGACAAGGTTAGCCCCCCAAAGGGGTCATCCTTTCTCCAGCCTGACTGTTATTACTCTGCGATCCCTCCTGGTTACAGCTATTAGGGTTGTCAGCACACCCTTCCCGGATTCATCCAACCATCCAATCGTCCAATCATCCAATCTTTCATTCAATCATCCAATTAGGCAATCCAATCATCCAATTCTTCAAGTTTTCATTTATTTCTTCAAACCTTCAAGTCAAGTCATCTCTTCATCCCAATCACCTGCAAGCTCTACAATAAGTATTCCATATCATTGACTTTGTTTACTCATTATCTACAGTATTATCCTTGTGCCATTCCTCATCTTCTGTACCATCATATCTTTATTAAAATTGTTTTTTCTTTTATCCAATTGCCGTCCTCCCTTCTGTCGTCTATGCAAAAACCATATATCAAAGCACCTAGCCTCCGTTTCACTCCAGCCGGTGCTACCGGAAACGTGACATCTGTCAGAAGAGAACAGAGCGGCCATCACTACCCGGAAGTGCAGATTCGGGTAGCACTGGCGCGCTATTTAAATGGAACCCCTTGGCGACAAGCATGTACCCTGGCTCCCCCCTGGCAGAAATTCCCCATGGCAACAAGAATGAAACACCTGGCAAGAAGCATGTAACCCCTGGCAACAAGCGATATTCTTCTGACAATGAGCATGTAGGTAAGCAGCAGTTATATGGTAAAATATGTAATAGGCATTATTATGTTTAATGGACATTACGGTATTGGCATTATGTGTAATAGGCATTATGGTGTGTGGCATTATGTTTTATGGGCATTACGTTGTTGATATTATGGTGTTGGCATTATGTGTAATGGGCATTATGGTGTTGGCATTATGTGTAATGGGAATTATGGTATGTGGCATTATATTTAATTGGTATTACGTGTGTTGCATTATGTGTAATGGCATTACGGTGTTGGAATTATGTGTAATGGGCATTTCAGGGGTGGTATTATATGTAATTGGCATCGGCGTCACCGGCGCGCCTGGGAACTTGCACAAAGCACTCCTGGGACCGCTGGAGACGCCGGAGACGGTGCTGGTGGCCTGCCGTGGACGCCGGAGAACTCCATGGACGCCGAGGGACCATCGGGGACCCACCAGGGGCAGGTAAGTATGACTGAAAAAAAATTATTCCAAAAACCGGAATATTCCCTTATCCGGAATGCTCGTGGTCCCGAGCATTTCGGATAAGGGATACTCAACCTGTATTATCCTTGTGCCATTCCTCATCTTCTGTACCATTGTATCTTTATTAAAACTGGGTTTTCTTTTATCCAATTGCCGTCCTCCCTTCTGTCGTCTATGCAAAAACCATATACAGATGGGGCAGGTCCCATGTTGGCAGGGGATGGCGATGGCGACGCAAGCCGCCATCCCCCGCCAGCGCCCTCTGCATAGCGAGAAGGGGACGCGCGTGTCCCCTTCCGACTGCGCTTCCAGCCGCTCCCCCGGGTCACCGCCGGCTTGTCGGCGGTAACCCGGGGTGCCCGCCGCCTGCCCACACCCCCCTAACCCTGTCCGTCTCCCTGAGGTGGTGACGGACAGGGTTCCCGTCGCCCCGCCGATGGAGATTGAGACACACGCGCTTCTCAGTCAGATGGTAAAGCAGGCTGCTGGCGGATCACCAGCACTGACGTTCTGGCGATTCACCAGCAAGGAAGAGGCCTGCCCCATCTGTATCAAAGCACCTAGCCTCCTTTTCACTCCAGCCGGTGCTACCGGAAACATGACAGTTTGTACTGACTCCATGGACCCAGCATCAGGTCAGGAGCGAGGAGCTACCGTTCAACAGCTAGTGACTTGCCTGGATCAACAGGAATCCGCACAGGAGCAAGTTTTCCATGCCCTCCAAGACCTGTCAAGAAGACTGGACAATATCCAAACCACCTTGAATCAAGGGTCAACTCCTACATCGGCGCCACCGCCTAGACCCGTAGCTTCAACGACAGGAGTCACTGCTCATCTACAGCCTCCTACCACAACCAAATTTGATGGCAATTCAAAAAACTGTAGAGGTTTCATAAAATAGTGTGAAATTCACTTCGAACTTCAATCTTCTTACTTCCCTACAGACCGCACCAAAGTTGCTTATATGATATCACTACTTACCGGCTCTGCCCTCAATTGGGCATCTGCCTTATGGGAAAAGGCAGATCCACTGCTGTCAGACTATGCTCGGTTCATTAGCACCTTCAAAATCATCTTCGATGAGCCAGGTCGAATTAGTTCGGCTGCTACTGAAATATTACGCCTACTTCAAAGGTTCCAGGACAGTGGGTCAATACTTAATCCAATTTAAAATCCTGGCGGCTGAGCTAGCATGGAACGAGGCGGCCTTCCTTGCGGCTTTCCTAAATGGTCTCGCCGATAAAATTAAAGACGAGCTAGCGGCTAGAAACTTGCCTTCCAAATTGGAAGATCTAATCTCCTTGTGCACTAAGATCGATCTAAGACTCAGGGAGAGGCATCAAGAGAGGAACCGAGTATCTCCCAGTCTAAGTCTACCCGTATCCAAACCTCCGTCGTTACCGACGGAGGAACCCATGCAAGTCAACCGTTTCAATTTGTCCTCAGCCGAACGAAGACGTCGGCATGACGAACACCTCTGTCTCTATTGTGCTAATTCTCAGCATTCCGTGGATTCTTGTCCGAAGAGACCGGGAAACGCCGAACCTAACCTGTAAGAGAGAGGGCAGGTTAGGGGTTGTTATTACCTCTCCCAATACTAAAGACTGTATTCTCCAAGTGTCACTACAAGTCAAACATCAGCTCCGACCGTTATCAGCACTCCTCGATTCAGGAGCAGCAGAAAGTTTCATCACTGCTGAAGTCGTTAAACGTTGGCAACCACCTACTGTTCCCCTTCAGCGTCCAGTATATCTAACTGCTGTAAATGGGAGTCGAAAATTAGGAGAGACTGTTACCCTTTAAACCCAACCTTTAACTCTGCAAGTCGGCATGTAGAGAAAATACAGTTCTTTGTCATACCCAAGTCCTCCTACCCAATTGTTTTGGGCCTCCCCTGGTTGTGTGCCCATAATCCCAGTATCAATTGGGTTACGTCCCAGGTCCTAGCGTGGGGTGCATCCTGCACAAAGTCCTGTCTCAAATCGGTGACGCCCTCACGTCAAGTCTCCCTTCAAATTACGGAAGGGTTACCTACCTCATATCAAGACTTCGCTGATGTATTCTCCAAAAAAGCTACTGACAAGTTACCTCCTCATCAACCATGGGATTGTCCCATTGAGTTACTGCCAGGCAAGAATCCTCCACGAGGCCGTACGTATCCCTTGTCCTTACCAGAAACACAGGCAATGTCTGAATACATAAAGGAAAACCTAGCCAAAGGGTTTATTCGTCCTTCATCTTCTCCTGCTGGAGCTGGGTTTTTCTTTGTTAAAAAGAAAGATGGAGGGTTACGGCCTTGTATTGACTACCGTGGCCTAAATGAAATCACCATTAAAAATCGTTATCCACTACCACTCATTACAGAACTTTTCGATCGAATTAGGGGAGCGACCATCTGCACTAAATTAAATCTGCATGGAGCCTACAACTTAATCCGCATTTGTGAGGGAGATGAATGGAAAACAGCTTTTAATACCAGAGATGGACACTATGAGTATCTTGTTATGCCTTTTGGGTTGAGTAATGCCCCAACAGTTTTTCAGTCCTACATGAACAAACTTTTCCGAGATCTTCTGTATAAGCATGTTGTGGTCTACCTCGACGATATTCTCATATTTGCCAGTAATCGTCAGGAGCAACAGAAACTTGTTCAAGAGGTACTGTCACGTCTTAGAAAAAATCTTCTTTTTTGTAAATTGGAAAAAATGTATTTTCGAGGTATCATCCATACCCTTTCTAGGGTATATTGTGTCAGGCTCCGGTCTAGAAATGGATCCAGCCAAAGTAGAGGCAATTCAGTCATGGCCTCACCCTCACACTCTCCGAGGGGTCCAAAGGTTCCTCGGATTCGCTAATTACAATAGGAAATTCATCAAAGGATTTGAGGCATCTGACTCTCCTTGCTGCTGGTAGTGCTGCTACTTCTTGTTCCAGAGACTCTATCCGGTATCCTGCTACACCCGCTGTCTTCAACCATCACATCGCAGACCCCTGCTGTCGCCTTAACGGACTGGACAAGGTTAGCCCCCCAAAGGGGTCATCCTTTCTCCAGCCTGACTGTTATTACTCTGCGATCCCTCCTGGTTACAGCTATTAGGGTTGTCAGCACACCCTTCCCGGATTCATCCAACCATCCAATCGTCCAATCATCCAATCTTTCATTCAATCATCCAATTAGGCAATCCAATCATCCAATTCTTCAAGTTTTCATTTATTTCTTCAAACCTTCAAGTCAAGTCATCTCTTCATTCCAATCACCTGCAAGCTCTACAATAAGTATTCCATATCATTGACTTTGTTTACTCATTATCTACAGTATTATCCTTGTGCCATTCCTCATCTTCTGTACCATCGTATCTTTATTAAAATTGTTTTTTCTTTTATCCAATTGCCGTCCTCCCTTCTGTCGTCTATGCAAAAACCATATATCAAAGCACCTAGCCTCCGTTTCACTCCAGCCGGTGCTACCGGAAACGTGACATCTGTCAGAAGAGAACAGAGCGGCCATCACTACCCGGAAGTGCAGATTCGGGTAGCACTGGCGCGCTATTTAAATGGAACCCCTTGGCGACAAGCATGTACCCTGGCTCCCCCCTGGCAGAAATTCCCCATGGCAACAAGAATGAAACACCTGGCAAGAAGCATGTAACCCCTGGCAACAAGCGATATTCTTCTGACAATGAGCATGTAGGTAAGCAGCAGTTATATGGTAAAATATGTAATAGGCATTATTATGTTTAATGGACATTACGGTATTGGCATTATGTGTAATAGGCATTATGGTGTGTGGCATTATGTTTTATGGGCATTACGTTGTTGGTATTATGGTGTTGGCATTATGTGTAATGGGCATTATGGTGTTGGCATTATGTGTAATGGGAATTATGGTATGTGGCATTATATTTAATTGGTATTACGTGTGTTGCATTATGTGTAATGGCATTACGGTGTTGGCATTATGTGTAATGGGCATTTCAGGGGTGGTATTATATGTAATTGGCATAACGGTGTGTGGCATTATGTTTAATGGGCATTACGGTCTTGGCATTGTGTAATGGGCATTACGGTCTTGGCATTGTGTAATGGGCATTACGGTGTTGGCATTATGTGTAATGGCCATTATGGTGTGGCATTATGTTTGATGGGCATTACAGTGTGTGGCGTTATGTTTAATTGGCATTACGGTGTGTGGCATTATGTGTAATGGGCATTACGGTGTTGGCATTATGTGTAATGGGCATTACGATGTGTGGCATTATATTCAATTGGTATTACGGTGTGTGGCATTATGTGTAATGGGCATTACAGTGTTGGCATTATGTGTAATGGGTATTACAGTGTGACATTATGTTTGATGGGCATTACTGTGTGTGGCATTATGTTTAATTGGCATTACAGTGATGGCTTTATGTGTAATGGGCATTACGGTGTGTGGCATTATGTTTAATTAGCATTACAGTGATGGCTTTATGTGTAATGGGCATTACGGTGTGTGGCATTATGTGTAATGGGCATTACAGTGTAAATTTTTGCAACGCGTCTTCGTCATTTTCCCCATTTCTGTTGTATGTGTGTGTGTGTGTGGGGGGGATTGTTTAATCGTTGCTGCATACTACAGGGGAGAGGGTAGGGTGGTGAAACGATGGCGATGGTGATGGGCCACTTGCTTGTGTTGTCCCCCAGGCTGAAAGTTGCCAGCCAGCCCCTGACAAACAGGTTCGACCAATTAAAATAATATATGATGTGTATATTCTGTATGTGACTGGCGATATCTGCCTATGAAATGCTACAATCAGTGTATTACTGGAAAACACTGTAAAGCATTTCGTATACAGATACCCCCACAGTCACACATAGTATATAGGAATGTCCCAAATCATTTAATCAGCAGAAGCTGTTGGTGTATCCTATTGCATTCATTGCTTGAATAAGGTGCATTGTAGTGGAAAAAATTGGAACTTAAAGATGCTCATCGCTACCGAGTCATACCATGGCATGGTGTGGTAGAAGAGTGATGTAAGTGATGCGCAAGGAGGCTAGATGTATCTGCACACATCAATAGTGCTAATACGTTACAGCGCACGTGGCAAACCACATCCCTATCTCTGTGCAGGGAGCAGTCTAAATTCTTAAGTTTATGTGTGTTATTCAGTTTGTATTGTTTTGTCTGCATTAATACACAATTCCCAAGAAGCAGAGAGCATAAGTTTACAGTCCATTGTCTATATACCAATACAAAGTCTCTGAATACGACAGATCAGTAAAGAAGGACAAACATAGCTTATATATGATGACCATTGTTTTGGGATGTCATTTATTCAAATGCACTCGGTGACAGCACAGTGCTAGAATATGTCTAATGAATCAGAAAGGTCCATGCAGAAAATAGTATAATTAGATCGTTATTATGGAAAAAATTATCAAAAACAATTAATAAAATACTGTAAAGTAGTCTAAAATACCCGCCATCACATTTGGCTCATATATGACCAGTTAAAAAAATATATTTTTTGTTTACAACCATAGCTAAAACAAAATTGTTCTAAATTTTAATATTGTTAACCAGAAGCTCCATCTTCTTCAGCTTGCGTTTATTCTTTGGCATAGGTTTGTTGTACCGGCCACTTTTAAGTAGCTGTTCCTTGCTGTGATGAATCTGAGCACCGTACTGGAGCTGGAATGAGCACAGAGCTTGCAGAGGGCGGAGGATTGTCTGCCAAATAAATTATAACAGTAAGAAGTAAATCGATACAGCATACAACATCAAGATGGATTGCAAAATTCCTATTTTGTCTAACTGTGCACACATTTGTCTATTACTGGCATGATGCCTTACTGCGATTACTCACAACTACCGCATCCTTCTATGCAGATCCTTCTATCAGCACCAAGTTTTATAATATATACAATTTATAGCTAAGAAAGTAATAAAGTAGCTGCATGGCCCAAGTGTGAATATCAGTGTCTAATATTTATACACAACTGTAGGTGGTAAACTTGAACATACAGATGGAGCCCCTCATTCATCCCCAGCGTCCGCCAGAATGTCCCCGCTGGCGAGCGCTGGCTGGCTGAGAGGGACTCCATCAGACTGGGATGCACGACCGCCTCACAGGCACGTGCGTCCCATTCACTCCATGGCTGGGCGGTGGAAACCCTGCCCGTCTCCGCTTCAGAGAGACAGGCAGGATTAGGGGGGGGGGGGGGTGCGGGGAGGTGGCGCGGACCTACAAGCGGTGATGTGGTGGACGGCAGTGGGGAGCTCAGTCGGAACGGGGCGCACAAGTATCTCATGCATGCACTCCCCCTTCCAACGGATGGCGGGGCATGGCGGGGCCTGGCGGCTGAGAGGGACTCCATCAGACTGGGATGCACGACCGCCTCACAGGCACGTGCGTCCCATTCACTCCACGGCTGGGCGGTGGAAACCCTGCCCGTCTCCGCTTCAGAGAGACAGGCAGGATTAGGGGGGGGGTGCGGGGAGGCGGCGCGGACCTACAAACGGTGATGTGGTGGACGGCAGTGGGGAGCTCCATCGGAACGGGGCGCACAAGCATCTCATGCGTGCACTCCCCCTTCCAACGGATGGCGGGTCATGGCGGGGCCTGGCGATTCTCTCGCCAGCCCTTGCAAAACTGAGAGGGGCTCCATCTGTAATCCCACTTTTATAAGCATAGGTCTAGAACATGGGTCTTCAAACTGTGGCCCTCCAGATGTTGTGAAACTACAAATCCCAGCATACCTTGCCACAGTTTTAACACTCCCTTATAGCAAAACTGTGGCAAGACATGCTGGGATTTGTAGTTTCACAACATCTGGAGGGCCGCAGTTTGAAGACCCATGGTCTAGAAGCTTGATCCCTCTTAGTATCAGTAAGATGCATACATGTTTGGTCCAAAAGGACACCACATACAGGCCAGCAGAGATCATCGTCTGCTTACTTTTTGGGTATTTGGGAGTTGGTGCGCTCAATGCTATCTGCATGGCATCAGAATGTCAACACCAGAATGAAAGAATGAAAACATGGTCTGAATTTCAACACCATAACAAGAACACTGTGCATGTCAACATGTTACATGTTGACATTCTGAATGTTGGCATTTTGTACAACATATCTGCAAGTAGGCTGACACTAGCCAGAAAATATGTCAACTTCAAGTATGCACAATATCACAGATCCAGTTGAAAAATATGTAACGAGATGATTCAATATTTTATTCCTTTAATTTCTTATATTAATCTCTAAAAGTAATATAAAATATGTTACAATTCAATTGTAAGCTTGCAGATTTTATACCCACCTCCTGAATCTCAGGGACTTTTTCCATTATTGAAAGGGCAACAGCAGCACATTCCAGCGTGGAAAGGCACGTGTCCGTAGGTTGTGTTCGAATAACATATTGGCTTGATAGAGTTGTTTTCAATTGTACCTGGAAGAAAAACAGCACGGTTACACATGCAGCCACATGCTGTGTCATGCCAGGAATGGATTCAGTAAACAACAGTTCCGATGACCTAAGCAAATACAGGTTTTAAATGTGGATTGGATTTCATGGCCACAACTTATTAGATAATGCTTTTTTGCATATGTGTTTTCCATTATTTATTAATAAAAAATAGCTGCTAGTTATAAAAATAAGGCTGATATTTTATATATATATATATATATATATATATATATATATATACACACACACACACACACACACACACACACACATATATATATAGATACATTACATAGAAGGGACACTTGTCAGATCCACTAATCAGCAATAGGGTAATGCTCGCACATAGCTAAAAAGTTCTGTGGGCTGGTTACCACAAGATTTCACATATATAGGGAGATGTGGAGGAGATAGCCAGGCAGACAAAGGTGAGCATCGTTAAGCCCCGTCCTAATGCAATTTATAGCATGACTTCTTCATACGGCTGCGCTAGCGATCGTTCAGTGGGAAGAATGTTTTAGATGGGCCACTATTGACTTCATTATACACTAGGATAAAACGTGATAATGGAATAAAAGCAATCAATACAGTTCTGAAATGTGACCCCTGCCTGCCCGCTGTCACAGCTCGCCCTGTCAGTATTCAATTCACCCCCGCGCATACGCCAATTCCCCCTCGCTCCTTTTTTTGAGCAAGGGGGAATCAGCGTATGCGGCTGCAGAAGCAGCAAGACTCGTGGCTAAATGCCACTGCATTAGCGGTGAGCCTTACTTTTTGGGGAGTGTGAGAGCGAGGATTTCCCTGGAACGTAGAATAGGGTGAGCAGCCGGCGAGGGGGTTAAACAGCTTGTTTTCTGCAATCCCCGCCATTTAACCCCCTCGCCAGCCTCATTGAATATGGGCCAAAATGTATCAAAAGAAGTAACAAAAAACTATGTTACTCTGATAAATTAATTTGATCAGGATCTGATAAGGAAAGGAACATCATGTAATCTGCATATGTTTTACATGGGCTGTGTGTTTTTTTTTTAAAGAGATAACAATTATTGGTTTTAATGAAATCCTACAACTGTCCAGGATGTATACAGGTTACAGGTTGTCTCCCATATCTGAAAAATCCAAATTTTGTGACTGAGATAGTGACACATTTGCTTTCTAATGGCTCAAACATTGTTTGATACACAAAATGATTACAAATATTGTATACAATTACCGTCAGGCTGTGTTTTTATGGTGTTTATGAGACACTGTAAATTATTTTTGTGTTTAGACTTGGGTCCCATCCCCTAGATATCTCATTATGATATGCAAATATTGCAAAATATGGAACAATCAGAAATCCAACATACTTCATCTTCCAAACATTTCCGGTATGGGAGACTCATCCTGCGGTGAGTTTGACGAATAAAATGTAAAATAATGAGATTTTTTGCATTGCTAGAACAAAATAGAACAATAGCTAAACAGCTACATTCCAAATTCTACTGTAGTGATAAACAGGAAGGGAGGGGAATCTTAAGTCAAATTGCAATCTACAGAAACATATTGGAAAAGATATCCAACAAGAGTGGCAGATTAAAAAAATATTTGTGATATCCATACTTTTTTCCACTAAAAGATAGCAAAAAGAAATTGCAAGAGCGATTATGTGGTAGATTACATCAGCTCTCAGCGCTCATAGCTGCCCCGTACACACTGGGTGGTTTTCGAGCTGAAAGCAGCTCAAACGAGTAAAGTAAACTGTTTTTAGCTCAAAGTCGCCCACTGTGTATGGGCTTTACCTTTGCTATGTCGATGTCGACCTTGCTAGGTGCTTGATTTTATACACATGTGGCAACATGTCTGATTGAAACACCTACATTTAATAATTAACCGGTGTGGCCAAATACTTTTACCCATATAGTGTACAGTATGTCCTCGACCTATTTCCTGTCAACGTAGACATTGTATATCAGCCATCTGGATGCCATGGTTTTTACAGTGCAGCTGTTTTTAATGCAACAAGTGAGACACTTTTACCATTGACATCCAATACATTCAGAGCTTCTGCTAAGAATCCCAGTGGATGATGATCAGAAGTGATTATTAGCACCCCCCTGTGCACGCTGGTAAACATATTACTATAAACACAGCTCTAAAATGTATGGCAACAAATTTTAAAATATTAAATAAAATAAATGTAAGAATATAGTTTGCTAGAAGCGAATTAAGACCTTTTGACCATCTGATAGTGCTTTGCGTTCCTCATGGTTCATCCAATTATGTGTACTTTATTTTGTTTTTATACCATTTCCTGACATATTTTCTTAATCCTTTCTTTGATTTCTGCGGGCAGCTTTGTGACTTCCCTGCAGAGATACTGAGTATTCGGATTCTAGCGACACAGTGGGGAGCCTAAAGGCAATAGATTACTTTTCTGCTTATATTCATTGCTTGAATATGTATGAAAAGGTTAGTTTGTAAGTTCCATTATGTATACCAAGAGCTCAGAAAACCTGATATATCTTTAATAACAATAAAAGTGGAAGAGGGCATGGCTAGCCAGCAAAAGTTAAAGTATTATTAAAATGTGTGTCAGGTTACATATGCAAACTATTCAGTACATATAACATTTTAAAAGTTTGATTTGGTTAAATAAATTGTTATGATGTCTCACTCTACCAGTAAGATTGATTTCTCAATAAGCTTTACATTTGCCTATGAACATCTGCAGGCTATAATAGAATACATTCCATCCAATAAATCATTTACAAATGTTGTATAACCTATGAAAAATGATGATGCCTTGGCTGTGGGAGCATCCTTACATGATTGGCGCTATTCACAACTGTTCATTAGCCCTTTGAGTGCTAACATCTCTGTGAGAGATGTTCAAAATATCTGCTAAAAATGCCAGCGTCACTAACATTTGTTATATAAAATCAAATAAAAAATAAAAAAAAGTTTATAAAGATTACAGGTCATAATGCTGAATACAAATGTTTGTTTGGCAAATTTCGCACCTATTTTGACAAATTCACTTGACACTCAAAGGATAAAGGTACAATAGTTGTTTTATTTGCCAACATTAAAAGTAGGAATTATATACAGTACTCCAAGGAAATCTAATCTAATACAACCTGTTATACAGTTATGATTACTGGACTTGTTAGATGACTGCTACTGGGGTAAGTACTATATGTAGTTATCGAACAACCAGGCTGGGACCAGTAAGGATACAGAGATCCTGATGTTTGGAGCATGGGCCAAACCTTAGACTGTGTATGACCACACAAACATAGTGACAACTGATAGTCCACAACAGGGTTATTTTACATTAAGCCCTCAAACTACTGCAGAACTACACAGCCCAGCCAGCCCCAATAGAGAATCTTTAGGTTGGCATACTGGCATGAGAAGTTTCACAGCAGTTAGAATGCTTCAGGTTGAACACCCCTTCTCTACAAGCTATCTATTATTGCTACCTGGTTTGTCAAGAAGGAGTGGGTACAGATGACCTTGGGGATTGGCAGTGCCAGATTATACGAAGGGATGTTAAGAGCCAGGTTGAAAAAAAAAAGGTGGGCGAAAGGGAATATAAACCGGTTTTTACAGTACACTGAAAATATTACAGAATTGATTTATCCTTTCCAAACTTAAACTTTTTTTTCCAATCACTTGAGTTGTAGTAATTTTTTTTTATTAGTGGTCATTATTTACATACACATTTTCACTCACATCCTGTGAAGATTTAAAATCCCCCCCCTCCTTCCCCTATTCTTTTAACAGCCCCCTCTACCCCATAAGCATTTAAGCCAAGATTCTATACAGACAGACCCACGCTTCCAACAAAATGTTTATATGGGATGGGAAGTTACATGTATTAATAAATTAATTGTATAAATAAAATTTGGCACAATTCTGGCAAAGGGACAGAGGAAAGGAGCAAGGGGATACATAGAGTTGTGACTGCCTGACAGGCAGGTCTCTCCTGCACAAGGGGGGAGTCAGGTCTCCAGCATTAGATTCGTTTGTCTTTCGCCCTGGGGCTGGTCACTAGAACGTGACATCAAGCCCCAGCAACTCTGGACACAGTGTCTGTACTGACTCAGCTGCCAGTGTGCAGGGGATCAGCATCATCACAGCATCACCACCCTTCACCCCCATGGCGCCGGCTCCCCACCGCTAGGCTCAGCTGGGCAGAGCAGGAAGCGGGCTGCACATCTCCGGCCTCCCTATGCCCCTGGTCAGGGCTTGTCCTTGGTTTGACAGCATTTTGAAATGTTTCTTTAAATAAAGAATGATGTGACTGAAGTTCCTGGGTATGGATGCTAGGGAGTGCGTGATTTCAAATAAAGGATAATGGAACTAAATGACAAAGAGTTCTCGCATTAAGAAATTAAGTGCACAAATTAAGTCATTGGGGTGTCTATATCTGTTTATTATTTTGGAAGGAGCACCAAAGCATGTGTCTTCACTTGTTGTTTGAAGAATATTGGGGGGTGGGGGGGTCCTTCTGTCTAGATGAATCTTCAATACTGTCAGAAACGACAGCATTGAATAGGCACCAGGCCGCTATTTCCCCTGTCAAAAATAGTGGCAGGGATTGAATACTCCTCATAATCAAATAGCTTCAAAGCTGGTAGGTACACTAAGTATTTCCAATCATCGTGTCTAAGTATAATGGAGGATAGCTCATTAAAAGTTAACATTCAAATGGAACTTAGGAATCGGGAGGATACCCATCCTAAATACAGCCCCCCCCCCCCGCACACACACACACACACACACATTTTCAGCATTCAAAAGTGCTCTTTATATTTATTTTCCTTATTCAAATAGAAACAACATTACAAAACTGAAACTGATTCTCTAATTACTAATGAAAGAGCATATTGAGAGAGTAGAATGCACAGAACAGAATTTATTAACAAGTGTACACTAAGAAAGTAAAATAACCTCAATTCATTCCAGTGAGAATCTCAGGACAGGAGATATTATCCTGGAATTTTATAATGATTTCTTACTGAGAAAGATGAGATCACACTCAAAAGAAAAACATCTCCTACTTCAATAACCTTGATTACAAATTTAACTGAAACCACATTGGACTAATTAGAAACCCTCTGAATGTTACAAAAAGTACACTTTGTTTACATATAAAATAGAATGCATTTGATTAATTAAACATATACGTGATTTATTATTAAACGGCATACCTCAGAAACAAAATGCTTGTGACGTTAAATCTCACAGTGTAACGCATGCTACTAAAATTTACATTATGGATATAAATAAATCAGATCTTTCCTGCAGCCTGTCTGTAATGTATAGTGACAGTTTAAGAGCTTGTAATACTTTATATTCCAAGTGAAACACTGTGAGGAAACAGTGTGAAATACACTTTGATTAATAGATAATTTAAGGCTCCATGCAAGGCATGGCATTGCGGAAGTAGTATAGGCTCCCCGACCTTAGAGCGGTTCCTGAGGGCTGGGCTGCACCCGGAGACTGTTAGTGCCGTTTCCTACACTGTGACAGGATACCAGTGCAACACTCGGTACCGGTCACTGAATAGGTGTCACATGCAAAGGCGAAACTACCGCAGCTGCAGCCAGGGCATTGCACCGAGGCCCCCGGCATTGAAGGGGCCTGCCGCTGGTAGCATTATCATTAGCAGTAATAGTGAATCAGAGACTGATTATTTACAGTACACTATGACCAGATGTGGGCCCCATCACTGCCATGGGGCTTGGTGTCTGGGGCCATAATGAGGAAGGGAGAAGATGGTCTGGCCAGAAAAGAGGAGGGTTACCACTTCCCTTCCCTGCCCCTCCTCTCCCTCTACTCTGCTGCCACTGGGGAACTGATGACCCACATAAAAATAGCCTGTCCCTGCGCAAGTCTGGTGACAAACACATGCTGTGTATTTGAGCTCCTGAGGGTCCCAGTGAAAATGGGTATTTGACATATGGGTGATGGGGTATTTGGGGCTAACACACACTGTATTCTTGAGCTCCTGTGGGTTCTGGCACAATGTCCACGTATCCTAGTCGGCAGATGCTTCGCCTTTCAAGTGAGCAGCAGCGCAGCAGTGACACAGCTTCAGGCGAAAATGCTGTGCCATGTAAAACTTAATACAGATGCATGCCATGAGAGGAATATGTAGCCAGATGGGACTGTGCTGTTGACAGACTCCAGGGATGAGCCAGCACAGGTAAGTTATTCAAATATTATTTTCATATTGTGAGGGGCATAGGATTTGATTTGGAGGTATACATTATGTGATCTGGGCACAATATGTGATTTGGGGACACACTGGGAAAAGTGGGGTGTTTGATGTAATTTGGGGGGAAGTGGAGGCATACTGTAAATTGGGTACTTGTGAGTTATCCGGGCTGCCGATTTTTTCATCGCGCCCGAAATCGTGGGCATCGCGTCGGTCGTGGCCGTTATAAGGAGCCGCGACGCGATGCCCGCGATTTCCCATAGACAGTAATGTTAAAAGACACGATGGACCCGATTTCCGACCCGATTTCCCATAGACAGTAATGTTAAAAGACGCGATGGACCCGATTTCCCATAGACAGCAATGTTAAAATAAAATGACAATGTGAAATTGGCCAATATGGGCATTTCACATTGGATATGTTTTAAAAAAAAATGTTTCATGGCCCCCACCACCGTTAACGCCACCCCGCTATTGACGCCAACCCGAAGCGTGGCGAGCGTAGCGAGCCCGCGAGGGGCGGCGGTACGCGTCCTCCGACCTTTTCATACCCCTACTATCCACTAGGGCGTGGAGTGAGAATAGAATAGTGTGGCGAGCGCAGCGAGCCACCGAGCCCGAAGCGTGGCGAGCGCAGCGAGCCCCGCGAGGGGACGCGGACACCTGTGAAGCCCGCAAGGGCACGCGGATACCTGTGAAGGTATCCGCGTCCGCTCGCCACGCTTCGGGCTCGGTGGCTCGCTGCGCTCGCCACACTATTCTATTCTCACTCCACGCCCTAGTGGATAGTAGGGGTATGAAAAGGTCGGAGGACGCGTACCGCCGCCCCTCGCGGGATCGCTGCGCTCGCCACGCTTCGGGTTGGCGTCAATAGCGGGGTGGCGTTAACGGTGGTGGGGTGCCATGAAACATTTTTTTTTAAAACATATCCAATGTGAAATGCCCATATTGGCCAATTTCACATTGTCATTTTATTTTAACATTGCTGTCTATGGGAAATCGGGTCCATCGCGTCTTTTAACATTACTGTCTATGGGAAATCGCGGGCATCGCATCGCGGCCCCTTATAACGGCCACGACCGACGCAATGCCCCCGATTTGGGGCTAAATCGCGGGCATCGCGTTGGTCGGGTGTCCTTAAGTTAACTAAACTTAAGGACAAAATCGGCAGCCCGGATAACTCACAAGTACCGTAAATTGTTATGTGGGGGCAATGTGCATGGTACAATGTGGACTGAGCGCACCATTTGGCGTTTGTTGAATAAAATGCATGAATAAAAGCACAGAAGGTGTAATGGTTAACATTACTGCCTCACAACGCTGAGGTCATGGGTTTGATTCCCACCATGGCCCTAACTGTGCAGAGTTTGTATATTCTCCCCATGCTTGCGTGGGTTTTTTCTGGACACTCCGGTTTCCTCCCATAATCCAAAAATATACTGGTAGGTTAATTCCAACAAAAATTAACCCTAGAATGTGTGTGTGCATGTACATGTGGTGGTAGGGACAGGGGTGGCCAGTGGCCGGGAGGGGGAGGACACAACTCACCAAGCTTCAGGTTCATCCGCCGCACCGGCCGCGCATCCGTCCACTCACGGGTGACGTCATCCAACAGCGACCAACGGCCGCAGCCTGGTCACGAAGTGCAGCATAGCCCAAAACAAATATGGCATATATGCGGTGGGCTATGCTGCCGTTTGTGTCCAGGCTGCGGCCGCTTGCATATATCCCCACATAGGAGGACGCCAGCTCTGGAAGCATGGTCGGCAGCCCAGCCATAGGGAAACCTTGACCGGACCACCGGGAAATGGCCTGGTTTCCCGGTGGGCCAATCCGTCTCTGGGTAGGGAATATAGACTATGCTAAAATAATCTATGGCTAATCAAATCTTGGCAATATGAGGGTAAACTATTCATATGTTTTAGCAAAATTACCCTTTTGGTATAATTTAGAAGCCCCTTGGCAGGGGTATCAAACTCCAGTCCTCGAGAGCTACCAACAGTTCACATTTTCCAGGTCACCCAGCAGGTAAACAGATGCACTCCTTACTCACGGACACATTTGAAAAGAGCCACAGGTGGGGCTAATTACTTCACTTGTGATTTTGTGAGCAGAGCTGAAAAAACGGTAACTGTTGGAAGCTCTTGAAAACTGGAGTTGGATTTCCCTGCCCTATGGTATCCATGCTGCCATCAAATAGGCACTGTAAATAGTTTATCCACTTTGACCCGCTAATCCATAGCATTTAAAACTGAAGCTTCTTCCTTATCGTATATGCTCTTAATTTTTAGTCTATACGTAGTCCAGCGCTGCAACGAGCACTCCCAGCACCCTGCGCTGGCCTCGCCTCCATCAAAGAACACCAAACATCAAAGACAGGGGGCAGGATCATTGGCACCTGCTAACTACAGCGGTAGTCCAAACTGTTGTAGGGGCACTACAGCCTGACTACTGGCTGCAGGGTGTCGTTCTATACACCCTGCAAGCCAGATGTGCGGGCAATGGGACAGGCGATGGTGTGCCCACAAAGCCTCTGCGCTTGGTGTGGCTCACACCTAATCACAGCCCTGGGATCATTATTAACCACACCGCATAGCATAGCATCATAAATGATAGAAAATTGCATACCTTAACTATCAAAATGCCAAACTTTTAGACTTTTTAAGCACACTTAGTGATGCATTTTAGAGAAAATGAAACCTCAGTTTCTTTGTACTTTCCAACTTTCATTTGTTAATGAAACATGAAGTGTTCCTGCCTGCCTTTGTGTGTTTAATTCTCTGCCTTTCCACAGAATCTTTCATTCCATTAATCTCCTCTGCTCTGTCAACAGAATATACTTTTATCTTTGTTTTTGAGGCAAGATTACATGCCATTCTTTCTCAAAGGAATCAGAATTGCTGGGTACATTTGCAAATTAGATCACAGTCCATGTTAAAGAAATTTTTATACAAGGATCCTGTCTTATAAGACTCTACTGATGTCTGATCAGTCATCATTTTAGGAATATATTTTATAATTTTCAGGTATGGTAATGGGGAATCACACAGCTATTGCAAGGTGATTCCTAAGTAAGGGCACTAATCTAAGATACAAGTCAGTACATTAACATCACAATTAATGGTTTTCTTGCAAGTGGTGATTTTTAATGGGCAATTTGGTCATCTTAAATCAACCCTAAACGATCATATATAGGGAAGTGAGAGGAGCAGGTATTGACTGGAGACATGGGTCTATCAAGGATGCACAGACATGCGGTAGTTTGCATCAAAGTTGTCAACTCTTGCTCCTATGTCCCCGCATGCTTTGCCAAACTCCCCCAAGCCTCCAATGGCAGCACTGGTCGAATATAAAGGCAAAAAAGAATGTCAGTCCCATACAAAATCCATATAAATTGGAGGTAATTTTCTTAGGCTTTGATAGTATATACTGTTGCTGTACTGGCTAATATGAACCCATGGGTGAATTCTTAGCAAAGAGAAAAAAAGCATGGAATCTGAGGCTCATCCGTGCACCTTTGTCGTTCACTAAATTAGTGAATTAGATCAATATGGTCTCTGATAAGCTGGCCATACATCAGGACGACCTGCATACGACCTGATCGAGTGCAAGTCAAGGAGCAGTCAAACGAGCAATCATATGTGCTTAACCCCTTCAAATCCAACGTCTAGTCAGGCTCAACAGTCATAGGGCTAGTAGCAGATCTAATGGTGAGCCACTTTAAAATAAGAACATTAACATTGTTCAACATTTAATGTAGACCGTTTTTAAATTAAAACAAAAAATTACAATTAATTTAAACCAGACTGTTTTGCAGTCCAATTTTTTTTTCAAGTCAACGGTTAAAAAGCACATACAATCTTCTTACGACCATAATGAGAGCGGACGGATGAGACGTGCACCACATCTCATCCAAGGGCCGATCTCATGACCCACAGGGCCGCGCATCGTGCAATCGTGTGCACACGATTCATTGCACGACCAGTCAAGATTGGTTTGTTCTGGTCGAATGACGTTCTGGTGTGTGAGGGCCTTTAGAGAAGATCACAGGAATGTTTTTTCTTGACTTTTGTGGTCATCAAAGTGTGCTCATCATGACACAGGCAGTGCTTAGTTTGCAGTTCTTACCCAAGCCCACCAAACAAAACCACAGGGGTTGGATTTAAGAGAACATCACTAATTATAAGAACTCACATTCCCAGTGAGTAATAGATACATAGTATACATCATGAAATGAGCTTGTTGACATACTGTAAATTAAATGCCACTCCTTCTGACCTCAAAAATATTACCACAAATCTGATCCTTGGAACAGCAATGGGAGCATCTAACATACAGAACACATTTGAAATAAAAGTTTTCAGACTGATGCCGTCCCAGGTAGGTGTTACCCAATACCATAGACAGCACTTCAATGGAATCTTAGACAAAGGGAGTTATGAATTATACTTCAGAGAGCGAGAAAGATTAGAGGGGATGTTCTCAGACTTTTATCTCAGAGAAAGCAACTTTTATCGGGCCTTTCTTTGTTCTAAGGTACCCATCACATTGACCATCTCCGTGCAGAAAAAGTCCAATTTCCTCTGATATCATTTTCTACACAGACATTTGAAAACATATAGAGGAATGTGAATCATTTCATAGGTTCAGTTCCACTTTAAACAGAGTGTTGTTCACAATCTAAAGTGATAAAAGAGCCCACTGTACAAGTGCAGACTCTCAGCCATTCAACACATACACAGCATCTATTTACCCTCAATCCCAATAATAACTGCAAAGCTATCTGAGAGTTTCTATGAATGTACCAAATTCAGTTACATATTCATCAAAGCAATAGGGTGACTCTTTCAAATACTGTAAACAGTAGTACAAAGAGACAGGTGCAGTGTTGTTATTCTTAATATACGAGGAGCATAAATTCTGTTAAGCAATGATTCAGGGATTGCTGCTTTATACACAGAAATGTGTGCACTGAAACCAAATGATCATTTCTGCACCTGGTAGAAGAGAGAAACATGCTAATTGTTCCCTTGCAGAATATTATGAGTCATAACAATTATGTTAATTATTGATACGGTATGATGTGGGTCTGATGGGCTGCGTGCAATGCATCAGTCCTTGTAGCTGAATAAATCTCACTGGGAAATAACAGAAGTGAATGTCACACAATTCTCACTTATTGTATAATATATCCATGTACTTGCTTGCAGTACCAAAAATGTGACATATTCTAATTTTGAGAATGATTCATGAAAAAGAAAAAAAAATTCTGTGCTTGGCAGACAGAGCACTGCTTATATAGATTCAGGATGAACACAACACTAACTAGTTACCTTTCCAAACATTTTATTACACTGCAGAACATATTCTGAACACGGAATACACATGGAAGATATGCAGTGCCCAGAGATACTAACAGACACATTTTTGTGCTGTGGACCTTTAATCAGACGTGGAGATGGCAAGATGGTACCAAATTGGGTGGGTATTTCTAGGCACATTGGGGCAGATGTATAAAGCCTTAGCAAGAGATAAATGCAAGGGTGATAAGGAGAGATAACATCCAGCCAATCACCTCCTTACTGACTTTTTTCAAACACAGCCTGTAACATGGCAGTTGGCAGGTGATTGGCTGGATGTTTATCTCACTTTATCACCCTTGCAATTATCTCTTGTTAAGTCTTAATACATCTGCCGCATTATCTTGGGGAACATGAAAACAGGTACGAGTCATGGATGATATTCTCACTGCTCTACTAAGCAGGGAAAGGATCACAGAAGGATAAATAAAGACCTTTTGTGGGCAATAGCTTTAACTATCCAGAAAACAAAATAACTGGAATGGTGTCAGGTCGAATGGTCGACAGTTACTCTGTTGACGTTCAGAAGGTCGATACTGTAATGTTAACATCAGAATGTCAACATTGTTGAAAATGTCAGCAGGCAACATGTCAACATCCTCAAACTGTTGACTACATTGGAAATGTCCCCATGTGAAATGTTAACAGATTCAGACTGCTGATGGTTAGGGTTAGGCTGCAGGTGAAGGTTATGCACTAGGGGAAGGAATAGCGTTAAACACTAGGATTAGGGTGAGAAATACTAACCGAGATGTTACACAATGTAGGTCTGAGACGGAAGTATTTGTCACATTGCCCCAGGTACCTGGAAGACTAAACTTGAGCCGCTGCAGCAACCGGGAAAAGGTAAGAAGCCACTAGACCAGAAAGGACGGTTGTCGGTTGTCGACAGTTCATCATGTCAACATATCATCCTGGTAGACAGGATGAACATGGTCAGTGTGTCGCGACCAGCTATTCATGTAGATATGCAGTATGTCAACAGTTTAACCTGGACAGCAATCACTAAAATGTCCAGATTTTCCATGTAGTGCTAGGACAAGGCAACTAATTTAACTAGAAAATAAAAGTACTGACAGATTCTGGTCTCCTCCATACACATAAACAAATGTTGTGAAAAAGCAATAAGCATTGTCTGGCAAAAACTGTATATCACATTTAGCTTTGAACTATCTGTGTAACAAATTTGGAGTTTATTTCCCTCACTCAATGCTGCTTGAGTATTGAGTGATGCTTCCCACAGACCAACTTATGGGGGCCGATTTATCTCAATCAGCATCTGAGGATGTGCTGTGATAATATCGTACCAATACGCAATGTGAAAATTGTATCAATTATCACATACAGGAACAGAATTTGGTGTCTCTGAGACGTTACTCCGCAATTAAATCTGGGTATTTAGCACAAAAAAATACCCTATGAGTTGTGATGCACTGCCACCCAAAATTACTGTGGCTGCCATAACCAACATCTCCTGCAGGTTGCCTAGATGAAGGACAGTACGATCACTGGTCCCCGGGTAGGGTAGTATGATTTAAATTTTTTACACTGTGATCTGAAGCTGGCGTTATGATCAAAAGGCTCATTGCAGTATTTTCTTTTACAGTTTAAATAAAAACAAACAATTTAGCTAGGTCACATTTTCCATTATAGGTGTATGTCCTTGGGCTGGGGGTTAGGGCATGTATTGGATGCCAGGGTGTAGGGTAGATTACGGCTATGTTCTATAGGTAGAAGTGGTGGTTAGGGAGTAACTGTAATGTGAAGCCAGAGGATACACCTGGTTAGTCTATTGCCCCCCACTAGAGCCAATGCCTGGACACAAGCTCCATACACTCCACCACATCTTGAGGCTGTGCAGACTCCAGTCCATGCTGCCTGTGCATCTCCTCTAGTCCTGCTCCACCTAGGTGGATAAACAGTCACCATTGCAGGGACAGAATAGGGAAGGTCAGATAGGGAAGGCAAAGCATTGTGCGTCATGCGGTTTGGTCCGTCACGTGACACAGTAGTACAGGTGGAAACTATTGAGTTTTTTAAAAACTACGTAGCGCTACACTAGCCTGTCTGGCTAGCCTGCCTGTTTTAGAGAGCTCCCCAGCTCTCTAAAAAATGGACACTGAGATAAATGGGTGAATACTCAGCAACTAGGCGCTCCCCTTTCTGGACCCACCGAAATATGACAAATAAAAACAATACTCCCCTTCTGATGTTGTTCACTTCAAAAACTTGTTCAAAAACTGTGATAGCATCCACACTTAGTTGAAGCCTCTACCTATCTTATTTTATGTACATTTATATCATTTTAAACCGTTTTGTGTGATTTTAATAAATTCTTGAAAAAAGAAAAAGAAACCTTTATGGATGTATCTCTTCGCCATAGACAGTGAGTACTGGTACGCCAGCATTGTCATCCCTACAAAAGATACCTTTTTATGTGTCAACTTACCATAACTCAAGTGAGTTTGGTATGAATCCTCCATTGAGAAGATGTATGTATATAAATATATGAATTGATTCAGATTCACCCATTGCACATATACTTTTGTGTTTAATTTTCATATATTCAACGTGACCATATCAACCATCTATAATTTCGTACATTGAAAAGTTAACCCAGGAACAAGAAGTGAACTACATCAGAAGGGGAGTATTGTTTTTATTTGCCATATTTCGGTGGGTCTAGAAAGCCCGGAAAGGTGACCAGAGGAGGGTCAGGGTAATTTGACTTCCAAGAATCCAGGCAGGCAGACAGGTGATTGGTGCCTTTATAAACCATTGGTAGGTGCTGCACTGCTGCAGCCATGCTTACAGCCCCTGAGCCCTTCAATACCTTTGGTCCCCTCACAAGCTTGGATCCCAGTACCGGAGTCCCCTTTGAATCACTCCCCCCCCCCCCCCCCCCCGTCGGCGGCCCTATGTCCACTTGCTGGTGTTAGAAAAATCTGATTATTTCACTATGTTGTTTCAGCATTATTTACAAACAGCTTAAAAAACTTGGCTATTTTATGTTAAAAAGAAAAATGGGATAAATTTATGATCCATAGTTATTATATACAATCTCTGTAAAAACAAGATACTGCATATCCATATAAATTCTCTGCTTAACAATAGTTGACATTTACATTTTCTTGGACTTATGGTAGACTGAAACAAAATCCTTGAAATGACTGGAGGCAGATGTGTGACTGTCTGCACAGTTATTTTTTGCAGTGTCTATAGCACTTTCCTTGTCAAACTGAAAAATAGAATAAATGCCTTGAGTCTTAACACACAGCGATACGTCATTTTGTTTAGTTGAGAGGAGCAATTTTACTGGACTTACTAAAACGGTAAGAAGTGTAAGCAATGTTATGCCAAACTGAAATAAGGGCGTAACGGTCTCAAAAATGTAAAAGACTACTTATTAACATGTTTTATTATCCCCATCATTTTCAATAAACATAAACATTCATCAAAAGTTGTAGGCGTCTATCATGTCAACACAATTACTTGTTTATCAATTATAGAATGATCTATTATCAGGATTTTATTTAACAAATATAGAGTCTTTGGGGTGGGGATTCAATTGTGCTCCCATCTAAATTAACAGGAGCCACACAATTGTTTGTGTCGATATGCGTGAACACCGCAGGTGGCCATTATTTCTACTTGCATTCTACTTGGGTGGAGTAAAAATCGGCAAAAAAAAAGTACATTCTCTTGGCGCCCATTATGCCGTTTCAGCAACACCCTAAATACTTTGTACCAGTTTACCCGCTTTACTTCTCTAAACCTGGTTCATTTGGGAGCGACAAGCATGAAAAGTAATGGATGTTAGTATTTTCAGAACAATTGAATAACTTCTGTAGGGTGCCCATTACTTAACTGCACACACAACAATTGAATATGCCCCTTTGGGTTAAATCAGGCATGTCCAACGTTGGCCCTCCAGATGTTGTGAAACTACACATCCCAGCATGCTTTGCCACAGTTTTTCTATTAGAGAATGCTCAAACTATTGCAAAGCATCCTGGGATGTGTAGTTTCACAACATCTGGAGGGCCAACGCTGGACATGCCTGGGTTAAATGTTTCAGACAATCTGTTTATATTACACTGTGAATATGTATTTCCAAATACAGATGCTTTATTATAATACTACACAATACAGCAAACAGATTATGCAGCAGATTGATACTTCTGAGAATAAGCAATATAACCCATTACTTTATATACCACTAGTGACCACCAGTCAAAAGTATATTGTTTCCGTACCATTGCCTTTGCCAAGTATGACAGATGTTAAACTATGATAAGCAAAAAATGTTGCTTCGTGCCACTGTTAATGCAGATATCTGTCACGGAGCCAGCAAATGTACTGTAGTATGTAAAGATTCATTAATTTGTGAGAAATAAAAAAACAGCTTCACTAAGTTGATTGCTGAAGAGGCTGCGTTTATGTAAATGATACAGTACATACACATCTCCCAAACTCTTTCTGCTGTACACTATATTCATACACTATAAAGCCATTGCGCATTCACCTTTGAAAAACATACCAGTACAGACAAAGGCTAAATTAAACAATGGCTGGCTTGGAGTTTTTGGTCATTTAGAAACCAGACAATGCGCTAAAGTGAAAGGTGCGAAAATTAAAAAAAAAACTTCAGAACACTTTAGAACATTAGACCAATAACTGATGCCATCTAGCTTTAAACCGGGCTGGATTTCCTTGGAAAGTCAATAAACCCCTCCAGAAACAACCATCTCTGGGCTTAATGTGTTCAAACATTAAGAGCCCACTGGCACTTATTAAAACATTAAATAACCACAGACTGTTGTACAAGAGGCCATTTAATGGTCTTGGTAAAATAAAAATAAAAAATAAAGTCTACCAGAGAATCACTGTACACAGTGTACAGAGCCAATTGAAAATGACAAGTCACTACAGAACATTGCCATTAGAATGAATGGGAAAGGGCTGATTGGCTGAGAGTGTGGCACCAGCTGCTATAGCAGTGTCTGCTATAAGCCAATATATTGTCAAGGCATGCTGCCAATATTTATTACACAAGTGGCGGCCAGACTTACTGGGGCTTGTGATGTGGTCCATCTGCAACAAACAATACTATTATCTATTCTTTATCCATTAACCCTGCACCCACTGCCATCACGGATGTGGGGGAATAGCACTGAGCTGGTGGTACTTCAGGGAGGGGAGATCACAATTTATTCTCAGTGTCCTGACTTAAGGCCCCCATAAATTACTGCAACTTCTCCAAGGGGCGGCAGGATCGCATGCAATATATCCCATTCTCTGCTGCAGGTAGGCTGTCCGAGTCAGAGGTTGGACATTCAAGCAGTTAGGAGCTGATTGACTGGTCCTTAATCTCTCTTTATCACTCTCATCTTTATCTCTTGTTAAAGCTTAATACATCTGCCCCTTTATTAGGTTCGAATGTCACTTGACCTATTCAATGTCAAGTAATCTTCCGACTGGCGGAAGTAGCCGCAGATTGAATATTGATGGCCGCTATTTCCGCCTGGCAAAAAATAGCAGCCAGGATTAAATACCCCCCTAGTATGTAGGTTCTTACAGGCAGGTTCCACCTCTCTATAGCTCTTCAATAGCACATTACATATCACCAGTCGTCAGCTCCCTTGTCTCTTTCTATACAATGTATAAACTATATTTGCATGCCTATATGTTTGGAACAGGAACATTGAGTTCTGAATCATTTTTACCTGTGACTCACCACTGTAAATGCTTCTGCTATATTCACTGAATGGCTCTACCCTTTAAATTGTTTTATGCAGTCCGGAGCTATTAGTAGTGTCTGGGCTTATGTAGATTGTATGATTATGAATGGCCACTATTCCGATTATTGATCTGCATAATATTCTGACTGTTGGCCCGTGTATTAAAAGACTCAAAGTTACATCATTATAGCCTGGTCTATTATCTGCACCTTTCCATTCTCCCTTCTGATGAACATTTGGGGATCCGCTTTACCATCTATGGGCCCTTAAAAATGGACTCTCCAGGAGATATCAAACTCTACGGTTGTTGGGGCCATGAAATTGTGATATATTCAATGTATCTGTTTTATTTTTTCATGCTGGCTATCTAGTCATTTTAGTGTATTTAATACATTTCTTTGTAATAGATTAACCAATCTTTAATTGTTTTTTTATTTTCTTGTTTTTTTTAGTGTCTGATCATTCTACTATGTAATTATGGTTTTGCCATGTAAATTATTGGCGCTTTAAAAAAAGTGTGGTGTATCATATGGCATCCCGGCCCACTGCAAACTTGGATCCTATTATATTTGCCTACTTATGCTCTCCTACTCTTATGGTTAAATGTCTCTATGATTGTCCTGTACAGGCACTACAGACACTTTGTGGCCCCTTATCAATAAAGGGGCAGGATGCCCCAAACTCCGCTGGCGCATTCCCCCAACATATTGCTTAAGATTTGCATCCATACTAATCGCATATGCACTAACATATGCTATTAGTAACATAAAAAAAAAAAAACAGATACTCTGATGAGAGCAGTTCTTTGCAATGTGCTCCATTCTCCGGGCTTTAAGACCCAGAAGTCCATCTGCACATAAACAGAGTGATGATTGCAGCTGTAGGGCATGCTGGGAGATATCAGTATCAAAACCCTCAACCTGGCATTACCTCCTGCAATGAAGCCCCGATGTGCAAGGTTTATCGTATTAGGGAAATGCTGTAAAAACCCAGAAAACTATGTTTTTTTTACGGCATTTCTCCTTTAGTGCATTTCCACCCAAAATCAATAATAATAATGTTCCTTGTCCTAACTGTAAAGCATACAGTGCATGCTGGTACTAGTTTTTGATTCCACAGTAAAATGTACCACCATAGCCATTAAACAAGGATAAATGAAGGAGGAAAATTAGTTCAGCATAAGTCTGCCTAAAATCCTATTCATTAAAATCGGCAGATCTACATATATGGATGCAGAAGGAATGTACAAATAAATGAGAATTTACAAATATGATTAGCACGAGTGAGTGTTTACAATACAATATGTGTATAAGCTCAGGGGGACACAAAGAAAATAGGTATTAGCCCAATAATCTCACAATTTGCAGCTACAGTATTGCCAACAGGAATTATTAAAATGAAAATAATTGAAATTGTTGCATCAGTTAAAATTGTTAGCTTTTTACAGCACAGAATTGTAAACTTCACACAGAACAGATTAAAATGCTAAAATTACGTCTGCAATTACGTCTGAAACATAATAGAGCTATTTGCTGTCCATTTTTACACTGTGCACCCATTCCCTTAATGTAAAACTTTGAGGCAGCCATGGAATGTACAGTACATAAAGCTTTGAGCTGAAAGGACATGGACAAAACCATCAGTCTAATTGAATAAATTGCATCCTTAAAGCTCTTTCGAAGCCAGAACTATGCACATTAGGATTGTGTAACCTTAAGGTCATTTTACCACCTAAAGGCAATGCCCAGGATGGGAGATTGCAGTCGCACTGTGCAAAACCGACCTGAGCTTCCTGACCCATAAATACCACATCACGGTGGTCAGGCGGTGCTCCTGGAATAGCAAAGTATGAAACACACATAATGCTTTATATTTTGTGTTTGGATGTGTGTATTTGTCAGTGACTAGGGTTTATTTCATAAAATTTAGCTGAACTGTTTGGAAACTAAGCCATACATATTTATGAGTGCTCCACTAGGAATTTCCTTGTGATAATAAAAATACTTCTCATTCCAATTAGCTGCATACCAGACATTGCCATAAATAATTCTGGGAATCATATATATAAAACCAAAATAAAATATAACACAGGTGAAGTCGCTAAATTATTTGGCAAAAACATTACAACTACTGCAATATCTCACGTCAACCGTACCAAAGAATCATTTTTAAAGGAAATGACCATGAACCTTTTTTTTCTTTGCCTCTAGCTCCGATGAGAAGAGCCTCAGTGGACTCCATGAGAACATCCTAGGAGTACGAGGGCCCCTGAAGATTGGTGTTGGAGCAACTGATATAACAAGCACAATTCACCCCCAACACCTGTAGCAATTTACATTTAAGACTCCAAGCCATTGATCCCTGAGAGTATCAAGTAACTTTATTTACTGATCCGGGTGAGATTTCCAAAATGAATAGTTATGAGAAGAGAGGTTTCTGTAAAATACTCATTTCTGCATGGACTTCTCTGCTAACTTTTTAACGTTTGTCTATTGCCTAAGGTTCTACAATACTGCCTCATACACATAGCAAAAACAACTTCAGACATATATGGTAATACATTCCAGGAATGGTTAAATAAACATTTTGAACATAAAAAAAATGAAAAATAGAAATGCATTCATTTCTTGCTTTCTGCATTTATATATAGTACATAGATATATAAAGTAATATTTCCCTCGGCATGTGTCAGGAAACCATTTGGTTCTCTGAAGATAAAAGTTCTTTTACCATTTGCAATTTCACACTGTCATCCTTGTAACTGCATTTGTTGATATTTTTACTTCAATCTAAAATGTTCTTTAGATGTTTTCAAATTGCTTAGTTGCTCAGATGAATCTTGCTCTCTTCTGCCAGAGGTGGTTAATTTCCCAGCTACCGTTGACACTGCCTCTTTCTGACCAAGCGAAAGATGTCCCATATTTCAAAGCCATAAAGCTACAATAATATAATGGCTTTTTCTTTACCCGGCAGAAAGGATTTTTCATGTGCTTTTATGCCCACATCTGCTGTTGCCAAAACTTTTAACTTCTAGAATTCAGTATTTTGTGCACCTATGAACTTTAATTTGACATCAAAGATTTGAAATGTAACGTTAAGTACTTCTTGCTTGACA
This sequence comes from Crinia signifera, assembly GCF_055691185.1. Lineage (NCBI taxonomy): Eukaryota > Metazoa > Chordata > Amphibia > Anura > Myobatrachidae > Crinia > Crinia signifera. The sequence goes on along the minus strand of NC_139217.1, from coordinate 394,456,539 downwards.
GACCACTGTATATTGGGTTGCTAACATACTGACAAGTGAACAATGTTTTAATTCCACACCATTTATATTACATAAGTTACAGATTGTTGTTTAGAGAATTGATAAGTACAGATTTGTACAGAAAAAAAACACGCTTTTCTTCTCTAGCAGAAATAGATGAGTAGGTAGAAAGACAAATAAAAGTGAAAGTGTACAGAAATATAGTAAAAAAAAACAATACAGTATGTTGGATTTGTTATAAACCATTGGTGACCAGCAGTGCTCTGTTTTGAGCAGGGCGGGGGGGGGGGAGGGAGAGGCCAGCAGAGTGTGTAGCTGTATGGAGGTGCAGTGCTCCATGTTGAGAGGGGCGGGCGAGTATGGTGTGTTGCCGGGCGGGGGAGCAGGACCCCGTGTGCAGCCAGCCGCAACAAAGCAGCCAGCCAGAAAGAGCCAGAGTTGAGCAGTGCAGACCAGCAGGGTGAGTGACAGGCGAGGGAGCAGCGGGGTGGTCCGCCGGGCTGAAAGTGGCTAATCTTTCAGCCCGGCAGCGTACACAACCGGCGATGATGGATGAAAAACCAGCAGATAAACCACCTTGCTAGCGATGATGTGGGAGCGCGCATCATTGCTAGTCTGCAATGTCTGGGGCATGCACACTAGGTGATTTTCAAATGAAAATCTCTCAAAATGGCTGTTTTGAGCGATTTTCAGCTGAAAATCGGTAAGTGTGTTTGGCCCTTATCACAGATTTTAGCGAAGTCTTTTTAAATGAAAATCTTCTAGTGTGTATGGGCCTTTCATTGTTGAAACTGTACTCTTAGGTTCATACACACTGGGCGACTATGCCCAGCATGTACGGACAATGATGATCGCATTTATCACTGGGGGAAAGCCGCTCAGCGCATACATACTGAGCGGCTTTCCCCTTGCCATGGCTTTGCATAGGGCAGTGCTATGCAAAGCCATCCTCCTGGTATTACCAGCAGATGAACGGCTTTCCTGGCGATGACGCGGGAGTGCGCAGCAGCGCTCACGCTCATCACCGGGGCATACACACTGGGCGGCTTTGAGCTGAAAGCCGCTCAAACATGCTGCTTTGAGTGACTTTCAGCTCAAAGCCGCCCAGTGAGTATGAGCCTTTAGAGAAGGAACCATTTCTGTATCCCTTGAACACGTAAGATGGTACAAGTAAAGATGGTGACATAGAAATTGAGGATGCTATTGTGGAGGTACAACATGATAATTAGGATGCAAAACAAATTTTGTGCGTGACTGAAGTTTTGCGCTAAAAGCAGCTATGGATAGTCTCTGGAACTTGATAGGACCTACACCAAAAAGGTCCTGAGGTTGTTTACAAATGGAAAAATTGGTTTTTAAGATCCAGAAACAGTTCACAGCGCTAACAAACTAAATACAAAAAAACGTGAAAAATAAAGTGAACAAAATCAATGTGCACAAATGTAAGATCAAAAGTACTTCCCTGTCATATGTTTCAATGGGAGGGAGGTGGGGATGTCAGTCCTTTGAAGGAATTCTTTTAAAGTGTTAAATCCGTGTGTTTTCTTATTTTTCTCAAAACAAGCATGAAATGAAGAAAATGTACATTGTGTAAACAAAAAGAATTCAACACAACTAAATCATAAAAAATAAAGTTCAAGAAATTGGCAGAGGAATTGGTTTTCTCCTGATTTCTAGATTTTGTCACGAAGTTAACTTCAGGGGCGTACCTCTACTCACTTAAATATTATATATTGTAATCCCATAAAGGTATCTTTTTCAATACAAAATTTTCTGACAGAAAGGATAGGTAAGCGTACCCCCACTCACTGGTTACTCGGTGGGTTAAATCTCATCAGGGTATCTTTTGTGGAGGTTATCCCAAAACTTTATATATCAGATGAAATAAATATATATATTCATTTCATCTGATATATAAAGTTTAACCAGTGAGTGGGGGTACGCTTACCTATCCTTTCTGTCAGAAAATTTTTTATTGAAAAAGATACCTTTATGGGATTACAATATATAATATTTAAGTGAGTAGAGGTACGCCCCTGAAGTTAACTTCGTGACAAAATCTAGAAATCAGGAGAAAACCAATTCCTCTGCCAATTTCTTTAACTTTATTTTTTATGATTTAGTTGTGTTGAATTCTTTTTGTTTACACAATGTACATTTTCTTCATTTCATGCTTGTTTTGAGAAAAATAAGAAAACACACGGATTTAAAACTTTTTAAAGAATTCCTTCAAAGGAATGACATCCCCACCTCCCTCCCATTGAAACATATGACAGGGAAGTACTTTTAAACTTACATTTGTGCACATTGATTTTGTTCACTTTATTTTTCACGTTTTTTTGTATTTAGTTTGTTAGCGCTGTGAACTGTTTCTGGATCTTAAAAACCAATTTTTCCATGATAATTAGGATATTTTTGCATCTGATGCCGATGAGGATGTTAATTTCAAAGATTTAGTTTGTGTCAAAGCAAGTCAGCCACCGGTGGCAGAAGATCTTGCTGTGATAAAAAGTAGGCTATGACCAATGCTTGGTATAAGCCATATGTATGGTTTATAAATCAAAAGTAAGTAAGGATGTTAAGCACCTAGGACCTTCCTTCCGGTTATATCATTTGGAGAAAGTTCATGCAACGTTTTGGGGGAAATCTAAAAATTTCTGTAAAATAATAACAAAAAGTCCATACTACAGTAGGTAGCTCCAAGCTAGATCCCAACAAGTGCAGTCTCCACATTTCAGTTTTGCCTTTGATTCTGTTGCCTTAGATTCTTTTTGTTCAATATATTAACTGTGAATCCTATATTTTACAGTTTTTTGTTTTAATTAATTAATAATGTTATAGTTGCTACATCATTATTTAACATTAAAGGTAATTAATGATACTTCTAAACTATGCAGTATATTAATATATTATTCTACGGGGACACAAAAATGTATAAAATCATGTATGGGGTCACACACAGTTATCATATCATCTACGGATGCACTTTTATAAAATGTAGACATTTTAAACATAGATGCCATAAGGTTAATAGGTACAATATTTACACTATTTAAACTAAATGTTGACATATGTCGACAATCAATTCAGTTTCTAATGTAGACATGGGCATATTCAATATATAGACAGTTTCATATAGTCAATAGGTCAGTAGCCAAAATGCAGATGACACAGTCAAACCGTCATCCTTTACATTCAAAATATAGACAAATTATAAATTCGGCACCAGAATGTTGACAGGGTCAAAATGTATATACTGTAGGCATAATAAATGAAATGCCATAGCAATAGCCAAGACTGGGATGAACCAGCCAGGATCCCAACAACATGAGGTTTCCCATCCCGAGGGATGGGGGTGCAGGGTTAATAGTAATGGCAGTTATTAACCCTTCGGGTGCCAATGTAGCATCGTTCAAAGTGACTTAATTTTTTTTGGGTGCAGTATCTAATTTGTATTTATTTATACTAAAAGAACAGTGGCTGTGAGCGACGCTGGCATTTTTTGCAGATAGATTGCTCTTTACATTTGACTTACAACTATCACAAAGCCAGTCCTGGTATGATTGCAGTTGTAAAACAATAAGTGCCAGCATGCCAGACATTGAGGGATGTCCCACAGACAATTAGCACTTCCCAATTAATTTCTATGGAGCAAACAGGAATGACCCTGTCACAGTCATTGAGGCTCTTCAGTACATTGCGCATAGAGCCAGTCCATTGGGATTACAGTTTGTTGATTTGTTAAGACTTTGGATACTACATAGAGGGAAGAGGAGATGTTTTGTGGCTTTGTGAGTATCGAAGTGGAGAAGAGTCCAGTGGATTTTCTGCATACATGGATGGATTAGCACAAACTATTAAGCAGGCTGCAATGTCCGTCAAAAATGCGTCCAACTCAGCCCCTTCTTTTTTAGAATGACTGCTGTGTTTTCCTAGACTTCACAGATCATTTTTCAAGTCAAATGACATATTGCTATAAGCAGATGTACTAGTCTAAAAACATTACCATTATGTATATAACATTTAACGACAGATCTAGAAAGTGCTATAGCAAGATTTTCAATACTGTGATTACTACGTAAACAGATGCAGCAAATTAAAGACTGAGGGCAATTTAGCTTTATTACTAGAATCAACACGCATCATAAAAATTCAAACTCTAATATGCAAAGTAGGTCACAGAATATGGAAACATGTAGCACATGCAAATATAAAAAAAACACCTACTCCTTTATTTCCTTCCATTTTTTGCTCATACCAAGATTAACTCTTTTATCACATATGCAAAACACATCAAGGGGTAAATTCAATGAGCTATCAACGGTGAGAAGTGCCGATAGCTCTCCATCAGTGTATTCAACTCCCTCCCCTTCATTCGCTGTTTACACCCCGCCTGTTCCCTGAGGCGAGGTGGCAACGGTAAGTGTGGCCATTAAAACGGCAGGGCTTGCCACAAAATGCGCCGGACTCACAGCATTTGCGGTGAACCTCCCCGTTCAAGGGAATACTTGCCGTCCTCTCATGGCAAAGGGGTTTGACGGCGAAGATGGCTTGTTTTCGGCGAGAAAAAACCATCCTCCCCATATAAACCCGATCGCCGAAGGCATTGAATACCGACTCAAGATTGACCTCATACTTAATGTGCAACTGGGATGTTACCCCAGCCAAGAAGTGTTGGCTTGCAATACCTGCCACTTCGTAAATACTGTATACTCCTAAGAGTGTAAATTGCTGCCATAGGTAAAAATGAGAGGTGTTTGTAATCATTGCATTCATATGGAACATTTCACTATTTAAAGTTTAGTATAAGGCTGTTGTAATGACATAAAAATTTTAGACTATAAACTGAAGGGAAACATGCTACAAACCAACACTACTAAGGATGTACTGCAATAATGCCACAAAAGTAATTAATTTCCCTGGAAAAATCTAATTAATGCTTGTGTTTTTGAACTATGAAAATACATCTCCAATCTGCTCAATACATTTCCCTCTTATGCAAAAATTAGATTTGCCTGTTCAATCTCGATGCTGCTTTATCACCGGGGCGAAAAATCCGGCATGGGAGAAAAACCACATAGATCAGTGAATTTGCAGTCTATCCACGTGTTTTGTAGAACTTGCGGGCACTTTTACCCGATTTGGAGTCCTTTTTTGCCCATGCCGACTCAATAAAGCAATAGTAAAAGATATGGGCAAAAAATTACAAAAAAAAGTATGAAAATGTAATACGGATCGGAGAATCTTGATCATTTTTTCATCTTGACTATGATATAATGACTTGCTTGTAATTAGCATTGCCTGTGTGGGAAAGTTGAATCTAGTAGTTTATTATTAAATGTTGCTTTTTTGTCTACTCAAACTCAGTGCTAATTATCTCATTTGGCCATTTGTGGTGTAGCCTGTATTAAACAGACTTACTACAGATTTAGTGAGGTATGTTGTAAAGGCAAACATTGAATATCAGCACCTTACAGGTAATTTCAACTTAGACTTGACATTTTTTTAATACTATCTGAACATGGCTAGATGCACAAAACAAAATGATTAAAGTTACAGATATAGTTACAGATATAGCCATGCATACGATATGGCTGATAGTGCCTACGCTACACTGCACCAGGGGTGCCCGCCTTTTGCCATGCATATCACCATGGGTGGATTCAGGGTGTTGCTAGCCCCCCGGGAACCGGAGATATCGCCAGACAAATCTAGAATGTTTTCCCCATAGGATAACATGGGACCCGATAATTCCGACGGCTGCCATTTCCCCCCACGGCATCACAGAAACTCGTGGTTGATCCCATTCAAACTCAAATCGCTGGGCCTTCAAGTTGATACCAGGTCCATTTGGGTCAATTGGTTCCGGAGATATTTGGCATAAACCAATTTTTTTATTTCTGAAATGTAATTTCATGGCTGTTCATGTTCTTTGAGGGCAGATTACTCTGGAACCAAGCACCGCAATTTCACGGGACCAAAATCATTCTAAGTCCACTCAAAAGTTCTTCAATGCAATACTGGTCTCATGTAAATATGTCAGTTTGTTCCGAAGATATAGCCAGTTAAACGAGATAGCCTGTTAAAGGGAGGGGAGGGGGTGACTTTCTCTCCCCCTCACACCAGAAAATGCAGGGACTAGGCTGGTGGGTACTTGTGTATTATAGCGGCGCCCCCGATGTACATCGCGCAATGTTTTTATAGCATCGCATGCCATGCACCCGATGGCATGCGATGCGATTTTGGCCCCCTATGCGATGAAACATTGTATAAGCACCCTAAAGGGTGCTTTTAAGCACCCAAATGGGTGCTTACAATGTTAAATGCACCCCCACGACCCCCCCCCCCCACTATAAATGTGAACCCGTAGCGTGGTGAGCGCAGCGAGCCCACGAGGGGCGGCGGTACGCGTCCTCCGACCTTTTCATACCCCCACTATCCACGTCGGCGTGGAGTTGAGCATAGTAAGTGTGGCGAGCGCAGCGAGCCCGAAGCGTGGCAAGCGCAGCGAGCCCTGCGAGGGGACGCGGATACCTGAGAAGCCCGCGAGGGGACGCGGATACCTGTGAAGGTATCCGCGTCTCCTCGCCACGCTTCGGGCTCGGTGGCTCGCTGCGCTTGCCACACTTTCTATTCTCAACTCCACGCCGACGTGGATAGTGGGGGTATGAAAAGGTCAGAGGACGGGTACATATAACATTGTATTTAACATTGTAAGCACCCATTAGGGTGCTTATACAATTTTTAATCGCATCGCATTGTATGCCATACACAATGTCATGTGTCACATCGCATGCCTTATGGTATGCGATGCGATGGGCGCCGCTATAATACACAAGTACCGGCTGGTGTAAAAGGGGACTGGTGCTCTGAATACAGCCAGGCAGCCTCCCGCTCTCTGCTCGGCTGTCACTTCTGCTTGGCAGCGGCTGTCCCTCAGTTACCGCGAGCATGTATTCCTCCTTGGCAATGAAAATGTAATCCCACATAGCAATGAGCATGGAACCCTTGGCAATGAGTATGGAATCCCTGGCAATGAGCATGTAGGTAAGCAGCACTTATGTAGCATAATTTTTAATAGGCATTATGGTGTTTGGCATAATACGTAATGGACATTATGCTGTGTGTCTTAACATGTAATGGGCATTATGGTGTAAATTTTTAATGCGCGCCTTTGGCGCACAGTGTCCATGTTTATGAAGCATATTGTGAATTTTGACTTAATCTCTGTGGCATTTGTGAATTTTGGCTCAATCCATATAACATTATATGAATTTTGTTTCAATCCGTGTGGCATATGAATTTTGTTTCTATCCGTGTGGCATTATGTGAATTTTGGCACAATCCATGTGGCATTATGTGAATTTTGGCTCATTCCATTTGGTATCATGACAGTGGCGTAACTATGAATTGGGCGCCCCCCCCCCCGCCATTAATGGGGGCGCCCCCCGCCGCACCCCCCGCCTGCAGCCTTACCTGTCTTGCTGGCTTCATTCTTCTGCTAGTGAGACGGACCAACACAAAATGTCTGCTATATGGGGCGGACATTTTATTGTGGTCCGTCTCACTAGCAGAAGAATGAAGCCAGCAAGGGAGCCGGGACGGGACCAGTGAAGTCAGGTAAGGCTGCGGGCGGCGGATTGGCGGGCGGCAGATGGGTGGACGGGAGGGGGCTAACTATAGCACCACAGCCCCCCGGTGCCCACACATGCACAGCGCCCCCCCGCGGCCGCGGGGGCTGCGGTGCTATAGTTAAGCCTCTGTATCATGAGTAAGGGGCAAGTATTTTGGGGTCTAGTATTTTGTTGCATAATGTGTAGAAGTTGTACAAGGTATATGGAGTGGTACACTACACTACGCCCCCTTTTGAGTGGCCACACCCCCTTTTCCAGATCTACATCCTTCAATTTTGTCACCAAGGTGGGCCTGTGTACTTTAAATGCCAGGGCCTATTTTTAATCCCATTCCCGCCCTCTCTCTGCTCTACTCTCTCTCGATGATGCTCCCTTAGCATGTACACTAGCACCACTAACACCCTCCCCTTCCTAAACCCTCTCCTATCATGGTGCCCCCCTGTCATTTTCTCCTGGATCCGCCCCTGCATGACGCACCTGTGACATAGTAGACGCTTGATGAGAATGGCCATAACTTTGTGTATAAATGCTAGGACCGTAGGAGACACAATTCCAGAGCTAATTGAGATACTGACAAGATATGATCTAGATATGTGACTATACCCATTTCCTTTTTTGTTGGGGAAGGGGGAGGGGCAGGAGTGTCACCGAATTCTTTTAATACAAAATACTGAAGACAACACTGAGGCCCTTAGGATGACCATAGAAATGGAGAAGAATAGTATTCCAACTGGAGTGATTTATAGATCACCAGACCAGGGAAAGGATTTAGACAAGAACCTCTTGCTGGTTATCACTAATATGGCTTTAAAGGGAGAGGTCATAATTGTGGGAGACTTTGCTCTGCCTGATCTACACTGGGAGAAGACTTTTGCAAGTGGCAAATTTCTACATTCTTTACAGAAAGCACTCCTCAACCAAATGGTGACAACGCCCACTCGCATAGACTCAATATTAGATGAAATATTCACAAATAGTGACCGGATATCAGATAAATATGTGAATGAGAACCTAGGATCCAGTTATCATCAAATAGTATAGTTTACTACAGTGCTGGCTAACCTTGACACTCCAGCTGTTGTGGAACTACACATCCCAGCATGCCCTGCTCAGTTTTACTATTTGGCCTTGCTAAAACTGATGCAAGGCATGCAGGGATGTGTAGTTCAACAACAGATGGAGTGTCAAGGTTAGCCACCACTGGTTTAGTAGTAAAAACAGGGCCCACTCCGGCCCCCCCCCCCCCCCCCCCACATACAAAAAATTGTTAGATTTTAGAAAGGCTAACTGCAAAAATGAGAAGTAAGTAAGCGATTCATTGGTGGATTGGAGGGAAGGAGTGCAAGAGGTGGAAAAGCAGAAAAAGTGAAAAAAAATTGACTTTATCAAAAGGGTCCCCCCTTTCACTAATTAACTCATAAAATAAGGACACATCGGTATACTGCCTCTCACATACATATTGTACATATAAACATACACTGCCACTCCTTTTCATACATACTGTACATAAATATAGTACATGCAATGCAGCTCTACTTTTTACTACTACTTCTTACCGCTGGTATGTTGTCTGCTGCTGCCTGGTCATGGAAATGCTGACCATGCTGCTATCGTCTCCCGGAATAGGGGAGGTTGCGCACAGGCGCAGCTGCAGTGAGGCTGCCGGCAGCAGCACACGGCAAAAGTGAGGCAAAGCAGGAAGAGAGCCTCTGCAATCCAGGGCCTCCCTACTTTGCAGAAGTTAATCAGTGGGTAATGCTGGCAGCAGTAAAATGGGGGCAGTGGCATAACTAATGCAGTGGGATTGCCTTTGGCCCCCGATGCCGCCAGGCCCCATAGCAGATGCACCCCCTATAGTTACGCCACTGCTGTCAGCAGCACTTCAGGGGCCGGGGCCTGATGTAGAGGTCATCAAGCCCCACCCCCAGTAAGCAAATCCCACAATATGCAGGGAGGGGGCGGGGCTAAACAATGTGATTTTCATCTTAAGTGCCCCCAAAACCCGCAAATTGCTGGTTCTGGCGGTATGCAGGAGGGTTGCACACCTTTCCAAGGGGGCCAGGAGGGGGACCTTATTTTCAGGAGCCTACCGGCCCTTCCAGGAGGGTAGGCAACCCTGGATAAAGTACTAGCAAATCATCTTCTACCTTAAAATTTACAGGATGTGTTTGAAAAATAACATTAATAAGCTGATGGCTTTATCACTCACAATGTTATCACTATCAAAGTTTTAATACATAACCCCCTAAAACACATATGCTGCATAAAATGTAAAAAAAAAATGCAAGTAGCCAATTATACAGAGATATTAAATATACCCATTGCAAGTGCAGTACATTGTGATAAATAAGACGCCAAGAAAATCCGAGGGAGCATCACTGTATTGCAGCTAGCAGGTCTCTAGTGGTGCAGGACAGCCGATAGAAACAAACAGGAGTTTTCTTATTTAGATGCAGTTGGTTTAATCTTAATGAGCATTACACAGCAGACAGCCTGTAAACCAGCAGCCTAGTTCTAAAGCTTAAAAATTCAGCAAGGAGTATATTATCTAAAAAGCTGAACATAGGATAAAGGCAGTGATCAGTTCACAGAACATCTTCAGAACCTATAATCTTTTGCCAGATTAGCTGTAAGCAATGCTATTTGCTAAAATGGCACATAGGAAATTGCCTTCTTTGCGGAAACATAGCATTAATATGAACACAGTTTACACTTCAGAGACAAAGATTTGCAAGGGATCAAACAGTGGCGGTTATTCATATTATTGCACTTCTCACAGCAGAAATGTGTTGGCAAAATACAAAATGTATCCATCCCTGTTATACCATTACACATATTTGCTACTGTAATGACAACACTCAACATTCTACATAATTAGTGTATCACTTGGATAATCACAACTACAATCATTAAAATAAAATAAATCAGGGACTAATTAATGTGTCTTGCAACCGAAAATGCAAATTAAACCAATATGAAAATATTTAACTGTAACTTACATTTTTAAATAACTCATACTGTATAAATAGATCATATGTAAATATATTCCAATCCACAGTTGGAAGAAACATTTGATTAAAACAAGTTAAGTATGGACAAATTTTGAAACACAAATATATCAGATCATTAGATATTCCAAAACAGTAGTACAAGGTATAGTTAGATCACATTCTTACAGCTGTGGAAGCAATAACTGGTAGAACACAGATTATAATCCAAAACGTATCCAACCAAGTGTGAGTGTAATGAAATTGCATATCTATTACAGAACAGTGAGAAGCAATATGGAGCATGATTTGGTTCATGATGTATCTGCAGTGATTTTCAACCTTTTCACCTTGCGGCACACTAAATAAGATTTTAAAATTGCCAAGGCACACCATGAGATCCCCACAGGGCAAAACACAATGGCCCCCACAGGAAAAAAAAAGAAACCTATTGTCCCCATATAAAAAACAATCACACTGGTCCCCACAGGTAACACAAATAAAATACATTGGCCCTTTACATGAAAAGAAGAGACCAGTAAATAACAGTTGAACTGGTGGTGGCTGTAAACTGGTTTGGGCATCTCTAGATCTGCGGGCACACTTGAGAACAGCTCAAGACACGCAAGTGTGCCATGGCACAGTGGTTGAAAAACACTGGCATAGGTCGAGAGTCAATAGGTCGACATTGCCAAAAGGTCAACACAAGTTTAAGGTCAACATGGGTATGGTTGATACTCAAATATCAACACAAGTTTTTCAATGTGGACACCATATAATTGTAACGCTGCACTCGCTATGCTACGCTCGGCACACTATTATATTCTTGCGTACCCACTTCGATAGTATTATCCAAGTCGGTCTACAAAAAAGGTATAAAACTTGTGTTGACCTTTTGAGCATTGGCCAAATAGACCTTCTGTCAATACCGATCTATGGTATGTTGACCAGGTGTCGACCACTGATGGTTGACCTAGTGATTGTCGACCTAGGGATCATATACCATCTGGATTGCAAATATGTGACAAATATACCAACAAAGGGCAGACATAGGGGGTTATTCTCATTCACTCCTTCTGGCAAATTCCTTCTTGTGGTGTGTACACGCTGGGGCGATTATAGCAAATATCGCTGGAATATGGTCACTGAGCGACCATATTGCCAGTGATTGGAGTGTGCACCAGCGCTAAATCGCCGGTTGCGCGCTCCCATTTTCAGCCCCTGAATGGTCGCTGGTTGGAGGAGCATGCTCCTCCGACCAGCGACTTCCCCTGCCTCTTCTCCCGGCAGTGTGACATTTTCATCTGCGACCATCTCTGGTCTGACAATATATTGCCAGCGATCATATTGCCACGTGTGTACGCACCTTTAGATGGACAAAACCATGTGCACTGCAGGTGGGGCTGATGTAACTTGTGCAGAGAGAAGGGGTTTTACTTCAAAGTGAGATCTATATTGCAGTGTAAAAATAAAGCAGTCAGTATTTTCCCTGCACAGAAACAAAATAACTCACCCAAATCTAATTCTCTCTGCACATGTTATATCTGCCCCCCTGCAGTGCACATGGTTTTGTCCATCTAAGAGTGAATTTGCCAGAAGGAGTGAATGAGAATAACCCCCATAGTCTGGAGCTAAAAGACGCTCACTCCCAGCTACTGTGATCCGCTGCTGCCTTCAAGGAGGCAGCATCGGATTATATGACCATTGTACTGTCAGGGCCGGCTCTACCATTAGGCAGCTGCCTAGGGCGCCAGGATCTGGGGGGGCGCCATCAAGTCTACCTATAAAAAAAATCTAGGATGTCCATGAGGATCTTTGTTGTACTTAACCCCTTCCCGACATTTGACGTACATGTACGTCATGGTCGGGAAGTACTTCCCGACATTTGACGTACATGTACGTCATGACTTCTAACTGTCACTGCGTCTAGAGATGCAGTGACAGTTAGGTGATGTCTGCTGTCCCTGACAGCAGACATCCCCCCTCGCCGCCCAGGGGGGGCAGGGGTGCCCCCCCCGGTCGGCGATCGCTGTGATTGGCTGTTCAAATCTGAACAGCCATTCACAGCGTTTCCTGTGTTACCGGCGGCTAAGCCGCTCGGTAACACAGGGATCGGTGGTGATCGGTGCTGTCAAGTACAGCACCGATCACCACCGATGTGCAGCCCCCCCTCGAACCCGCCGGGCACTCACCCGGCAGCAGCAGCAGCACCCCCGGCTCCCCCGGAGCGCACGCAGCGCTGCCCTCCTCCCCCCTCCCCCCCGCAGCAGCAGCAGCAGCATCAAGCTGCAGAAAAAGTAAAAAATTAAATATATGCACTGAAAAAATACATTTATATATATATATATATATATATATATATATATACACACACATATATATATATATATATGTGTGTATATATATATATGTATATATATATATACAAATACAGGGACTCAACACTCTCCATAATGAACTAACTCACCTTAGTATACAATTAATCAAATATATATATGTGTGTGTGTGTGTGTGTGTGTGTGTATATACCGCACCGATTACCACCGATCGCCAGCCCCCCCCCCCCCCCCCCCACCCGGCAGCCCCCCTCCCTCCCACCCGGCTGCCGCAGCGCCAGCACCCCTCCCACCCCCCCGCCAGCCGCAGCGCCAGCCCCCCTCCCAAAGCTGGTGACTAAAATGGGGTCACTTGTGGGGGGGTTCCACTGTATTGGTGCTTCGGGGGTCTTGCTAATGCGACATAGCACCCACCATTCATTCTACCACCAAAAATCACTCCTTCCCTTCTGAGTCCTGCCATGCACCCAACTGGTATTTTTTGGTCACACGTGAGGCATTGCCGTACTCGGGAGAAATTGGGGCACAGATTTTGGGGTGCTTTGTCTCCTTCATTCCTTGTGAAAATAAAAAATTTTGAGCCAGAACTGCATTTTTCTGTAAAAAATTACATTTTTTTACACAAAAATGCAGATCTGGCTCAACATTTTTCATTTTCACAAGGAATGAAGGAGACAAAGCACCCCAAAATCTGTGCCCCAATTTCTCCCGAGTACGGCAATGCCTCATGTGTGACCAAAAAATACCAGTTGGGTGCATGGCAGGACTCAGAAGGGAAGGAGTGATTTTTGGATTTTGCAGCACAGATTCTGGTTGAATGACCCCCGAAACACCCATACAGTGGAACCCCCCCACAAGTGACCCCATTTTGCAAACTACACCCTTCAGGGAATTCATCAAGGGGTATAGTGTACATTTCAAACCCCCCGGGGTTTCACCAATTTTGATACAACTGAGCTGTGAAAATGAAAAATTAATTTTTTTCATTTTCACTGCCCAGTTGTACCACAATTGGTGAAACCCCTGGGGGTTTGAAATGTACACTATACCCCTAGATGAATTCCCTGAAGGGTGTAGTTTGCAAAATGGTGTCACTTGTGGGGGGGTACCTAACTTTTAGCATCTTATGGTGCCTAGAAACCTACATTGTGCCTAAAAAATAATCTCATAAAAAGGAGGCTCCAAAATCAAGTAGGTGCTCCTTCTATTATGAAGCCTGTGGTTTGGTCACCGTGCACACTAGGGCCACATATAGGATATTTATGAAAACCAAAGAATTGGGGGAATCAATTTTTAGTCACATTTCTCTAGTAAAATCTACTGTGTTCCTTAGAAAAATGTATTAAAATTGCAAATCTGCAAAAAAAATGAAATTTTGAAATTTCACCTACACTTTCTTTTAATTCCTGTGAAACACCTAAAGGGTTAACAAACTTCCAAAATGCTGTTTTGAATACTGTGAGGGGTGCAGTTTTTGAAATGGCATCATTTATGGGGGTGTCTCACATACAAGTCACTCAAAGTCACATCATAACTGACCTGGTCCCTAAAAAAATCAGAGTTTGAAATTTTCTTGAAAATTTGAGAATTTGCTATTCATATTTGAAGCCTCCTAGTGTCCAAAAAAATGAAAAGGAGGTTGAAATAATGATTGCAACATAAAGTAGACATATGGTCTTTGTTAGTTATTAACTATTTTGAGTGGTATGTTTATTTGTCTCACAAGCAGAAAATGTGACATTTTGCAAATTGCAAAATTTTCCATTTTTTCACGACATTTTGGTATTTTTCACAAAAAAACACAGACTGTATCGACCCAAATTTACCACTAACTTGAAGTACAATGTGTCACGAGAAAACAATCTCAAAATCACTGGGATAAGTAAAAGCAAAAAAAAGTTATCCCCACTTAAGTGAAACATGTCAGATTTGAAAAAAATGGCTCTGTCAGGAACGCAAAAACTGGCTCTGTCAGGAAGGGGTTAATGCAGGTGGCTGCTGGGGAACTTCTAAGACCTCACCTCCATACTTTCCCTTGAGGCTTACTTCCCTACATATCTGCCCCCATCTCCTTGTACTCTATTGTGGATGGCAAATGGAGGCCTCCATGGAAAACATGGGACTTGCCCACCTTCCCGGTGGACTGGGTGGACCTGCCTTTCCGGAAAGTGGGTATTTGTAGCAGTATGGGGGGGGGGGTTGAAGTTTTGCCTAGGGTGCTGAGAAGCCTTACACCGGCCCTGTGTACTGTACATATGGATAACTCCGTTGCCTCATGATTTCTGGCTGATTCACAGACACAGGCTTTAGCAGACCCAGAAAGTGGAGCTGACAAATATCAGCTGCATGTCAATCATGCTGCATTGTGTGGGGCACTGCAAGCAACATCACAGCCTCTGTTCTGCAGCTGTGCGGCTTCTGCACATACTGTATAAAGGGACAACGCAGATTACCATAAATATCAGGCTTATGTAAATCTCAGAAAATGTCCGAAGGCCAGTTATTCTAGCTTACATTCTGACTGAATGAACCTGGATTCAATTAACAATTTAAGACAAACACATCAACTAATTAAGTGAGTGGAGGTTTCTTTAGTCAAAGTGCAAATGGAAAATCCCAAACCACAGAAACTAATTTAGCTGGCACACATTCACATCTTACTTGAGATGCAGAAGCCACTGGCACAATGCACCAACCCAATGAACCTGCAGTTTCAAATATAAATATTATTGAACAAAAATATATTATATAACAGGAGGCGCACAATAGTGTAGTAAGTTCCTAAATTAATAAAAAAAAAGTTTACTTCAGAAACATAAAAACGCACTCACCAACACATAGTGTGTTAAAAAGATTGGTACTTATATGTTAGTTGGGCGCCCACTAAGCTATTTGCTTAGTTTTACGCTGCACTCGCCACAGTATATAAAATCAACTCCATGCCGACATGGATAGTGGGCTTATGAGCGTAATTACTATAGTGGGTGCCTAACACAAACAGCACAATTATATCAGTGGCATTTCACTGTCCAGTACAGCACTGGCCTCCGGCATCTGACTTCCATGTCCTGATGTCAGAATGCAACATCGGTCCCGTTTGCTCCACTCCAGAGTGGAGTGGACGGGACCGCCGGTGTGTGCATGCTGACGTTAGGACCCAGAAGTCGGATGCTGTAGACCAGCGATGTGCTGGACAGTGACATGCCACTGATATTATTCATGCGCTGCTGGCGTTAAATCTTTTTAACACACTATCAAGGTTATTCTAATCTGTTCGGCCCCCTGCGCGTTTGCATGGAGGACCAATGTTTGGCACATATGCATTTCTGCGCACATGCAGATGCCGAGTGCGAATGGGTGCAGCGAACTGCAAGTTTGCCATCCTATTCGTACCCAACAGTGCAGGCGGGGGCATGGGGCAGCAGTAGATAGACATGCCCATGGTAATGCCCAGCATTTCATGGGTGTTCCCATGAAAATGCTGGGCATTCCGAGGAAAATAAGGCAGTGAAGCGACTGCCTGGGACGGGAATCTCGCATCACTGGATGTCAGCTGCCCGCCCTGTCCTTGCACAGAGTGTCTTAGTTTTGCGTGCACGTTCCACATCATTCGATGGAAAGGGACCATCGAATGATTTGCTCCTTGCCACATAGGCTGCGAATCAATGTTTATGCAAAACATTTATTTACAGCCGTGCAGGTGAACAATTGTGTGCCTCCTGTTCTTTTATGCAATTTCAGAGTCTGGCAGGTGGAAGAGCCCATACAAAACGAGTTGCACAGCCCATAGCCAATATAAATTGATTTATCTCTAGAGTGTATATATATATATATATATATATATATATATATATATATATATAACCATTGTTTGCGAATAGATAGGATTAATTCTGTTTTGCAAAATATATATATTAGAGATGAGCGGGTTCGGATCATAGAGATCCGAACCCAACAAACTTACCATATCCGAGGTCAGATCTGAGGAGTTTGCCGGTTCCCGCCATCTTTCCGAGTCCAAATCGAGGCTAAAACGTCATCCTCCCGCGTCAGATTCTTGCGAGACCGGATCGCTCTGGCGCCATCTTCATTCGGCAAGTGACTGTCAGACAGCACAGATGTGGAGAACACATGGGGGCTGCAAGGGGGGGGTGGTGACACACTAAAGGGGGAACTAAAGGGGCTGCTGGAGGGGGGGCAATCTAAAGGGGGAACTACTGAGTGGCCAGGGTCCAACTATTAAGGGGGAACTACTGAGCGGCCATGTACAACTACAGTACGAAGGGGGAACTACTGAGCAGCCAGGGAATAACTACTTAGGGAGAACTACTGTGGAATAAATTAAGGGGGACCTACTAAAGGTACTATTCTGTGGCACTACTAGGGGGGCTGCTATATGGGACTGCTGTGGGGGATAAGGGGCTCTCTGTGAAAAAGTTTTTTTTATTTTTACTGCAGTGCTGCCCGGTATCAGTCCAGCTGTGCTGCCCAGTGTCCCGTATCCGTCCAGGGGTGGCCGCATGTGTCCTGTATCAGACCAGGGGAGCTGCCCTTTTTTTTATGAAAATAAAAACTTTTTTTTTTTTTACTGCAAGAGCTGTTAAATGTGCTGTATCAGTCCAGGGGTGAGCCAAGACTGCCGTATAATTCAAGGGGTGTTGCTAAGTCTGCCGTATAATTCCAGGTGTGCTGCTCTTTTTTTTAATTAAAAGAATAAAAGTTTTTCTTTTTTTACTGCAGGAGTGTCACCATGGCTGCCGTATAATTCCATGTCTCTCGCCATGTGTGCCTTATCAGTCCAGGGGTGCCATCATCTGTGCCATATAATTTCATGTGTGCTGTATCAGGTCAGGGGTGCCCGTATGTGTGACGCACACAATAATTCCAGGGGTGAGCCAAGTCTGTCGTATAACTCATGGGGTGCTGCCAAGTGTGCCACATCAGTCCAGGGGTGATGCTAAGTGTGTCGTATCAGTTCAGGGGTGCCTGCATGTGTGCCGTATAATTCCATGGGTGCCCCCATGTGTCCCTTATCAATCCAGGGCTGCCGCCATCGGTGCCATATAATTCCAGGGGTGATGCTAAGTGTGCCGTATAATTCCAGGTGTGAGCCAAGTGTGCTTTATAATTCATGGGGTGCTGCTAAATCTGCCGTATCAATCCAGGGGTGCTGCCATTTTTATTAAAAGAATAAAAAAGGTCACCATGTGTGCAGTATAATTCCATGTGTGCTGTATCAGTTTAGGGGTTCAGCCATCTGTGCCGTATAATTCCTGGGGTAAGCCAAGTCTGCCGTATAAATCCTCGGGTGAGCCAAGTCTGCCATAATAATTCATGGGGTTCTGCCAAGTGTGCTGTATTAGTCCAGGGGTGATGCTAAGTGTGTCATATCAGTTCAGGGATTCTATTAACTTAAGTCTGCCGTATCAGTCCAGTGTTTGTGCCGCCCACTTGTGTAGCTTATCATAGTCATCCAGCTACTTTGGTGCAACCTAAAAACAATATCGATTTTAGCCGTTTTTATGCTTTTTTTTTTTTTTAATCAGAACCCAAAACGTTTAGGGGGTGTTTTGGCAAAACCCATTACAACCCAAAACCTGAAGGTAATCAGAACTCAAAAAGTGGCCGTTGCACATCCCAAATATTATGTGTGTGTGTGTGTGTGTGTGTGTGTGTGTTTCAGGTGAGCCAAACCTGACATTCACTTTTTCATATAAGTACATAGAAAACAGTCGCACATACTGTATAATACCTATACACAATCAGTTTAAAGGACAACAATATTTAGAAATTGCATTTTAAAGTGAAGCTATGATGGCTGGATACATCATCCACAGTGTTACTCTGCCCATGTATGAGAATCAACGGCGGTACGTGTCCTACGACCTTTTCATACCCCCACTATCCACGTCGACGTGGAGTTGAGTATAGAAAGTGTGGCGAGCGCAGCGAGCCACCGAGCCCGAAGCGTGGTGAGCGCAGCGAGCCCCGTGAGGGGACGCGGACACCTGTGAAGGTACCTTCACAGGTGTCCGCGTCCCCTCACGGGGCTCGCTGCGCTCACTACGCTTCGGGCTCGGTGGCTCGCTGCGCTCGCCACACTTTCTATTCTCAACTCCACGCCGACGTGGATAGTGGGGGTATGAAAAGGTCGTAGGACGCGTACCGCTGCGCTCGCCACGCTTCGGGTTCGGGTTGATAGTGGGGTGGAACAGCCTCAAAAATGCCAGTTGGGGGCCATTGAACATGTTTAATACTAATTCCAATGCATTTGGATGCTTTTCATTGCAAAATCTTATGCGATCGCATGCGATGCCCATTGTGGGAGCCGTGATACTCCACAAGTACCGTGTCTTACATCTGCGAGTTCTGCAGAAATCATTTGAGGTTGGCGACCATCAAATGATTTTCTCGCACGCAAGCTGCGAATGGATGTTTATGCTAAACATACATTTGCATCCCTGTGGGGGAACGCGGCGTGCAAGGGGAGTGAGGCGGCCACCCACATATCCACACACAATGCTGTGAATTTCGCAGTGTTGTGTGTGGAGCGGAATAAGGTCCTAAGTCTATAATGATGCTGTCCCATCAAAGTATGCATTAATATAGTAGTGGGTTTCCATACCTCCCAACTTCTGACATACCCGTGGCGGGACGTAGCTGCTGCGCCGGAAATATCGGGGGCGTGGCCTAATTCAGGGGTCGTGGCCTATACTGGCAGCTCTCCCGCGAGGCCCCACCACCATTTTGCCACTATGGGGGCATGACCCAGAGGCTCTATGAGCCTCTAGCCATGCCCCCAGCCCCCTGGTTGCGGGAATAGATGCTGTGCGCATGCGCACAGCGTTTACTCCCCGCTGCTTAGCAGCCGACAGAGGGGACTCCCAACAGCCCCCCCTCACCGCGGGACACTGCCGGCCGCGGGAGGGACATCGGTACAGGCCCTGATAATCGGGACTTTCCCGCTGTAATCAGGACTGTTGGGAGGTATGGGTTTCTCAGTGGTTTTTGTTTACTATTTGTGAATTAACAGCAATTAAGTGACAAAAACAGGGAAAAGAAAAAAAGTCATTAAGGAGAAGGGAACGATAAAAAAAGGAAAAACCACACACATAAAAAAGCCATCACCTCCAGCACATATATTCGGGAGATACAAAAAAATCCCCACTCCTGTACTTGGATTATTTATCTATGATGTGACACAGAAAATTACTTGGCTTCAAAGGTATAAATGGGGCCCAGACTTTGCTGGGTTCTCCATTAGGAGTGAACACGGTGTAGTGATTTTTACTCCTGGGTGCAGCTCGTAACAAGGGCGTACCTACCATAGGTGCAAAAGGTGCAGCTGCTATGGGGCCCATCTTTACCGTCTAAGTAATATTTTACATGCATTTATCACCATCAGTTGCTAAATAGGGGGCCCTTACAAACTTTTGCTATGGGGCCTTCTAATATCTAGTTATGCCCCTAGCTCTTGACATACAGTTTATTCTCTTATGCAAAAATATTTGAGTAGATGGATAAACAGGACTATATTTTAAGGTAAAAGCCTTCCTGAAATGGTAAAGGTCAGAGCCTCTGAAGGGCTAAACAAACAAGAGGCACGAATTCTCACCATACCGTAAGATCTATGGTGGATATCAGCCATTAGATGAACTGAGACAAGATGACAGAATTGGAAAGTGCTATCTGGGTGGCCAGTTAATTATATTTTCATTGTTTCTTAAATGCAATCAGGAATAATGAATAGTCCACTGAAAACAAAAAACACAAAGAAAAAAAAAAGCCTACTTTTAAATGTGTTCCAAAATACTGGAAACAGTGAATAGTAGGTTATTTATTTGATGAATGGAATTTGTATTCTGTCCCGTGCTGTTGATATTGTTTAGTACAGAACCTGATTGCCAAAGGCTCTGTTTATTGATAGTGTGACTTATTTCTGTCATTTCACAAACCCACTGACCTTTCCAGCAGCTTGACACAGTTCTACAATTAACCTGTAACCAACCAGGAGCATGAAAGAGAAGTAAATTGCTTTGCCCTTAAGCTGTCCCTGATACATATCATCTAAGAGTGGCGCATCATAATTAAGGCTTTAGGAATTTACCATAAAGTTATTTATCGCATTGATATTATAAAGAGAGCGAGTCAATGAATACAGTAAACACAATTTATATTTTAAGCAAAAAGGTTAGTTCATACAAATGCCGAAGAATAATCCTACGTAGTATGTAGGCTATTATTTGGAGAACAATAGTAACACTGATGACTGCGAGAGTGCTCAGGGGTGGGTATGGTAAAACTTCCCGACAGTCAGGATTCCGATGGTCGTTTCTCGGACATCGGAATCCCATGGATTCTGACTGTCGGGCTCCTGACAGTCGGGATTCCGATGTTGGAGAAATGACCGTCAGTGAGTCATCCGGCACCCCTCAGGGGTAAGAACTAGTTCTTAGAGTATCACTGGAACACAAATGAGACTTTAGATTGTGATCAGAAGTAATGGCTGGTGCTTGGAGTATCACAGTGTTGGAGTAAACTGAAGAAAACTCTTATAACCACTTCGGAGCGATATCTGGAAATCTGCGCATGCACATAAACTGCAATCTCACTGCAACCACAGTTTACATAGCAGTGGTGAATGGCAAGGACACAGAGGGTCGGCAACAACCGCAGGCGTGTTTGAACTACTCAGAGGGAAGGCCGTGTGACATCACATGCAGCTGCTGTAACCTGAAACATGGCCGGCCTGTGTCTACCTTCGCAGCTAGGCTGCAGACACTCAGTGATGTGTGAGCACTTCAATGTGTAATGAAGCACAGGCACTTTAGCAATGTGCACAAAAAATTTAGCAGGCACATCACAGGGCGAGAATGGTGCACAGGGTGGCCTTGCCCTGTGCTGGGCAGCCCCTTGTAGCCTGCCACACTGGTTGTAATTTTCACACTATTTCACAAAACTACAATCAATTAGGTCCAATATTCAAACAGAGGAGATGATGAAGGAAGCATTGTAACATAGCATTTTGTTTGCATACGGAAAGCACTGAAATGTAGCATTTTGCATTCAGGTCTACGGCTTATTGATGCTAGGTGTATGAGGATGCAGAAATTGAGAAATTAAGGCATTAACAGATCAATAGAAGCTCCAATGATATCTAATATTGTCCAATCACAAGTAAAAGAATAGTAAATAAAAATAAATTAGAATAAAATAGAGTGCTTTTTGTAAAATACTTGTAATAAAGTATATTGTGTGTTTTCTTTTCCTTGTCTTCACAAAGCACAAGCATATGAAAAGAGAAAGACAAAATGTATAGGATAATCACCAAAGTTGTTAAGAGTGACTAGTATATTGATTTATACAAACCCTCAGTCTCCCAGTGAGGTGGTGAATTTAAGTGTGTATGGTAACGTACATACATACTGATACTTACCTATCTTGAGCCCATCGGTAGGTCCCTGGGTCCGGTGCTCCTGGGTACGGGCCTCCAGGGTCCAGTGCTCCAGGGTCCGGGGCTCCAGGACTGAAGAGTCCGGGGTCCTGGATCCGAAGTAATCCATGGGGGACCTGTGGAAGGAAATCCAACTTACCAAGGTCCTCCTGTAATTCTGTCCTCTTCGTTCCGAAGTAGTCCAGGTCTTCTGCCAAATGCCGGCGGTACCTAACACGGACAGAGGAGAGACGCGGAGAACATTCATCTTCTTCGCCTCTCCTCCGAACCTCCTCCAATCAGGTGCCGAGAAAGTATAGTTTAACTAAAAATCGCACCTTTAAAATGTGCGAAATAGCGGGAAAAAATTAGATTTTTTTTTTTTGCGAAAATCGCATCCTATAAAATATGCGATTTTCGGAAAATGGACGAAAATGGCAGTTTTTGCGAAAAAAATCACCCCCTATTAAATTTTGCCCCTTGTGTCTAGATAGACAGTCATAAGGTTGATATCAAAATGAGTACATGCACAAGGTTGATATTGACAAGAGGTCAACACAAGTAAGAGTTTAACATTTAAATGATCAACGCATAAAAAGGTTGACATGAGTTTTTCCTAAGTTTTGTGTCACTTTCAACATCTGGGCACTTGGACCCCTAATTAGTGTAGCGCGTACCCATGTAGGGCTTTGGGCCTGGTGCCTCGCTCCACTACTGCTGCATCCGACACATTTTACCATCACCAATCGGAATTCAAGTGGAGCATAAATCATGAAAAAGTAAAAAAACAAAACCGCATGTCGACCTTTTGTCCATGTCAACCTTGTATATATTGACCTTATATCAATGTCTAAGGGATTATCATTAACTAGATACATTTTTTTTTTAAAGAATAGAGAACGTAATTTATATTCAAAATGGGCAAGGTAAATTAAACTTCTGAAATATGAGACTTGTATAATTACCAAGAAAGGAATTATCGCAGCTAAATCTTATTACAAAGATGGACAGCAGTGTGTCCAAATGTCAACGAGTAACGTAGGAATCGATGTGCCAATTGGCATAGATTAACATATAAATCTCAAATCCCGTGAGAACAAGGATTGGGAAAAGAAACACTTATGCATAAATCCCTCACATATTCATATACAACTATCTCCTCTGAAATATGTTATAGCAAACTATTTGGCATTTTAGGTAAAAGTACGACTGAAAGTCAAAGTAGTTATTATGAATACGCTATCATTAATGGATTTTATTTATGGTGTAGATAGAAACTTATTCTAAGACAAGTAAAATGAGCTTAGTGCCATACAGTCTGAAAGATATGTGCCAGTGAATGTCCCCAATCTATTTATGGTCTGCTTATTGAGTATTTAAATCAATATAATAAAATTGTAAAATACATTTGCCTTAGGACCAGGAGAGCTGAGATACATAGCTATCAAAACAGCGACCGGAAGCTTCAGAAGCTACTCCTAGCTCGTATGCAATCGACCTTAATTAGAAGTCAATAAAAATTATTTCTTCTAGGGCTGCAGTTCTCAAACTGTGGGTCCTGATCTTCTCAGCATGGGGTTGCTGACCATCAGACTGATGACTTTACTAAATTTAGTCAGTGATTCAAAGATCTGTTGAATTGTCGGTACTTGTGTATTATCACGGCGCGCACTACGGCATTTGCGTAGTGGGCTATTCACGGTAGTGAAATCGCATGGCATGGCATAATTGTATGGCATGCGATGCGATTTTCCTATATAATGTATTCACTGCTCTGTGTCAGTGAATCCATTAAAAAGATAGGGTGCGATAAAAAATCGCTTCCCATCACATCACATGCCATTATTGTATGGCATGCGATAAGATATCGGTTCTGATTGGACCTATAATAATGCCATTTAATGTGCTATACCATTAAATTACATATCATGTCATTTATTTAGGCCCCCCACCCCCCCACTATCCACGTCATCCCGAATCGTTGCGAGCGCAGCCACACTATATAAAATCAACTCCACGCCGACGTGGATAGTGGGGGTATGAAAAGGTCGGCAGGACGCGTACCGCCACGCTTCGGGATCACGTCGATACTGGGGGGGGGGGGCCTTAATAAATTACATTATATGTCAATTAATGGTATAGTACATTAAATGCCATTATAAGTGTTAAAATCGCATTGCATGCCATACCATAATGGCATGTGATGCGATTTTTCTAAATTTGCGTACGTAGTAAAATCGGGCGCCGTGATAATACACAAGTACCAAATTGTCTGTTATTTCGGACACCTCCCATTATGTTGTTCCTCCACAATGCTGCCATGCAGGTGCTGTCTGCTGACTAGACATGCGATGTGATGACCTTCTGCAGTAACTTGCTGGGGTCCTGTAATTATTGTTATTGTCTGATAAGGTCCCACTGCAAAATAGTTTGAGGACCCCTGTTCTAGGCAATAGAGGAGGTAGGATGCTTGCTCGCAAACTCTCTGCCCAACAAGCTAGAGACAGGAAAGATCTTGCTTACTGCCATAATGATCGTCCCATAGCGCTGTTGAACTGTGACATTAAATTGTTCGCCAAACTGATTGCTGTGCGCATTAATCATTGCTAATGCACCCGGATCAAACAGGCTTTGTACCAGGGAAACAGTCCTCGGACAATACATGAAGAGTTTTCAACCTGATCGATTCTCTCTCTAAAGATCAAGACCTACTCCTTTTATCTCTCAATGCAGAGAAGGCATTCGACAGGTTGACTGGAACTATATACGTGAAGTATTCACTAGCTTTAAAGACTGCATATTAATATCCATTTTTGCACTAAATAGCTCCCCTATGGCCCTAGTGTTCAGCAATGTTTTTTTATCTAACATTTTCGCTATTACAAATGGTACCAGACAGGGATGTTCCCTATCACCTCTGATTTTGGTTCTATCTATAGTACCCCTTGCCGCTACTCTCCGTAATGATATAAATTTCCCCGGTTTGGAGATTGGCTCTTCCTCCCATAAACGTAGTCTCTTTGCAGATGATGTCCTTCTTTTTGTTATCAATCTTATCAACCTCCCCTCTCTCTCCATTCTATCTTAGTAGAATAAAGTATTTAGGCATATGTTTTTTTTCTGCAAACCTCACGACTTTAGCTACTATAACTAAATCCTGGCTAGCATACAATGTCTCGTGGCTAGGCCGTATGGCTGCTTTCAAAATATTACCTTAACTAATGTATTATTTTTGCATGATTCCTTACAATTTTCTGAAAAAATCCCTACAACTCTGTACATCCATTTTAACTAAATATATAGTCTTCCAAACCCCAAATCTCCCCGACCTATACCGTTATCAGGAAGCTTGCCTTCTGGCCTCCCTCAAGTATTACTCCAATACCAAATCGCCGATGGGATGGGGAGATCTTGAACAGGCCTCTACCCCTTCATTTCCACTTGCCGACTTGTTACGGATCCCTAAGCCCTTTAGACCAGGCCACCTTCCCCTGCTCTCATTCACACAAGCATCCCTGAGAATCAAACTGTCCTCCACTATGTCCTCTCCTGCCTGCACCATACTAAACATACCCATTGCAACTGTAGCGAGGCCAATCCCCAACCTTAATCTGAAAAGATGGAAATCTCTTCGTATCTCTCTCTTAGGGGACATTCTAAATGGAAACTTTTTAATACCCTTTCCCTCCCTACAACAGAAATTTACTTTAAATTGCACACTGGTGGAAATCATTCAGCCTGGCCTCCATCTCACCAGACACACACTCACAAACACTCCTTGCCCGGCTCTTCTTATCTAAACCTAAAGGCGATATATCTTTCTGGTACAAAATTTTGATAAACCCTAGTGAGTTGCCTAAATCCGGAGCTCTGAAGAAATGGGAGCTGAACTTGGGCAGAACCCTCTCCCCTCCCCAGTGGCAAAAGATTTTCCTATCTTCTTATACCATGTCTAGATGTCTCAACCACGCATATTACATTTATCCATAGACTATACCTTACCTTCCATATCTTCTGGTCCTGACTAATGATTTTACAATATTGGAATGACGTCTTTATTTAATCAATAAAGTAATCAAGATGAATATTCCACCTGAGCCTGCTCTAGTGTTGCTCCATATTATGCCTCCCAATATTCCCTCCGGCAACAGATATGTTTTAGGCCATATTCTTATTCCTGCTCGTGCCAACCTGGCCCAACAGTGGAAACAATCTGCCGCTCCGACATTACTGAAAGTTATACTTAAAACTAATTACCATTTCCTCATGGAAACATTTATCCCATACTCCTATACAACCTCCTCTCCCTTGGTACGCTGGTTCCCATGGCATACTTATGTGACAGATGGCAAAGGAGCCCAATATTTTTCAAATTTACCGACCCACTCCAGTTTAGTCTGAATGAGACTACCTCTATCTAACCACTAAGATGATTAAACTCCCAAGTAGACCTAATGTTTGTTATGTTTCACATTTCATTATCAATATTTACCTTGTACTGCTATTTTTCTCAATGCTGACCTCATATGCTCAATATTTACTGTGTACTGCTATTTTTCTCAATGCTGACCCCATATGCTCTAAAGGTGCCCATACACTGAGGCGATTTGGTCCGATTTCGGAAGATTGAGACCAGTCGACCTGTTAAATCGGACAAAATCAGCTCTCCCTGACATGCCGTCGGGACCAATGCACGGTCCCATGCAAATTGAACACGACCAGTTGGTCAGACCTGCTGCCCGTCTGGCCACCAGTCCTGGGACCTCCCTCCTGGCGAGGCTGGCTGGAAGCAGGGACACGTGATCCATCACAACGTATCGGGTGTCCGTACACTGCTGCAAGACATTGCAGCACTGTATGGGCACCTTAAGCCATGTGACTGTTATATTGTATTGTTGTTCACGTGATTTATCCTTTATTATGTTTTTTTTGCCATATTCTGGATGTACTCATGGTCCTTTCCATCTCCCTTAACCCCCTTTTCCCTCCCTTTGTTTCCTTTCTGTTTTCTGTACCCGATATAAAATTGTTCTTTCAATAAAAACTTATTGATGTTAAAAAAGCAACAGGAACTGAAAAACAAATCTGTAACGATGAAATACCAGAAAACAAATTAAAAGCACCTTAGGGGAAAGTATATAAAATTTAGCAGCATCGAAATAAATATTCCGATTACACGGGATGGGAAACATGCTTTGCCTATTCATCTACAGTCACATTTTGCAAATTATTACAATCCTCAAAGCAATGAAAATGCTTACAAAAATTGCCTGGAATGTAAAAAGGTATAAATAATAGCCTATTGTTCACACTGTGATTTTTAAAAGGCCTCTCCATTTTAAAAATTACATATATTAATATGCATTCTTCCCATCAAAAAGCTTTTTGTGCAATAACTTTGTATAAATCTATATTAAGGTTTAGAGGAGAAAGTAAATATTTGACACTTACGTGTGTATCTTTGCATAGGCCAGAAAGAAAAGCAATTTCATTAATGATTCAGTGTCAGAATCTGAAGTATGGTACCTTTAGGAGCCTGCACAAAGCCATAATTCTGTGCCGAAGAGTTTGTATTCAACGTGAACGAGCATTGTCTCAAGAAAATCAGTACTTACAATATAAAACAAAGCAAAACATCAATACGTTGGTGCTAAATGGTTATGACGATGCAGAAAGAAATGTATGGGTACAAATGGTTATAAAATCTAAACTATGATTCAGACAAGGCTAAATAGAAAAGCAGTAGTGCTATTATGTATGATGGAGTCATGTGGCAACAGTATTAGGGTGCATTGTGTATCTACAAATCATAGACATGTTATACTTACAGTTAGTGCATTTAGAATATAAAAACAAAAGCTCACTAATCAGTGTGCACAGAGGGAGTTTGCGGTTTAACATCAGGGCTACACAAGTAAACCTTGTCTTTTGGAGAGGAACACGGCATCAACCATTACAATAAAGCACAGGTTCTCAAATTTGGTCCTCGGGACCTCAAAAACATCATGCTTTCATGGTCATCTGTGGATTTTTTAAAATTTGACAGTCAGTGATACACAGTGCACCTGCCAGGTGACCTGGAAAATGTGACCTGTATGGGGTCCTGACAAACAAATTTGAGAACCGCTGCAGTAGTGGTTGCTTCCCATTATTATTATTATTATTATTATTATTATTAATAACAGTTTCTTATATAGCGCAGCATATTCCATTGCGCTTTACAAAAGCAGACAGTGATACAACAAACAGGGTATTTACAGACAGTCAAAAGGTAGGAGGGCCCTGCTCGCAAGCTTACAATCTATAGGGAAATAGGCATTGATACATAAGGATAGATACTGTATTCTTTATTGCATTGATTCCACAAGAATACAAGGTTCCGTGACTGGTTCTGGAATTTGATAAGCTTGCCTGAAGAGATGAGTTTTCATGGAACGCTTATAGGTTTGGAGACTGGAGGAGAGTCCTATTGTGCTTGGGAGGGCATTCCACAGAGTGTGTGCAGCCCAAAGAAAGTCCTGCAATTGGGAATGGGAGCAAGTAATGAGTGTGGATGAGAGACGCAGATCTTGGGAGGAACGTAGAGGTCGGGTTGGAAGATATTTTGAGATAAGAGAAGATATGTATGTTGGTGAAGTTTGGTTTATGGCTTTGTGTGTAAGTAAAATTATTTTGTATTGAATGGTGAGAGTCTGTATTGGGGAAGGCCAATAAAGAGACTATTGCAATAATCAATGCGTGAGATGATGAGAGCATGGTTTAGAGTTTTTGCAGTGTCTTGTGTAAGGTAAGGGCAAATATGTTTTTTAGGTGCATGTGGCATGATTTTGAGACAGATTGGATTAACACTTTTTCATTAATGAACCAGGAATTAACTCATTTCCTGAACAATTTACGTCACTTCTGGGGAAGCCACAAGACCTGTCCACACTGGGTATATATATATATATATATATATATATATATATATATATATATATATATATATATATATATATATATATATATATATATATATAAATATATAAATATATATATATATATATATATTCCAAAGTCTGCCGGCACTCAAATAGTTTACTCATACAGCTGCCCCAGGTGCCAGAGAATGATGACATGTAGCAATCCAAGTTTTGTCTCCAGTTTCTGTTGCCTCTGCCCTGCCAAGGTCGTCTTCTAGTGTCGTCACGGGGTTGCCTCTGGGTCGTCCCTGAGAGCCAATTATAAACTCGATTATCTTCATAGTCGGCGTCGACAGTCCGTTGTTTATTTCTTTTGAACTTAAGTAGATCGTTTTTGTATGCATTACATTGCTGCTCCAATTTCTCAAGCCAGGTAGCATTGGCTGGATCATTCAGCACAGTATTGTGTTCATGGAGTAAATCAGCAATCTTGGATCTGGTTAATTCAAGTTCACGACCTGATTCTTCGATCACCAGAACCATTAAATCAAGTGCACAGTGATTGAGGATGCCCACCCACTTCCTCACGAATTCCGGGTTATGTCGCCCGATCGTGGGGGTATTCCGGACACGAAAGCCTCTTGGAATGCGTTTAGAGCGATAATAATCGGATAGAGACGAACCATGCAACTGGAAATCTGTCTCCTTCCGTTTCAGGCGAAATAGTTGATAATAGATTTCTTCCACAGTCAGCACAGGTTTAGCTGAACTGTCACTCTGGGTAAACAATATTCTCTCAATCTCAGATGCTGAGAATAAAAATGTCTCACATGGTGGCACAGTGAGCATACGGCATCCTGCCGATTCCTCATTGCCTCCTGTAACTGAATTTTCCATGATGCAAATAGGTTCTTAATTTGTCCTTAATAGAAACAATGGCAGTTCAGTATCAAGAGCACAAAAAATATCCAGAATGTCACTTAGGGCTTGCAACAATCACAGGTAACTTGTCCAGATCTCACAACAGTGTAGGGGTGCCTTGCAACCGGTGATGGCAGCCCACGACGAGCTAACCAGCACAAACAGATATATTCCAAAGTCTGCCGGCACTCAAATAGTTTACTCATACAGCTGCCCCAGGTGCCAGAGAATGATGACATGTAGCAATCCAAGTTTTCCAAGCAGGAAAAATAACGGCACTCAGGAGACGATGATACGTGATAGCAAATGAGATAAGTGTATTGGGGACGTTTCGGGGGACAAACCCCGTCCTCAGCCCAATCCTACAGCACCCACAAGTGGCATACAAAACATTTTTATACTCATAAGTTCCCGGGGATTCAGACGCCGCCGCGTCCACGGAGCCGCTCGCCGGAAGTGGTCACCGTAGGATACTTTTAGTACTGTTTTGCCAGATTCACTGGCAAGTCCTGTCTGCGTACGTTGAGCGCTACTGAATTATCATGCTGTTTTTATGCTGCCAAGCACAGGATCCTGGGTTATGTATGTTTTTTCATATGTTTTTTCTTATGTGTTTTTTTGTTTGTTACAGTTTCCGGGCGTCAGACTAAGCGGGCGTCTATGCGGGTCAAGCTAAAGAGGGAAATGCAATTCCCTTCTTGATGCTTGAGACGCAAACAGTGGGTTGCTCAGCAACCCTGGTGATGCGTCTAGAGCGGAAGTGACGGTGACCACTTCCGGCGAGCGGCTCCGTGGACGCGGCGGCGTCTGAATCCCCGGGAACTGGTGAGTATAAAAATGTTTTGTATGCCACTTGTGGGTGCTGTAGGATTGGGCTGAGGACGGGGTTTGTCCCCCGAAACGTCCCCAATACACTTATCTCATTTGCTATCACGTATCATCGTCTCCTGAGTGCCGTTATTTTTCCTGCTTGGAAAACTTGGATTGCTATATATATATATATATATATATATATATATATATATATATATATATATATATATATATATATATATGGGTTCCTTAGGTGGCACTCCAGGTAGGGGGTGCAGCTGCGTCTCCTATATAGATTTGTAGACAGGGGCGGCGGCACTCGGTGAATAAATAGACAGCAAAGCAGGGTTTTGAAAACCCTGCTTTGCTGTCTATTTATTCGCCGAGTGCCGCCGCCCCCGTCTACATATATATATATATATATACACATATATATACATATATATATACATATATATACATACATATATACACACACACACACACACACACACACACACACACCATACAAGTCTTTAGCCATCTTTGCTGCTAAGAAATCTGGTAATTTACAAACATATATTTAGACATCAAATAATGTTGAGCTTATCAATTGATTTCTCCTTGAGTATGCGTGTTTTCAATATATGCATTCCAGTCAAAGATTAGGCAAAGAGAGAAATTTACTAAGCAGACCAGTGTTTAGAAAAAGTTGACATTGTCATGGGTTTAGAGGCCCAAATACAGGATTTACTCTGCATCAGATTTGTTGCTGTTTTATAAACTCCAGTCAATGTCAATTAGTTTCAAAAGTCTAATCCTGCTGCAATCCCAACGGCAAAACAGCCGTAAATCCATCAGTGTTAAGCACGGCTACAATTTGAGAAGTCAATATTATAGAAAAACCATTGTGGGGTGTCCCTCAAATTGAGAAATTCCCACAATTTTAAACTAACCAGCACACGCATAGATCCACCTGGCTGTGACCAGAGCCGGGATAAGGGAGGGGCTCAGGGGGTCAGTACCCCCGGGCCCTCTTGTCACAAGGGCCCCCCCACCCCCTGGAGCTGCAGGTCTGATCACTCCACTCTAAACTAGGAGGAGTCAACAGCTACTCACACAAGTCACCTATGAAGGGCATCATGCAGGCTGCTGTATTGCTACCCACTAGCAGGAGCAGATTGCATTGCCCCTCCTTGTTACCTGCCAACTGGCCCAATGAGGACTCTGCCAGGATGTCAGACACCTGCCCAAACGTCACTGTGGGCTGCCTTCCACGCTTCCTTAATGCGTGCCATGGTGACCCTCTCTGGGCCCTCCCTGGACTTCTGCTGCTGTATCTGTCTGTGCCGCTGCCGGGCTGTCCGCTGTCTGTGTCCCATGGCACTGCAATGCAGCGCCAGCACAGGTCACGGTCACGGTACCGGAAGTACAGGTGGTACCAGTGTCTTCCTCAGCAAGCACATGCCAGCGATGGAGGGGAAACCGGGCCATATAAGCTGCGGATGCAAATCAAGGAGAGCAAGGCCGCAATGAGAGGATCCCAGGAACCGGAGGTTCTCAAACCTTCAGAGTCATCAGGCATCACCCTCCTCCTCAGTAGCCTCATCCTAACCCCCCCCCCCCCACACACAGTCTAACCCATGGTTAGGCACCATGCCCGACGCGTCGCGTCACCTTGCGAGGCACCGTGCCTGACACGTCGCAAGCGCAGTGAGCGATGCGAGGGGATGCGGTGCACTTTAAACTGTGTCCATGTTGACTGTGTTGACATTCAGGTAAAAAAACTGTGAAAAACCCCATGTCGACCTTTTGACTGTCGACCTTTTGACTGTCGACCTAGACAATGTCGAACTAATGACCTGTCGAACTAATGACCTTTCGACCTTTTCCCGTGTCGACCTAATGGTGTGGACCTAATGACTGTAAACCATAAAGCTGTAGACCAAATGATCCCAACCCATTCATAAGTGCCGCCCTGCTGTCTGCAAAATATACACATACAGGAGACACATCCATTTTTACACCCTTTTATTATGCACTCAGATATTTTTTGTTTCATGTAAGCAGCTAACAAACTTGGCAAAATATCAAACCATACAGTATGTGAGAAGGCTAATGGCAGATTATTCACAGACAGGAACAAAGGAGAGTGCTTGGATTGCTCATAGGTAGGGAGCTGCAGTGCCGACCAATCAGGGCGCTCTTTTTCATTCCCAAAGCAGTGTATATGCAAAACTGGCTATTAGTACAGCTTTAGTGGTAGTACTGTTGTCACATATGGTTTGTTCTTATGCTAAATTCAGAGAACACAGTATGCCAAGTCCTGGTGCCTTGCACACTTTTAATGGCTTAAAATTAGAATGGCAACTTCTGTTCTTAAGTGGAGAATTGCATCTTTGCAACAGTTTTATTAAATGCTGCAATCACGCTAATATGATCCGCCTGCTGCTTATTACATTTCTCCTAAGCCTTGTACATGGTGACAGCTTATATTAACTACTCACTAAGAGAAATACTGTGTGACACAAAATAGTTGCTTTCTTGCACTGTGTTTCCTTCACTTTAGTAAGAAACCTCAATCATTTTGACAGTACAAAATAAGCAACATTTCCTCACACTTCACTATGCTGATTCAGATGCAAGCGTTCTCAAGAGCAAACAAAACAAAAAGAATAATGCAAACTGAACTGGATGGAAAAAAAGAACCAGAGCTTGTACTGTTGTCAGTACTTACCCTTCTGAGCTTACATAATGTATTGTCTATAACATATATATGTCACAGCAGATAAATTGTACCAATACATAAAACAGATAGGCTGTAATCACACGTCGCAGCTATTGTGGAACTCCATGGCATTTTAGCTAAGAGTTTAAACTCCCAGGTGTCAAACCAGAACAAGTAACTCTTGGTTTGTTTTATTCTAGATAAGGTACGTGAAATATATAAAATAGCAGATGCCATACAAATAAGGTCTAGTCTTTATCATGTAAAATTCTACATCAAAATTTTCGGTACTTGTTTCCTAGCACGGCCACAACAATCATGATCGTGGGCATCGTGAGGAAAAATCGGGGGCATCGCGGCCATCGCATGCACTAAAAAATCGGGTGCGATGGTACCGACGTGATGCCCGCGATTTCCCATAGGGAACAATGTTAAATGCCTCAATTTACCCGCGATGCCCCCGATTTCCCATAGGAAACAATGTTAAATGGCTCAATTTACCCAAAACATCATAGGGAACAATGGTAAATGGGCCAGAAACCCCCAAAAACACCCCTGAACAGTGAAATGTCCCCCCAAAAGTAGTTTACGCCACCCCACGATCAACGCGAACCCGAAGCGTGGCGAGCACAGCGAGCCCGCGAGGGGCGGCGTTACGCGTCCTCCGACCTTTTCATACCCCCACTATCCACGTCGGCGTGGAGTTGAGAATAGAATAGTGTGGCGAGCGCAGCGAGCCACCGAGCCCGAAGCGTGGCGAGCGCAGCGAGCCCCGCGAGGGGACGTGGATACCTGTGAAGCCCGCGAAGGGACGCGTTTACCTGTGAAGGTATCCGTGTGCGCTCGCCACGCTTCGGGCTCGGTGGCTCGCTGCGCTCGCCACACTATTCTATTCTCAACTCCACGCCGACGTGGATAGTGGGGGTATGAAAAGGTCGGAGGACGCGTACCGCCGCCGCTCGCCACGCTTCGGGTTCGCGTTGATCGTGGGGTGACGTAAACTACTTTTGGGGGGACATTTCACTGTTCAGGGGTGTTTTGGGGGGTTTCTGGCCCATTTACCATTGTTCCCTATGAGGATTTGGTGAAATTTAGGCATTTAACATTGTTTCCTATGGGAAATCAGGGCATCGCGAGTAAATTGAGGCATTTAACATTGTTTCCTATGGGAAATCGGGGGCATCGCGTCCGGACCATTTAAGCCTTTTTTAGCCGCATACGACGCGACCGACGCGATTTTTACTTTTTTCAATGCATTTCAATGGGAAAATCGGGGGCATCGCGTCGGTCGCGTCGCAGACCACTAAAAATTACACCCGATGCCCGCGATTGTGGCCGTGCTAGGAAACAAGTACCGAATTTTCTAATTATGTTTTTTTCTATGCCATGGTTACCGGTTATTCATTATGCTTAAGCCTGTTTGTTATTTTGCAATTTAGCAGCATGTACCTCTATACTGCTCTCTGGACACATTGCAGCATTTTATAAACAAGAGAAAATAATTACAATTATAGTACTAGTAAGCAGCCGATCACAATGACGGAACAACATAATAGTAAGGTCAGTGCCAGCGGCTGTGCGCGGTCAAACTGAGCAGTACTTGAATTGCCGCATCTGGCACCATCTATTGGCAGTCCTCACGTACAACACAGGAGCGGCGTTTTATTACGCAGGGTTAAGAATTTAAGTTTACATATCTGCAAAACAGTCTTGTTGCAATAAAAAAAACAAATAAGGTTCATTAGAGAACGTGTAAAACTGCCGTGCACTTGTATTGTACCTACTTCTTAATAATAATAAAAAATTTATTTATATAGCGCTCTTTCTCCAATAGGACTCAAGGCACTTAACAGATAGCACAAATGTAATACAGTACAGAAAAAATTAAGTACAGAAAAGCTTCCTCACCCAAATCTAATTTTCTCTGCACAAGTTACATCTGCCCCACCTGCAGAGCACATCGTTTTGTCCATTTGAGAAGGAATTTGCCTTTGCAAGTTAACCAGAATAAGGCCCCTGACTGCTCTCAGTGGCTGCTAGCGACAGAATGAGAGGGGTCCCACACACCGAATGGGGAAGGAATTGCATCCCTTCATATACAGTGCATAGCTGCTGAACAGATATTGAAGGATATTAGGTACATGTGAGTTATCCGGACGCCCGATTTGAAAATCGGGTCGGATCGGGCGCATCGCATCGCATCGCATGCGACCATCGGATGCGATGCGATGCGATGCGATGCGATGACCCGATTTTTCCATAGGAATCAATGTTAAAATGGACTGAGTCCATTTTAACATGGAATTCAATGGGAAAAAGGGGTCCTTTTCATACCCCTACTATCCAAGTGGGCATGGAGTTGGATATAAACCTGTGGCGAGCGTAGCGAGCCACCGAGCCCGAAGCGTGGCGAGCGTAGCGAGCCCCGCGAGGGGACACGGAATACCGTCCCCTCGCGGGGCTCGCTTCGCTCGCCACGCTTCGGGCTCGGTGGCTCGCTACGCTCGCCACAGGTTTATATCCAACTCCATGCCCACTTGGATAGTAGGGGTATGAAAAGGACCCCTTTTTCCATAGGAATCATTTTAACATTGATTCCTATGGAAAAATCGGGTCATCGCATCCGATATCGCATGCGATGCGATGCGATGCGATGCGATATCGCATCGCATCGCATCTGATTGTATGCCTTAACTTAAGGCATACAATCAAAAAATCGGGCGTCCAGATAACTCACAAGTACCGGATATTATATTATTGATTACACAGTCTTGTGTTCTCTCATTGGTTACTCGCAATAAAAGTTCTAGGAATTTTGAATATATTTTGCATTTTGTATTTCCCATTATATGCATCTCAAATAATAACCTATTTTATAGTGTAAACAAATAAATGTTTTTTAAAAAGCGGATATCACAAGGGACCATTTGAAAATTGGAAATAAAAGATATTAGAACCCAAGTCAAGGATATGCCAAACAGGTTTTCAAAAAAAAACCTCAATAAAGCAATAGTATGCAACTCTGGCTCCGGTAGCCAATTATACTCCCAAATATCATTTATCTTGTCTGATACAGCTTAGATGGCACCACTGGCATCCTTTTATGTAACACAATCCTCAGAGTCATAGCAAGTGCTCACTGCTTCTAAGGCAAAGGTCATGGCTGCACTAGCAAAATATAGCACAATGGTCCCTACATACATTTCATGATTGTAAGTTAGTCTCTGCAGTGTCTCATGGAATTTTAATGGGAAATATTATAGCAGTCAAATGCAAAAAAAATAAAACTATTCATAGAAAATAATAAAAGCTGATAAAAAAAACCAAATAAAATGCCATGGTTTTCTGCCACATTTCAGGCAATCAATTCAGGACACACTGGTGTTATAAAAATATTAATTTAATACAATCGTGTATAGGTGCCCATACACAATACGTTTTGCGGGTGTGATGCAATGCGCGCCCCCACGCACATCCCATCGCACAATTCAAAAAGTATGTGTTGCACATACTTTTTGAACTAGGTCCCGAAGGCATCACATTGCACGCAAATCGCGTGCGATGCAATCTAGACCAAGACGCATACAATGATCGCACCGTGTATGGGCACCTTCAGTCTTGTTGGTATATCAATGGGTCTGATAGACTACAAAATTACACATTAACAAGCAAGTAAGAGGCAATATTATGAATATAATTCTAACCCAAATTCCCCAAGTTCTCTAAAGGTGCCCACACACAGTGCGATGGTTGGATTCGCTTTAAACTTTTTAGTTTAAAACGCAACGCATGCAGTTCACATCACACCGTCCTGTGCATCACCTGTTCGCAAGTCAAAAAAGTATGTGCATGCAGTACTTTTTGTACTAAATGGCATCGCATCTAGTTCACATCGCACGCTGATTTAGCGTATTGCATACTATTTGAACTAGATGCGATACGATCTAGTACAAAACATATTGAGCACACATCTCACCATATGTGGGCAACTTAAGAGATGCTAAAAGTTTAACCATCTTTAACTCTGGAGCAATCCAAGTTGGACTTCCCTTTCTCTCGTCATGTCATGCCCTACATCTTCATGTGTTGCAATCTTATTCCAAGGACCAGACTAAAGGTGTGTCAACACGGGCCGATCCGGCAATTTTGATTTGTTATCAATGGCCGCCTGAACCCAGTGGGGTGCCGACATCGGCTGACAGGGAAAGAGGGATGGCGCGGCAGGGGGAGCGGGGTCCATGCTGCATTGAGAAGCATGGTACTCATACCGAGACAGTAGAAATAGGCTGGCCATGCATCGGCATCTAATTGGGATTTTGACATAGGCAAATCACACTATGCAATGCAGCAAATTGATAGTGCAAATCGCACCGTATACACAGCATTAGGACATGATTCTGTTCTGGAAGTAAAGCGACAAAAAAAAAAGGAAAGCAACTGTGCAAATAGGCAAAACCATGTTGTGCTGTAGAGGTCACTTGTGCAGAGAGTTAAATTTGGGAGTGGTGTGTCCAAATTGAAATCTAAATTGCAGTGTACAGATGGAGCCGCTCTCCCTGTTGCCGGCAGAACGGCACATCAATATCTGTCAGCTGGCAAGCTGGAAAACGTGGACACTCGAGTGTCAAAACC
Organism: Crinia signifera; assembly: GCF_055691185.1. Classification (NCBI taxonomy): domain Eukaryota; kingdom Metazoa; phylum Chordata; class Amphibia; order Anura; family Myobatrachidae; genus Crinia; species Crinia signifera. The sequence goes on along the minus strand of NC_139217.1, from coordinate 394,418,174 downwards.
TCAGACATAGATGGCTGGAACAATTGACTTCACATTACAGCAGGTTTAGGTTCCTGTTTTCAGGTAAAGACATATTTGTCTTTTTATCTTCAGGGAAACGCCATAAATCATATCAACAAGCTGCACGGGCTGGGCCATAAAGATAATTTGCAATGAGGGAAATGGCGTGGAATCAGGGAGAGTTGTCCAGAAAAATCCACAAAATCTGGTTGTCAGAGTAGGCAAATATGGGCAAATGCACGGTAATGGCCTTTCCTATGTGAACAAGTATGACAAAGAGCAAATTAAAAGAAAATGTGTTCACCTTTAAGAATTTCTTTCATCACAATGAAACAGATTATATATTAACTACAAACAGAAATACAAAGTGTGTTTTGTTATATATGGTAGACAATTTAGAACTAGGCTTATTCTAAAGCTGGGAAAACATTAGACAATATCATTCATCATTTTCCATTGACCTGCCTGGAACTTCTGGTAAAATCAAATCGTTCAATGGCCACATCCTTGAGCATGCCAACAATGACGATATACAGAGTCTGGATTTGACTGCATGTACAGATGACATAGGGGATCGATAATAACCCGCAGAAGTGCGCAAGTTGACCATATAGCATATAGTGCGTACACATTAGCCGATAAGCACAAATATATTGTTAACACGTATATCATGAATGATGATCGACTACTGAGTACTTACCTTACATGTATGATCCTAGCAATGCAACAAGGGCATATGTTATTTTTCACCGCTAATCCTATTTCTCTGCATCTTTATCATTATTATCAAGAAAGACACCATATGTAACAGATGCAGATATATGAATAAATTATGTGTAATCTGTTGTTGGAAAACTGCTATAGACTTTTAAAAATAATGAAATAAGTACTTTATTTCTTGCTGGCAGATTTTCTCCCTAGTATATCTGGCCCCCTGTGGGCGTCAAACCTCTAATTCATTACTAGTCTAATACTGTATGTACAAACAGTTCTATACAGTTTATGATATTTCTTTTACACACGTTAAAAAATAGGGTAATATCACATTCAACAAACACGTGTATAGAATTATTTGTAGCATGGAGATAAAAGTGGAAGCAATACATTGCTGCACATGTTAACATACATCTGCCATTTACTTTCTATCAGTACAGGTTGACTATCCCTTATCCAAATATCCAATATCCACACATTCCAGAAAGTGAATTTTTTTTTTTTTTTTTTTTTTTGAAAAACCTACTTGGGGCATCTGTAACAGCACTACTAAATGTAACTGGCACTAAATATCTGCAAGTCAAACTTTGTTTCATGTACAAATAATATATATTTGTATGTATTTCATGTGTTTATACAACATAAATGCAAGATACCTCAAGATACATAATTGAAATATAAAAATATACGGCCTAGTGCAGTGGTTCCCAAACTTTCTTGAATCAGAGCGCCCTAAAGTATCAGCATTGTTTCAAAGCACCTCTAGTGCAAATGTTTATTGATACATTTTAAAACAATATATTACGTTAAGTAAATGATGCTTACGTGTTGTCACCATTAGGTTCATTTATTTGGTGGTGGACATAGCTTTGTCCAATTTTTGTATTATTGGTAGCCATCAGCACTGGTTTTGCTTATCACAAACAAAAAATTGTTTTGGTTATGCAACACAAACCTTGCAAGTGTCTCCTGGCACCCCAGGGTGCCTAGGCACAAGGTGTTCTGCCAACTCCTAGGGACTGAATCATGTTTGCTAATAAAGCAAGGAACTGTGCAAAATTATCTATATGGACATGGTAGTATTGTGATCTAAACTGGGTAGAAGCTGACCAAGTGACCAATTCTTGATGGGCGCAAGTCTTTATTCAGTCTTATCTACTATGTAACTATGTAATTAGGTAGGCTATACACACCTACCAATCAGCTACTCGATATGTCAGACCAGACACCGCAACTGGACAGGCATTTCAATTTACTCACCCAGTTGCGATGTCAGTGTCGGTGGTCCCTGCAGCCAGTTAATGGAATTTCAGCGGGTCATCCAGAGACACACTAGTAGCATCTACTGTGAAGCAAGGCCAATCTGGTACGTCTGTAAGCCACGTCTTTCATAGACCAATAAACCCACAATATATTGTTTGTGTACCCAGCATACAACTCCTTTTCGGACTAAAATTTTTGGTTTTGCTGTCAGTCAGAAGATCACACTTCTCTCTTTCTCTGCCCACAGACAACAGGGCTCCTCTAAACAACGAAACATTTTAGAAATTCATTGAATAATTCAAAAATACAAATGAGCAGTTTATAAAATGTACCTGATGGAGACGCAAGGTTGCAATACAGCCTGTATCCTGTGAAATACTTTCGGAAAAGGATATAAAGAATCCTCTAGATGTCAATTAGTGAGAAACTCTCATCATTCCAAATATAAAACTCAATTCCATCCAATAACAAAGTCTCCAAAACCAACAACAAGCAATATACTGTAATAAATCTGAGTATAATCAGGTATACCAGCTCCCATTTCATTCCAATGTAATCCAAACATGAACTCAGGTCACTGAAAGCTTGTGTATGACAAACAGGAGGTTCCACTCTCGCATTTGTGATGGGATAGGAAAATTGCATATTCTAATGCACTCTTATAGTTGATGCCAGTGAACTAAAGGCTACGTGTAAAAATTAAATGAGATAAAGGCGCCTTCATTTCCCTGTTCTGAGTGGCTGGTGCCTAATTTGGGAGTCATTCAGGTGGAGATGTATCAAAATTTATAGAGAGGTAAAGTGGAGAGAAATGCACTAACTAATCAGCTTGTAAGTAACATTCTAAAGGCTGTATCTGAAAAATTACAGAAGTTAGTTGGCACTTTGGGGGTTATTTTAGTTCACTCTTTCTGACAAATTCCTTCTTAGATGGACAAAACCATGTGCACTGCAGGTGGGGCAGATGTTACTTGTGCAGAGAGAATTAGAATTGGGTGGGGTTTTACTTCAAAGTGAGATTTATATTGCAGTGTAAAAATAAAGCAGCCTGTATTTTCCCTGCACAGTAACAAAATACCTCACCCAAATTCTAATTCTCTCTGTACATTTTACATCTGCCCCCCTGCAGTGCTCATGGTTTTGTCCATCTAAGAAGGAATTTGTCAGAAATAGTGAATTCGAATAACCCCCTTTATTTTTCTCCACGTGTATCTCTTTCAGAAAGTCCAATCACAAATGTATGTTTACGGGTTTACATTTTTTTATATATAGTTTGATACGATCACAGATATTCAGTCTTTACATACGGACATGGATTTAATCATTACAGAAAAAAACAAAATATTCCACCAAGGCGCTGTATACTTATGAGCAGCAGGGGTCTATAATGGTGGTCACCTAACCACCAACAACAGATTCCAAAAACACGAGAATAGTCCCACTTGCGCTATAAGGATGGTTCCGTCAGTCTCCTTGTCGAATCACACTCTTCTCCCACGCTCGATAATGATATACGAAGAGAGGGAGAAAGAATGATCTATTAATATCCTATGGGACAACGATGGTATAATCTCCTCTAAAACGTGCCCTTGAAGAAGAGCACCTGTTGCTCGAAACGCGTTGGCGGCAGTGACTGATTGGACTACCACAAGACTGAACCTGACCAGTGCTAAGGTATTTGGGGCCACAGCAGGGTGCACTTCCGGATTGCATCCCTGCCCTTTTTCCATCCCTTGCTGGCTCCAAATACCCTTAGGGGTAAGGATTCATCTTCAATTACATCCTTTTATATGTGAACCTATGTTATTTGTCAAAATAAAATTTTATATGTTTTTTACCAAATCTCTGGTGCCTGAAAATTGTCACATCCAACCATTTCTGCCATATTCCAAGGTCTGAGGGAGACCTTAAGTGACAACCCAAAGGCAGCCTGAGAAAGAGCGCAGGACAAGGGGTACTCAAAATCCACCTACTAACACTATTCTAGTGCCCTAATGAGATTACCTTAATGTGAGCTGGCCACTATGTGTATCTCTCCTATTCCTCGCCGTGAAACTCCTCACGGTGATCGAGGATAGATGGAGCGCGCACCCGGAAGTGACTAGCGCGTCACATCCGTCATTCGGATGTAACACTAATAATTGTCCCTCGGTTTGGGAAAAGGAAGCCGCATGAGCCATGTTGCTAGAGGGCAAATCTACATGTTCCTGATTAAGGCACCATATTTGTAATGGGCTAGGACAGAATCAGTGCCACAAATACCCGAATGACATTCAGTTTGATTTACATCTTCAGAGATCAAAATGACAATAATGTATAATACTGAACATAAATGAAAATAAAAAAATTTATGATAAAATAATGAAATGCACAAACTAATAAAAATAGATATATATATCCTTAACGAAAAAGCAGGGTATTTATAAAAACCAACTTAGCTCAAAATCAACATTTAAACCAGCAGGGACAAGGGTCTTTAAATAAAAAATAAACCTCATTTCGGTCTGTGCCAACCGTATATCTCTGTTTCTGGTCCGCCAGTTCTCCCTTATCCATGCAATTGCACAAAAGGCTTTTAGGCCATTGGTTTTACATTGATGTTTATCTTTGAAATGCATGGAAAAGGGATGACCGGGGTTCCCATTCGCAATATTCAGCAAGTGTTCAGCCCATCTGATCTTTACTGGTCGCTTAGTCTTGCCGATATATGCAAGATCACACGTACAGATTATCACATATATCACATAATTTGTGTGACAGGTGATGAAATCCTTAATATCCACATTCTTTCCGTTAATATTAAATTGAGTATACTTGGTAACTGAACTTTTACATGATCTGCACATTTTACATTCTCCACATCTATAAAATCCCTTATTTCTGGGCAAAAACCTCCGACCATCCATGTGCAAAGCACTGGTTACCAAATGGTCTTTGATTGTGGGAGCTCTCTTATAGATGAAGACAGGTTTAGGGGGTAATGTCTTCTTCAATATTTCATCTTTTAATAAAACATTCCAATATTTTCTAAAAACTCCTTCCACCTGTTTATGCCTCTTATTGTACCTTGTATTAAAGGCTATAGTATAATTGTTCTTTTTTTCTTTTACCATGGGGATTTCAATATTTTTGTCTCTTAGTAAAACATTTCTATCAACCTCTCCCATCTGGTTAGCAAGGACTGTCAACTGTTCAGGATCATAGCCTTTGTTGGCGAATTTCTCTACCATAACATCAGCTTGTTCCTTATATTTAATTTTTGTAGAACAGTTGAATCTTAACCTAGTAAATGGTCCTTTGGGGACATTTACTAGCCACACTTTCAGATGGTTACTTGTTCTTGGAATGTAAGTGTTACAGTCGGTTGGTTTACTAAAAGTGCTGGTTTCAATATTCCATTTTAATTTGTATACCTTTATATTCTGGACGTCACATATATTCCTCAATTAATTTTTAGATGTCACATATGCTATTTGTATTTTTATTGTAGACATGGTATTTGAAAAAGGCACCGCAGTGTGCCGAAACGCGTCATCAAGTGCCTTGTTTTTATGAAAAATACAGTTTGGGGATCCTACTCCAAGTTTATATCTTATTACCACTGTTAATACCCGGGATACATCCAGTCTGGTACTCTGATTATTGGAAATCCCTGTTTGCTGTTGTTCCATTTTAATAAAGTTGTTTTTATTGGAATTGGAGTATTGTGACATCTCAGTGAAAGATACCTTTATGGGAGTCTACACAGCCTTGTGAATGTAAGCACCATTTCATACATGCACGTTTGAGGTGACCTATTAGAACCACGGGGACGTTTGGAACCTTTGGGAACACATCTTCTCCATATGTCCTGCACGTTTTAGAGGAGATTATACCATTGTTGTCCCATGGGATATTAATAGATCATTCTTTCTCCCTCTCTTCATATATCATTATCGAGCGTGGGAGAAGAGTGTGATTCGACAAGGAGACTGACGGAACCATCCTTATAGCGGAAGTGGGACTATTCTCGTGTTTATGGATTTAATCATATATTTTCATGTTCAGGTTGCAACACTGAACTTTTGTCCTTTTGTTTTCACTTCTAGTTTGCGGCCATAACACAGCGGCTTCAGTGTGTCATTTATATAACCATTTGGACATTTACCTCTTTTACAGCATCTTAAGTTGTTGTTTTTTATGTGTATTGATCTTTGTAAGCTACTGACTTTGCCTACAAGGTGAAACATACAAAAGAAAAGAAAATTGTCTTCTGCCCATGATTTCACTGCTCTTGGTGCCGCCATACTGGCTATAAAAGGACCTAAAATCTGATTGTCAAAATCTGAGACATCTGTGGCATAAGCTAGGCTTATATCCAAAATGTTTCTATGCAGTTGATTTTGCTCTGAATGACACATGCCCTGGACCACTTCTTCGGGTAATTGGGTGCTAGGATCTGCTGTGACAAAAAATCCACTATTGGAGCCTGCCACCAGTCAAATTACTTGTTGATGATATTTGGCTTCTCAGATCATGTCATCAGAATCACAATTTGCAATCCCACTGAGCACATCCAGTTAAAACGTCCCACATCTGCCATTTTAAACAATGGAGAATGGCTGTGGTGGAAGAGAATATCACCAGAAAATAGAGACAAGTATGCATTGAAGTTAACTGTTGAGACTAAAAGGGTGATTTAGGTTGGTTTATAAAAACCTATCAATTTCTTTAATGGACAAAACCATGTGCACTGTAGGTGGGGCTGATGTAACGTGCAGAGAGTTAGATTTGATTTAGTTATTTTGTTTCTGTGCAGAGTAAATACTGGTTGCTTTATTTTTGCACTTTTTGCAATTTAGATTTCAGTTTGAACACACTCCACCCAAATTTAACTCTCTCTGCACATGTTGCATCTTCCCCACCGGCGGTGCATATGGTTTTGCCCATTAGAGAGAAATTTTGCTGTGAGCCAATTGAATTAGACCAGGCATGTCCAAACTATGGCCCTCCAGCCAGGGCCGACAACAGAAATCTTGGGGCCCGGTACACTGATATCTCTGGGGCCCCCTAACCACGCCCCCTTGAGCAGAACATTTTTTGGGGCCCCTCACAAGCTTGGGGCCCGGTACAGGTGTCCCCCTTGACCCCCCTGCCTCCAGCTGTTGTTGAACTACATGCCTTTACCACAGTTCTGCTATAAGGGAATGCTAAAACTATGGCAAGGCATGCTGGGATGTGTAGTTTCATAACAGCTGGAGGGCCACAGTTTGGACATGCCTGAATTAGGCCCTTAAATTTGTGTTCCAAATGTTGAACTTATACAAGCCTTTCGTCTGATTCATGTAGTGTCTAGCTGTTAAGAAGGCAAAACACAAATTTTATTACAAATTGATGATTCCACCCTTCCTGTTGGACTCATGTTACCTGGTATGTCCTAGTTTGGGTTAGACCTCCCTATTAAGAATATTGCTCAAATAATGCCAGAAAGCGACCATATCAGCAGTACCTTGAAAACGTCCTTCTATATGCAATACTGTGGAATGATGTTGAGCTGCATGTTGAATGTTGAAATAAATATCATGTCAGTATAGGGAAGTATAGTGTAAAATCAGTATTCCGATTGCATGGGGAAATGCCTTACATTAATTAATTGACTATGCCTCTTTAAATCAAGGATTTGTTCAGAAGCCATACATTTTTCTACTGTAAAGATATTGGAAAATAATTTGGGCTGCAGGAAAAGACGAAATCAATGTTTCTTCCAGTAGTCATGGACTGCGCAAATTATTCCACTGGTTATTAAGAGGAACTGATTTTGTACCCCTTTCGATGTTGTGAACCTAATAACCATGAGTTTTAAGCATCCAAACATCTGTATAATTCAAAATGAATTTGAAAATTAAATGGTTTACCAGGAGGAGCCAATTGAGATTAAAAATGGGATCATCATAGGCTGTGCGGTCGGAGGTAAGAGTGTGAGAAGCAATACAGATGTTATGAAGGTCCTTAAGCCCACTACATCTTTTGTCATTAATGCATGGAAGAACTACTAAAATTGCAGGACTGCACCTTGCTCTATAAGAACCTCAATATGGCAACGTATTGACAGGAGAGCGATAACCAGGGAACTGCGAAAGCTACCACTGCACACGATGAAGCTTTCGCAGTTCTCTGGTTATCGCTCTCCTGTCCCTAAATTGCCATATTGAGGTTCTTATAGAGCACAAAAACTGGTAAGTGGAACAATGGAGGTGAGTATTATGGAGTGATAAATCACATTTTAAACCTCTGAGATGGATGTGTTTGGCGATTACCAGGAGTATGTATGGGGCTGTTTTATTTGGCTTGGCATAGATCCACTAGTTGTAATGCACGGTCACATTAACTCTTTGATTGCCAACATCTCTATGAGAGATTTACAAAATATCCTCTGAAAATGCCAGCGTCGCTTATATTTGTTATATAAATTCAAATTAAAAATGTGGTTTCAAAAAAAGATTATATTTCCTACATAAAAGGTAGACATTACAGGTCATTATGATGAATAAAAATTTTCGCTCAGCAATTTTCACACTCATTTTGATAAATTCACTTGCCACTCAAAGGATTAACTCTGCAAAAACGTACATACTTGACACTACAAAAACTGTTGCTGAAGGAATGCAGGAAAAAGTACAAATCACCACCAAGGTCTACACATAGTAAAAGGTCTCACGGCAATTGCCGATGCCAACGACCCAGCTGAGTCCTGTTGCTCCTGATATCATGTTGGGGACCCATCGTCTATTGTGTATCCATCTTACATATACAGGAGGTTTCATTATTCTCCATCTACTTAGCTGACTGCATAGATATTATGTAATTACTAAGAGAAATATAAAGATCATATAACGAAGATCTACCAGGCCCCAAGACATCTCAAATATTCAGAGCAGAAGATCTTTCCTGCTCAGGGCAAGCTTTTTTTTTTTTTTTTAACTGTACGCAGCAACATTTAATTATTTAACATCTCATCTAATTCTACACAAAACTAAGTATTCCCTTAATATCAGAGAAAAGTGCAGTGCTAGACTCACGGCATCTACAAGCTTCTGGTTTTTCTCCTAATGTGCATTTGTAAAATATTTTACATTCTCTTTAGCAATAAACTCTGAAACGCATCCATTTGCCGAGCAGACTCCAACTCCGTTTCACCAGGGAGCAAAATCTAACCGGAAAGAGTGCATTTCTATTAAATCTAATTTCTACTTTATTACAGTAAAGAGAGACTGTTAATGGAAATGTACTAAAAGATGCATGATTGAGAATTTACCATCGTCTGGGACTATAAAACATAGAGCAATTTTATTTTGAAACACAATAAAGAAAAAAAAAGTGCTGTAAGCAAACACATCAATATTTACACCTCACATCTACTCAAACCATAACCTAAAGCGCTTCAGCCTCAGATGAGAGAGTCACCAAGCTGACAATCTGCTCTCACCAAAAAAAATCATTTCAGAAATGAAATAAAAGTCTGAAACTACACACTCTAATACACATCTTATATTGTCCATTTCAAGTCAATCTTAAGCAGTTCTAACAAAAACAGTATACTCGGACATGGTATGTAATCAAAATGCCGCCATTTAGAATGTTCACAATGATGCTACTTCAAAAGTCAAAATGTCGACACTGTGAGTGTCAACAGGCACCATGTTAACGGCTCAGGATAGTGAGACGTTGAGCCGTGGCATATTTGCCTATCTTCCTGCATTCTGCAGGAGACTCCCTGAAATAGCGGCAGGTATGGCTCATAGGGTCTACAGTCATTAGGTTGGCTGTTGGTCGACATGGTTAAAATGTCAACACAAGCGATAGGTCGACTTGAAAAAGGTCAACATACATTTTTCATGTTTTCGTTGTCTAGGTTGACATGGACACTGTAAGCATACCTCTTCGCTCGCCATGCTTCGGACACACAATTATATTGTATGTCCACCTATTGCTTGTGTCAACCTTTTGACCATGTCAACCTAATGTGTATAGACAAATAGTGGTCGACCAACTGACTGTCAACATATCGACTGCATCCCATATCAGCAATCTGTCTCCCTGAAGAGTTAAAAATGCTGCATAGATAGGGCTGCATATACTGTATTGTTGACAAGTCACAAAATGACAATACGATGCTGACTCACTACTAACATATTTTCATTTGAATTTCTACTATAATATACAGTAATTTGGATAATTATTATTCCTTTCTTTCTAGCTCCACTGTGAAATTCATAAACAGGGAACTTTCAGTAAATCATTTATACTCTCACCAGAGTCCTTGCTCCTGGCAATATCTGCAGTCATGAAAAAATAATGCCTTATACCCATGAAGGCACAATGAGTCATCAATCCTATTTTTACACTATTAGAAGATGTTTTGGTGCTTGTCACACAAGTACTTAACCAACTTAGTCTTCCATACAGCTTCACATACTGAAATATATATACTGTGTATATATATACGGTACACCTTTGAATTGGGGGTGTGTCTGTCTTCATGTGGTGAAGGGAGACAAAATCTGTTAAGGATTTACTGCACTATAGGCGCCCATCTCACCCTTTTTTTCAGATATATATATATATATGTTATATTTCCACCATTTAATTTGCACAAGATAAAAATCAGAGCTTTAGGAGTCTGTTGGTTTCTCTCTAATTGGAGCACTTAGATGGAAATATACACAACCACACCAGATTACAAGTATGTGTGTGTGTGTGTATATATATATATATATAAATATTAAGCACCGCCAGGATGTATGATGAGGAACCTCCAATACATGCTGCGATCCCTCCCGTCCTGCTCGCAACCGCATTCCCCATACTTATCTATGGCAGATATGATGCTACTCGATGTACCAATATTCGGGATGCAGACCCCCGGGCAGCCAGCTGAGCACATTGCAGTGACGGACTCCTTTCGTAGCCCCTGTCCCTGCCTTTGCACATACATATATCCATTGTATATGCGATCCACAGTAAATAGGCCCCTTAGTGTTCACTCTTGTGTATACCGTTGTGCGTGCCAAAAAATGGGTGTCGGTCACACAAAAGGTGGTGCCTCCTTTTATCGGTGTAGCAAACATCATTAGTCAGTCAACTTTAATGCACAGCATGTTAAAAAGACAACAAGTTTACATTGAGGAAGACTGTTAAGGCTCATGGTGTGTAAAAGTCACCAACACTATCTGGAATCGGTACATCTGTCAGACCACACTTAGGTCTACAGTCATTAGGTCGACCCCACTAGGTCGACTGGCAGGAAGGTCGACCTGACTTAGGGTCGACATGGGCCAATGTCGACATGACTTAAGGTCGAATTTGCATAAAGGTCGACATGAGAAAGGTTGACTGGTCATAAGGTCGACATAGGTTTTTCACTGTTTTTTTACCCGAATGTCGACACAGTCGACATGGACACAGTTGGCAATGAGAATCGGACCCTCGCATCGCTCGCTTCGCTCGCGATGCTGCGCTCGGCACACTATTTTATTCTCCCACCACGCCCTAGTGGATGGTAGGGCATGAAATACCGCCTGTCGGCACATGTCGGCTCAAAAAACAGTGAAAAACACATGTCGACCTTATGACCAGTCGACCTTCCTCATGTTGACATTTATGCAAATTCGACCTTAAGTCATGTCGACCTTGGCCCATGTCGACCTTAAGTCAGGTCGACCTTCCTGCCAGTCGACCTAGTGGTGTCGACCTAATGACTGTAGACCTAAGTTCATTCTAATAGATGACCGTTTCCCCACTATCTGCTGATTAAATAGCTGAAGAGTTTCTGAAATTCCATTGTCATTAATGTAAGCCCAATAATTGTGGGGAGGGAGCTTAATGGAATTGACTACCAAGGCCGAGCAGCTGCAGGCAAGCCTCACATCACCAAGTCCAATGCCAAGCATCGGATTGGGGTGGGGTAAAGCACAGGACTTTGGAGCAGTGGAAACACGCAAGACTTATTGACATATTTAGAATTATGTTTCCCAATAATTTTTCTTAAAATACATTTAGATTACTTCAGCGCCATAGGCGAATATAGAATTATGGTAATGGATGGTCCAAGATCTAGACATAATAGCAGGGGGACCTACCGCGTAGCAAAAGGGGGGCATGGCATCATGGGAAGAAGGCGTGGTATTACACTTTAGACCATACACAGTAATGCCCATTACACATTTTAGCAAACTCCGTAATACCCATTAAATATAAAGCCACACGCCGTAATGCCAATTACACATAAGGCCACACACCATAATGCCCATTACACATTGTGCCACACATCATGATGCCCATTACATACTATATAACAAACCGTAATGGCCATTACATATTTGACACATAAGTGCTGCTTACCTACATGCTCATTGCTAGGGGGTTCTTGCTTGATGGCACCATAGTACCCATTACACATGATGCCACACACCATAGTACCCATTACACATGATGCCGCACACCATATTACCCATTACACATGATGCTGCACACCATAGTACCCATTACACATGATGCTGCACACATAATGCCCCTTACACATGATGCTGCACACATAAAGCCCCTTACACATGATGCTGCACACCGTAATGCCCCTTACACATTAAGCCACACATTATGCGTAATACCGCCACTTGTAGCGTCCCTTAAGCAATACCCCCAAAAGTGCCACTTACTGTAAATTTTTATATGAGCCTTCGCTGCTGCTGCAGGGAAAGATGGAGAGCGGTGCAGCTGCTTCTATGGGGAGGGGAGCAGAGCACAGCGCAGAGCACGCTACCACTCCCCTCCTGGTGTCCCCTCTAGCTGTGTGGACATTTGAAATATTGTGTGCGCTGTTGTTGTGCGCAACGTCGGGGGAGCATGCCGGGCACCGGCACCACATGATTATAGGGGGGGGCGGGCTGAGGTGAAAGTGGGGAGAAGATTTGGAGCGGAAGCTGCAGGGGTGACAGTCATTGACTGCTGGGCAGAGAGCAGGGGGCTGACTGGCTGTATTGAGAGCACTGCAGGTTACGGCTGTTTGAAATAATACCCCTTTCACAACAGAAAATGCAGGGATTTACCCGGGAATATGGTCCCAGGATCATGCAGGGACATTCCCAGGCTGACCCCTTATACACCAGCCAAGTCCCTGCATTTTCTGGTGTGAGGGGGAGAGACAACCACTCCCCTCTCCCTACCCCCCTTTAACCAACCAGCCATATCTTCGGAACCAACTGGTATCAGATTGAAGGCCCAGCGATTTGGGTTCGACTGAGATCAACCTTGAGTTTCAGTGATGCCGAAGGGGGAACTGGCAGCCGTTGAACTGGGTGGGGGTCGGAATTAGCGGGTCCCATGTTATCCTATAGGGAAAACGTTCTAGCTTTGCCTGGCAGTATCTCCGGTTCCCAGGGGGCTAGAGACACGGGGCTGGGCTCGTTGGAAAGAGAATTGGTGGTCCGGTGCACCCCTGGACCACCCCCTAGATTCGCCTATGTTCAGCGCTTCTTTTAATGCAAAACAGCAAGTTAAAATGAAGCACATTAATATGCAACGGCCCCAATCCAACACCTGTTGTTCCTATGTAGCAAGTACAGTAGTTAGAATTCGTTCTAAGCCAGTTAGTGTTAAGATATTGCTCAGAAGTGTACCTAGCAGGACAGCACTGTAATTATTTGATATTCTGAGATTGATTCTGATTCTCTCGTACATAACCGGTGGAAGATTGTTATAACCACCTAATCTTAGTTAAAATTATGTGTCTATTGTGGCTTTGGCTGTTTACAGTATATATATATATATATATATATATATATATATATATATATATATATATATATATTTAGTTGCCAACGTCCAAAGAACACAAAGGTGGCGCTCCATGGACTTGCAAAGGGTTATTTATATTTTCAAAGAGAGGTGAGTCACAGAAACATGCCGGTCAACTTTTCAAGGCTCGCAAGCCTTTTCATTAGGACAGCAGCTTGTGTGTCATACTTGCCTACTTTTGAAAACTAGTTTCAGGGAGATTATAGTTGGTAGTAGAATTTTGCATAGCGTACCATTAAGGGAGCATGTCATGCTCCACCCAAAGGGTGTGTCTAGTTCCATATATGGAGAGATTGTGAAAAGAGATTGTGAACATGGCAGCTAGAAGCGTGGGTTTGCACTGCTACATCTGAGCAAATCCTTTTAAAATGACTTGTATGCAAATGTAGATGAGCCCCAAAGCAGTTAGTAAGAGATACTATACTTGGTAAAGTGCTAGGAAATGGTGCTGATGCTTCAATGTAAATGTATCTGTCTCTCTCATTCCTTTTTTTCCAACGTAACAGCGTAATGTGGGCTAGGTGAAATGAGGGAGATTGCTAGACTAATGAGGGAGACAGTTTTCTACAGGGAAAATATTAGCAAACTAGGAATGTCACCATTATAAAAAAGGAAAGAAAGTCTTATGTAACACCCAGTTTAAACTTTACACATATAATTTAAAAACATAGAAACTACTGGAGATGTAACATAGAAACATAGACATTGACGGCAGATAAAAACCAGTTGGCCCATCTAGTCTGCCCCTTTTTTATCCTTCAGGTAATGTCAACCCTTTTTGATACTTATTTCTTTGTAAGGATATTCATATGCCTATCCCAAGCATGTTTAAATTGTTCTACTGTCTTAGCCTCTACCACCTCTGATGGGAGGCTATTCCACTTATCCACTACCCTTTCTGTGAAGTAATTCTAACATTTCCCCTGAACCTACCTCCAGTTTCAGTGCATTTCCTCATGTTCTATTACTTCTTTTCCTTTGAAGACAATTCCCCTCCTGTACTATGTTTAAACCCTTGATATAATTGAAGATTTCTATCATGTCCCCCCTTTGCCTTCTCTGCTCCAAACTATACATGTTAAGATATTTTAGTCTTTCCAGGTAAGTTTTGTGATGTAGGCCATGCACCATTTTAGTTGCCCTTCTTTGTACAGTCTCTAGTGTATTTATATTCTTCTGAAGATATGGTCTCAAGAACTGGACACAGTATTCCAGATGAGGCCGTACCAATGACGTATAAAGTATTACTGTACTTCTTTTTTTCTGCTACTGATTGCTCTCCATATGCAACCAAGCATCTGACCTCATTGCTTTGCTACATTGCTTTCCTGCCTTTAAGTCACTTGAAATAGTGACTCCTAGATCCCTTTCCTCCTCAGTAGTTTCCATTATAGTACCCTTGATACTATATTGAGCTTTTGGGTTTTTGAGTCCCAAGTGCATAATTTTGCATTTTTTTTACCATGAAACTGTAGTTGCCATGCTCTAGACCAATTCTCAAGTTTACCTAGATCATCAGTCATTTTATTTACCCCTCCTGGTGTGTTTACTCTGTTGCATATATTCGTGTCATCTGCAAAAAGGCATACTTTCCCTTCAATACCATTTGCAATGTCACTAACAAAGATATTAAAGAGCACTGCTCCAAGTACAGATCCCTGGGGTACTCCACTGGTAACATGTCCCTCCATAGAATGCACTCCATTTACTACAACTGTCTGTTTCCTATCCTGCCACCAGGTTCTTATCCATTTAATTGTTTTATAATCCAATCCCACACTTTCAAGTTTATTTAGCAGTCTACGATGTGGGACAGTGTCCAAATGCCTTACTAAAGTCTAGATATGCCACATCTACACCCCCTTCATCTATTATTTTGGTCACGGAGTCAAAAAAGTCAATACGATTTGTTTGGCATGATCTCCCTGCAGTAAAACCATGCTGTTTTGGATCCTGTAAGTTGTTTAATTTAAGATATTACACTATTCTTTCTTTTAATAGTGTTTCCATTAATTTCCCTACTACTGATGTGTAAAGGGTGGTGAGGACAGCAGAAAAGATCACAGGGCCAGTCCTCCTCCTTCTGTCTAGGATCCATACTTGTCTAGGGCAAAGAAGCGTACTGGAACAATTGTGACGGACAAGCTGCACCCTGGCCACAGCCTTTTCAAAACACTTCCCTCGGGCAGAGGCTAGAGGTACATCCCTGCAAAGTCAACTAGAACCGCTAAAAGTTTCTTCCCAATAGAGGTCCATCAGCTAAACAATGCATAATATGTCCAATATGCCTCATATGTTGAATCAAACGCACACAGAGATGTAATGTACGTATTATATAATGTATTTGGTAGGTGGGCATAATTAATTTAAGTTTGAAGTTCTGACTGTTCACACAGCAGGTTATTACAATATGATGACAAGTGTTCTATTAGCAGATCCTCACTGATACTTGAATCTCCCCATTACCTAGTGATGCCATGCAACAAATGCTGATAACCTAGGGGTGTTGTGGACAGAATTCAATACCAGTTATTCCCAAAATTATTTTTTTTCTACACAATAGTTTAAAAAACCTACAATACAATACACTGATTGCGACAAAGAAGCCTGCAAGAGATGATCACATAATTCTATTCATATTACTGGCAGAACATCGATAATCTGGCATACTTGGTTCAAGCACTGTGCCATATTAACTATTTTACTGTATTATCGGTCCGACATCCCAACATCTTTCTCTCCCACCACCACTACCTTAACCCTAATCTCCCACACTGGCTCCCTCCCACAGCCTAAACAAGCTCTCTTGCAGCCTACCCGAGTCCTCCGGCAGCCTTACTCCCTTGAGCAGCACCTAAATCTCCTGCAGTCTAAAGCCCCGTATACACGGGGGAGATATATTGCTCAGCCATATATTGCTAGCAATATATGGCTGAGCAATATATTGCTCAGTTTCTCCTTTTCATCAGCGACCAGAGATGGTCGCTGATGAAAGGGAACCTCTGCCGGGGGTGCTGCAGAGGTAATCAGCTGGTCGCAGGAGCAAGCTCCTGCGACCAGCGATCATAAGGGGGCTAAAAATGGGAGCGCGCACCCGGCGATTTATCACTGGTGCGCACTCCAATCACTGGCAATATGGTCGCCAGCGACCATATTTCCAGCGATTTCAGCCCCTATCGCCCCCGTGTGTACACAGCTTAACTACCACATGGTCTAAACAAGCCCTCTGTCTAATTAAGCCACAACCTAACATCCACCTTGCACCTGATATGTCTGGATTAAAAGAGATGCCTGACCATCAGGTGCCAGAAAAACTGTGATGTATCTGTAAAAAAAATAAAAATAAGTGTGGGATTCAATTAGCCGTAGTAAATGAACATGGCTAATTGATCCCCCAGAGGTTATTTGATTTTCCCCGATAGCCGACACTATCATGGAATTTTTCTCACCTGCAAGGAGGAGGGATAAACAACAGCTCTTATAAGTGTTATTATTGCAAAAAACGATCCTAGGTGTTTTCACTCAGATACAGGATGTTTTTCATTTCCTGCTGTAAAAATGGATGGTGGTAGGTGGGGGATTGTGTATGAAGTTATACAGGCAAAGAAAATTGTGTTCAAAAAGTCACTGTTGAGTCCCATTCTTACCAGGCCAAATAGGTTCAGGTTTAATTGAATTTCGACGATAAACTTCGACTAAAGTTCATGACTGTACTATACTTACTATACAGGATAAATCACTTAAGTAACATGAACAAAAGCTTACACTGTGGGATCTGAAAGTTCAACTATGTATGTCAATGCCATGCATGATTTATATAGATATGACATCAAAATAAATACTGTCATGAAAACAAACTAAACAATAATTTAGTGATTCACCTCCAACCAAGGGCCATTTAAATGCGTCCTTAGAGAATCGCAGACTACAGTTATATTTTTACCATGACCCTACACGAGTTAAACTTACCAAACATTATCAATTTATCTTTGGCATTTACATTTCATGTCTACAACAAGACTATATCCATCTTGATCATTACATGATAAATAACTCTCTATAAAAAAATGTCTAAGAGGCTTGCAAGAATGAAAAAACAAACAGTGCGTCATTTTCCTCTTTTGTTCAGTAGAGTTTAAGAGAGGTTAAAAATGATTTAAAAATTACAGCAATGCTGAAGTGTCAAGTGCTGCTCTGCTATAACTTACCGGCTGCCGTTTGAAGACAACATAAAATATATTTCCAAAATCATCCCTCAAGGTTTAGAGTTATGACAATGTCAGACATAGGTGTAAACAAGCCACAATGCTGCCTGTCATTGTCTTGTTACTGGCCATGATTCAGAAATACAGTTACTCTATAAAAAAACATACTAAATATTTGATCAGAGGACCACACACAAACACTAATTCTATAGTACTATATAAATTTGATTTACCTGTTTTGGCAAACGAAAAATAGAATTTCTGTAGAATATATCTTTGGCCTGGCTCCACGTGCCATCAATTATGATAAGGGAGTGCTGGTGATGATCTGCTGCTAGGGACAGCTCTTCCAAATTAGCAGCCTCTGCTCCAGGATACAGAATCAAAGTACCAGGTTTCCTGCAAATGGCTGCGAGCTCTGGATATCTAAATATAAGAAAGAGTACAGAAAGATAACGTATAATAAGAAAGTACACCGTATAATAAGAAAGTACACCATTTAATAGGACAACATTCAAGCATGAAATTTTCAAAGAAAATCCAATCAAGACGTACGAGATCCAGAGCAGATGGCTCAGGCACAATTGTAATTAAATTTTACCCCTGAAAACTATAAATATGTGCCCTCTATCACATACTTTATAAAGTGACAGTGCATGCTGAAGTGTCTGTACCACAAAAAAGGGTTGTGATCTCACAAGGAAGGGGCATGGTTACACAACAGTAGCCCCAGTTCAATTTACGCCACACAGTAGCATAATCTTATTTATATTATACCACATAATAGTGTCCCTTATTCATGTTACATCACACATTAGTGCCGATTATACACAATGCCCACAGTAGACGTACCGCTTACACAATAATGTCCACGGTAGTAGTGCTACTTACACATAAAGCCTACAGTACTGCTGCTTTTACACATAATTCCCACAGTAGTAACACTGCTTACACACATATGCATGTGTCCAAATACATCTATCCCCCATGCAATATAAGTCTAGTACTACATAATGCATGAGCTCCATGTGGCTCTGTAGTGCCAGGAGTAATTTTTCCATTAAATGTAACTTTTTCTATTAAATTGCATTATATTTGCAAAATGGAGAGAATTGGCTGCATTAACACCATTGTAATGTAGCATGATATGCAGATACAGCTGCAGTCACACAATCAATATAGGCATTAAATAGTGTACTATTCTCTCCATTTTACAAATCATACACTATTTAATAGAAATGTAGCAAAAAAGATGTCCTGTGATGCATGGCACAGCTAGAAGGCTGTTTAAAGGCTAGATGTATGTGGACACATCGTTAATTTCCACAGTAGAAGTGCTACTTACACACATAATGCCCCTGGTAGTAGCGCCGCTTATACATAATGCCACAGTAGTGCTGCTTATGCATATAGTTCACACAGTAGAAGCACCACTAAAGGCCCATGCACACTGGGCGACTTTGAGCTGAAAGTCGCTCAAAACAGCTTATTTAAGAGGCTTTCAGCTCAAAGCTGCCCAGTGTGTATGGCCCGGCGATGAGCAGTGAGCGCTGCTGCATGCTCCCGTATCATTGCCGGGAAAGCCGTTCATCTGCTGGTAATACCCCTAACCCCCCCAAATTCCTTCTCAAATGGACAAAACCATGTGCACTGCAGGTGGGGCAGATGTAACATGTGCAGAGGGAGTTAAATTTGGGTGGGGTTTTACTTCAAAGTGAGATCTATATTGCAATGTAGAAATAAAGCAGTTAGTTAGTATCCCTGCACCAAAACAAAATAACTCACCCAAACCTAATTCTATCTGCACCTGTTACATCTGCCCCCCTGCAGTGCACATGGTTTTGTCCATATGAGAAGGAATTTTCCTCTAAGAGTGAACTAGAATAAAGCCCATAATGCCTACAATAGAAGTGCCGCTAATCTACAAAGGTAATCTACCTGATTCTTGTTAGGATCACAGGTTACAGAGTCCCAGAGTGCCCACCCTGGTGAAAAACTGCCCCCACCGCTACATGATTGCGAAGGGGTTTCAAAAACACATCTACCTCGCATGTGCCTGCAGCAGTAGATATCATTCGTTGGTCAGCGATCATGGAATGATTTCTCCTTGGCTCGCAAATAGAAGTAGTGGAGACTGACTTATATTTGAGGGCGCCGGGACAAAGACAGGGCTGGAAGGTCAACACAATAATTAGGTCGACACTAGGCATGTCGACATTCAACAGGTTGATATGAGTTTCTCACTTTTTTTTTTACTATACCCTACCATCCACTATGGAGTGGCTGGAAAAAGAAATAGTGTGCAGAACACAGCGAGGGCACTGTGTCCGAAGCATGGCTAGCGCAGTGAGAGGTGCAATACATTTTGACGGTATCCATGTAGACTATGTCGACATTCGAGACAAAAACTACCTTCCCATTGTCGACCGAATGCTTTTGTTGACCTTCCAACCCTGTCGACATTAGCCATGTCGACCAATTTCAGGAGTCGACCTTCAGTGGTCGACCCAATGCATGTTGATCTAAATAGGGTAGACCCATACCCATCGTGTTAACTTATGCTCCTCTGGATTATACATTTCTATGTAGCTTTAGGTCAAATTTTTGGGGATCAGCTTAGTAGGCCTTGTATCTAAAACATTGAATTTATAGTGTGCACGGTCCTTTACTTTATTTGGTAGTGGATTAGTCTTACATATGATAAAAATTCTATTGGAAATGACAGTGTGGGTCCAAAATACCAGTTATAGTGTGGCCGGCTCCAAGACCCATCCAAGTGATTTTTATTCCCCTCTTTAGTTTATAGAAAAGGTGGAACTCAAATATTTTCCAATATTCATCTAAAACAGTGCATGTGTCCTCATGTGAATCCAGTCAGCACACTATAAATCCAATGTATTGGATACAAGGCCTACTAAGCTGATCCCCAAAATTTTTACCATTTTAGAAAATTGCTTTAAAGAACGTACAAATGTTTCAAATACACACAATTCATGCCCGTAGGGTCAAAAACCTTATGGAGATTGAAAAAAAAAACCCTGATGAAATTCCTATTTTGGGATGAAACGCGTCGGGGATATGCTATAGTGTTCTTTCTAGCACCCGCTATCTTTGAAAACCCATGCAGTTCCTCTTCCTTGCCTGGGGTGTCACTGTCTGCTGTGGTGTTTCTAGCACAGGTCTGGTTTGCATATCAGTGCTGATATACAGACCACACTATGTTAGAAGCACTACAGCAGACAGCGACACCCCAGGCAAGGAAGAGGAACTGCATGGGTTTTCAAAGATAACGGGTGCTAGAATGAACACTATGCTACATCTACGAATGTTAAACAGCCATTGAGAATTAATCACTATTGTTTGTGAATTTTTTGGGAGTTCAGTAGTAGAGTGCTCAGTGTTAAGAGCGACCATTTATTAATGGAATTAGCGCAATATTGAAGATTGTGTTTTGTTTTATATAGTACATAGTGTACACGTACACACACATATATATATATATATATATATATATATATATATATATATATACACACAGTATATAGGTGGCTAAGAGCCGGCACTCAAACCAATCAAGGGGGTGATAATGTGCCTTTGGGTGCCTTCCGCGAAGTTGAGGTAGTAGGCGAAAAAGCAGCGTCACTCCAAAGGGCTTCAATCAAAAGAATTTATTGTCACATATGGTCGACACGTCCAGGTCGACGTTACAATGCAACAGCATTTTTATCAAGACAGCGTGTGACCAGCTCTGTGAGTATATGTACCCCTGCTTTTCCCCATTTACTTGTTTATGTATCTGGTCACACGCTGTCTTGATAAAAATGCTGTTGCATTGCAACGTCGACCTGGACGTGTCGACCATATGTGACAATAAATTCTTTTGATTGAAGCCCTTTGGAGTGACGCTGCTTTTTCGCCTACTATATATATATATATATATATATATATATATATATATATATATATATTTGAGAAAATAGAACAGTGCGCTGAATCCAATCAAAATGTCCACATTTATATAATAACGGATAACCTCTTAATCCGCAACAGATAGTCCAATCCACCTTTGGATAATCTCCTGTGATAGCACTTAGGTTTTTCTACCCAGCAGCTCCGTTTCTTGTAGAGTAAGACGAAGTTGATACGAAATGCGTAGGGGCGTGGCCTAGCGCGGAGACCACCACCATGTCTGTCCGGGAACTGAGTGTAACCGGCTCCAGCCTAAGGTGCAGTGCACCGTGTTTTAAGCTGTTTGACCGCGGTGACAAGAACCGCCACCGTTGGTACGTGCATTTATTCCTCTGTTCTCATGTTATGTGCTTGTAATAAACTTTTAAACTGATTTCATGCACTATCGAGTGCACGTTTCCATTTCCATAGTGTATATATATATATATATATATATATATATATATATATATATATATATATATATAGTGTGATAGCTTTCAGACCATGTGTTAGTGTAGCTATAAAAATTCACTCTGACTTTGTGCCACAAACTTTCAGCCTTGTTACCGACAACATAAATTGGGAGACAAATCCCTGTAGCCCAATATGTTCTACTACCTTACAACCCTCAGTATTTCAAAAATGAGATTTATGTCTTACCTGGTAAATCTCTTTCTTCGAGGACATCAGGGGCCACAGCGTTACAGTGGGTAGTTAGGAGATGGGAGAGCACCAGCACCCTAGAGGTTAAACTTGAACTGCCTCCCAGGCAGCCGGGCTCCTCCCCTCCTCTACCCCGCCTCCAGGCCAGGAAGCTCAGTTTTTTTAACAAGCCAAGGCAGGAGACAAGATAGAAGGAAGAGAAGCACCGCACAGAAACACATTCTGAACATGTTAGAACCCTCAACCAAGGGATAATATAACATAATCATAACTTAACCATAACGGAAGTAAAGCAGGCGCGGCAGGGAGGGATCCCTGTGGCCCCTGATGTCCTCGAAGAAAGAGATTTACCAGGTAAGACATAAATCTCATTTTCTCCTTCGGGAGACATCAGGGGCCACAGCGTTACAGTGGGACGTCCTAAAGCAGCCACCTATGGGTGGGGACGCGCCTGTGCCGCAGCCAACACACTCTGGCCAAAGGCCGAGTCCTGGGAGGCAAACATGTCAAAAGCGTAAAAACGCAAGACAGTAATGGCGGACGACCAAGTCGCCGCCCTGCAAATTTGCTCAACTTTAGCACCGCCTCTTACAGCCCAGGACACCTCCACAGACCTAACGGAATGTGCCTGAATCCCTGCCGGAACTGGGAGGGAGGTGTCCAAATATGCCTGCCAGAGCGACTCTAGCGGGCAGTAGTTTGCGTAGAGGTGGGCCACCCTCTCATCCGAACACCATATAGTACAAAGAGAGAGAGAGAGTCTGACTAGTGCAACAGCCTAGAACGGTGCACATAGCACATAAATACGCCCCGGCCGGACAACGTCCAAGGAGGACTAAGCCGTAGTAACAACAGACTGTCTAAATGCCGGAACAATAATGTCCTGGTTGACCTGAAAGCCGGACACCACTTAAGGTAGTTGAGAAGGGACGGTAGGAAAAACCGCCCGGTTATAACCAAGAACTTACAGGACAGAGCTGACAGGTCAGAGACTCCCCTGGCCAAAGCTATCGCCAACAAGGAAACAATCTTCCAGGCGAGTCAACACAGGTCCACTGACCGCAAGGGCACAAAAGGTGGGCCCTGAAGAAGTCAGGATTAGAGAGATCCCAGGGGGCAACTGGGGTAACTAAGGGAGGCTGGATATGCAAGACATCCTGCAGGAATGTACAGACATCCGTCGACAGGGCCACCCGTCGACAGAACAAGATGTGCAAGGCTGAAATCCGAACCTTTAAAGATGATCAACGCAACCCAGCCTCCAGACCCTTCTGCAAGTAGGACAGAACCCTAGCCAGGTAGTAAGTCCCGGAATCTGAAGCGTAGGGTTCGCAGCAGGAAAAGTAAGCCCTCCATATGCGATGGTACACCCCATCTAGGGAGGTTTCCTCGCCCTGAGCATGGTGGAGTGAAACCCGCTGGGTCTTACCCGGGAGGTCTCAACAGCCACCCCGTCAAAGCCAAGTGCCTCAAAGCCGAAAGAGAGAGGCGGACCATGAGAGCATGCCTGTGTCCAGGGGTAAGCGAATAGGAGGGGCTACTGACTGCAGATCCGAAAACCAGATCCGTCTGGGCCAAGGTGGAGCAACCAGAATCAATGTGCCGCCCTCCGGCTTCAGCTTGCGAGACATTCGCAAAAGGAGGAAAGTGGTGGAAAGGCGCCATCAGTGTGGACGGCCACGGAGCGGACAGGGCGTCTACCAGGCAAGCCCCCCCCTCCGGGTCGCAAGACCAGGACCCGCACAGTGGTGGTTTGAGGGTATGGCGAGAGGCTGTCAAGGCCACCTCGGTTGGGCCCCACCGTTGTACCAGCATCTGAAACATCACTCTAAGGAGGGTCAAGTCATCGGCATCACAGGTCTGACGGCCGAGGAAGACCGCCACCCAATTCTGGACTACCAGGATAAAAATTTCTGAAAAAGCAGGGATCATCTCTGAAAGATGCCGGATGCTTCTGTCATAGTGGGCTGACAACTAGTGCCACCCTGGTGGTTAACATATGCCACCCTTGTCGCAATGTCCGACTGGACTTGCACCGGCCAACCCCTAAGTTAGGGTTCCGCCAAGCGAACTGCCCGGAAGATTGTCTTTAGTTCGAGGACGATGATGGAGGGCTGGGCCACTAGAGTGGTCCAGAGACCCTGGAACGACCTTTGAGAAGTGACCACCCCCCAAACACGGGAGGCTAGCATGCATGGCTCCAGTAGCGAGGTCCCGTCCAGAAGCCCCCAGGAAAGGGGGGCCCTGCTGGAGACCAGGCGAACTTCTGGGCATGGATGTTGTGGGAGGAAACCGGAGTACCAGGAGTAAACCCATGCAAGTCTGGGGAGAATATACAAACTCCGCACAGTTAGGGCCATGGTGGGAATCTAACCCATGCCCTCAGCGCAGTGAAGCAGTAATGTTAACCACTACACTATCCGTGCTGCTCCTTGGACAGTATTGTAGAGGGTTGGTATGGAACTGAGCCTATTCTGCCAATTCGAAGGCCGATCCACCAACCCCAGGGACCCCACGCAGGCATGCACAGACACCTGCCAGGGGGACAAGAGATGTCTGATCCTGGACTGTAGAGCCAGATGGCAATCCCCCAGAAGGGATATCCTCTGCCGAATGGTATCTAAACCGGCCCCCATATTTGGCACTGGCCCAAATAAAAAGGAACCCTCAAAAGGGACTTTGAGTTCAGGCCTTCCAAGAGCACAGACACTGGTATGTGTGTGCAGCTATGGCCGAGGGTGACCCTCTGGAGGCGATTGGTGTAATTTCCAGAGCCGTCACCTGATACTCAATAGAAGGCAGCAGGGTTTCCTCCGACACCCCTTATGCAGCGTCCGCTGTGAGAGAAGTTGCTCACGCAACTAAGGCCTTAGCCACCCAAGCAGATGCCTGGGGCAGGAGTGCGTCCACTTTAGGGACAGTCTCCCAGGGGACTATGTCCTCCTGTGGAAGGGGGTAAAAGGAAGGGAAACCGCCGATGGCAAGCTAAACTTCCTGTTAGGAATCTCCCAACTGATGACCTTAGTCGAGTTCACAGATTTACGGAATAAACCCAGAATACACCTAGGGAGACACCCAAAGGTGTAGGCGGCTCAGCGGGGTCGTTTAAGGTAAGGACCTATTTGACAGCTGAGACCAAGGTCGGCACCTCAAGACGAGGTGGGGGGGATTCACCTTATCACAGGCCCCCCATCTTCCATACCGTCGTCGACGGTCCCCTCTAGACAATGCTAATCCCAGGTGTCCTCCTCTCTGTGTCTGCTGACGGAGGAGTCTGGATGACGGGGGTATCTGCGTCTACCTGCAGGTACAGAGCGCTTCCACTGTGCGGGGAGCTACACCCGCCAAGGATGGGGACGGCATTTCTGGGGACCTTGTCTGGAGGCAGATAAGCACTCAGCCAAGGGATGAGGCTGCTACTGCTACTAGCTGCACCGGCAACGGAGTAAAGAACGTGGCCCAAGCAGGCTCCTGTTTTCTAGAGGAGGCTGTACCTGTGGGCCTCGCCCAGGCATTGTAGCAGCCTGCGTATAAGCCGTACTGTACTAGTAATGGGGGCATAGGCCAACATTACAGGATGTACAAGACATCCGCGCCGGAGCCCCAGAGTCACTGGGACTGGTACTCCTGGAAGACGTTGCAGTATTATAGCACTGTGAACCGGCTGCTAAAGCACAGGTAAGACAATGTACTACAAGTATAGAAGGCATACAATGCCATAGAATAGGCGGGTAGCCTATATGGTACCGCTAACACAGTATTCTCTGACCAACAGAGATAGTGTTCAAGCCATACACCGTAAGCTGGTACTACGTATACCTTGCGGTGGCGTAGACATTTGGCCCATTTGTACGGCTAACACAGCATACTTCTGTTTTAAATTTTGCATTGTGGGAAGAAACCGGAGTACACGGAGTAACCCCACTAAAACACGGAGAGAACGTACAAACTCTGCACAGTTAGGGTCATAGTGGGAATTGAACCCACGACCCGAGCTGTGCTGCCCCCACAGTACGCAGTAAGCTAGTACTAGGCACATATAGCAATCATTGGCAGGCAGCCTTTCTGACAGGCAGTGATAGTGTTACACAGTGCACAGCCAGCCTGTGATATACATACAATGCAGTGATATAGACAGTGCAGTGATATACATACAATAGACAGCTGCCGTGATATAGACCGGCAGTCTATACGGTACAGACAATGCAGTATGCATCTGAGCCAGCTTGTAATAGACATACAAAGCAGTGATATAGACATACAGTGCAGTTATATATATATACAGGTGCAGTGGATATACTGGCAGTCTATATGGTACAGACAACGCAGTCTGCATCTGACAGTCAGCTTGTATCTGACAGGTAGATAAACTGTGCACAGTCTGGGTCATGTTGGGAATCAAACCCATGACCTCTGCACTGTGATGCAGCAATGCTAACCATTACACCATCCGCTCTGTTCTTTATGCTTCTGACAGGCAGTGATGGTGTTAATTCACAGGATACAATGTTGCACTTGGCTCTGCTTTGCCCAGAGATTGAACTCTGTCTGCTCTGTAACCTGACTCCTGAAGGAGATTATTACAGGGGAGCCCAGGCAGTGAAGGAGTGGAACCCCAGACTGGCTTGATAAGCTCTCTGTGTCCCTCCACACATGTTAAGTCAGCATGACCTAACCAGCAATACATGGCCATATAGTACAGTGTAACACAGATTAAACTGACAGGCAGCTAAACTGTTAACAAACAATGCAGCATACAAGGGCAATGCAATTAATGGCACAAGGCTCCTTTCAGAGCACAGTACTGTACAGTTTCCCGAAGGAGGGGTACAGGGGGGACATGCCCAAATGACCTGGCAGTGAAGGAGTGGAACTCCGGGTGGCTATGAGCTCCTCCGTGTCCCTCCTCACATGTCGCAGGCAGGCAGGAAGGGATCTCAGTGGCGGGAACTCTCTGTGCGCCAAGCACAGTTCCCTGCCTACTGTCCCCGGGTGGAGAGGCTGATGTGGGGGGAGCCTTCTCCCCCTGCTGACAAATGGCCCCCAGGGAGGTGTCCACATGCGGCGCAGGTAAAAATGGCAGGGGTCCGGCGCTACCGGGCGGCCCCGCATACCTGGCGCCGCTGCCCACAAACCGTTTCCCTGGTGGTCCAGCGGGAGCGGGTGGCGAACCAGCCGTCCGCTTGTCAGCGCAGTCGGCGGTCCCCCCCGCCGAACTGCTGCAGCCGCAATGCCCAGCAAGCGCAATCGCGCGCGCTCCCAGCGGGGAGCGCGTTACCTTTGTCAGGTCCCCGGCGTCCGGTGGCGGCTGTGGCTCCCCAGTGCCCGGGGGCCGCTGCAGGTCCCCACCCTCGAGTGGCGATGCAGCTCCGGACCCGGGTGATGGAGCAGCAGCGCAGGTGTCTGTGCAGACCCCCAGTGCTGCTGCTCTGTCACTGACACAAGTCAGTGTAAAAGAAAAATGAAAAATAAAATATAAAAATCAAGTTAGGCTGCTAAATAGCAGCCCCTCTATTAGGTGCATCTGGCTCCTGCCAGCACCCGAAAAAACTGAGCTTCCTGGCCTGGAGGCGGGGTAGAGGAGGGGAGGAGCCCGGCTGCCTGGGAGGCAGTTCAAGTTTAACCTCTAGGGTGCTGGTGCTCTCCCATCTCCTAACTACCCACTGTAACGCTGTGGCCCCTGATGTCTCCCGAAGGAGAAACTAAACTTATTCCCTTGACAAATGGCCTTTTATCTGTGCTTCAAGTACAATATAGTAAAAACACAGTCATGCCATATAAATCTCTGTTTGGAGTAGCAGAATATTAGAGTATTAACAGACACTATTGCCGTTTTACTACTGTGTAGAATCTGAAACTTTTATGGCTCTGTAATATATAAAAAGGCTGAAGGAAACATGAATTAAGCAGCGTTCAGTAGGGAAAAGTATGGTGCCTCAGCAGCATTCACCTTGTAATGCCTTATTAAGACACAAACAAAATGACATTTTCACTGGTGTACCATTAAACTGGGGAGAGTAGCCTGAGGAATGGTACAGATATGGCGTCCAATAGAGCCGCATGTACTTTCACAGTTTAGTTTCTGCTGCAATTATTTAAAGAATAGGGAAAAAAAACAAAAAACACATTGAATGTTCACACATTAGCTGTAAAATGATTGCATCTTCAAGGTCTGCTTATAACACAGCCAAGAAAATAAATCTCAGACTTGCAGAAATAGTAATGACCAGGGGCAAATTACTTAGCGGGCTGGAAACAAATAAAAAAAGAAGGGCACAATAACTGCACCCGTAAAGTGTAGCCAGAACACTGCTTGTAATTTAGGATAGCTGTATACTATACACAGTAATGGGTAAATACATCATGTGTAAAGTCTGTTCTAGTTTGCAAGACATAGTAAGAATATATACATTTGTAAAGTAAAGTTATCCCTGCATATAATACCAGCATGAAACAAAAAAAAAGCATAATTGGATTTAGAGCAATAAAACGAGGGTGACAGTGTGAAACAAATACGTCCGAATGGGCGTATGTGCTGGAATTACTGCTGGTGGTGAGAATGGCACTACACAGTTGGTATCCGGATGGCTGATAGACAATGTCAAGGTTGACACCATATGGTCAAAATCAAGACGGAGCACTAGACTTTTATGATATACATACCTCCGAACATTGGTGGCAGTGGAGGAGGGCCAATTGCATGGGCCGTAGACGAAATAGGGGGCCTGGCCTAACAGTCCTGGTACTCACACAAGACCTTGACCCCTTTTTACCTGCTGTGGGAGTCATGGACAGTACTCTGAGAGCTCTGGCCATGTCTCCAGCCCCTCTGTCTCACTGAATAGATGCTGACTGTCCCACAAAAATTGGGACAGTTGTGAGGTATGGATTTATCCCAATAGCTATACTGGGGGGGGGGAGAAGCTCCACCAACAGTTTATCGCCATAACAGTGGTTAGAAATTGCTGCCTTAAAGCAATGAATCCAATCAGGGCCTTATCTGTATAGGGTTTGTATGTTCTCCTCCTGTTTGAATGGCTTTCCCCTGGGTGCTCTAGTTTATAACCATGCTGCATTTCTGGATACTGTCTAATACCACTTTCAGATCGCAATGCCGGGTCGGACCCAAGATCTTGATCCTAGGTCTGACCCGGCTACAACTCAGGTCCGGCACTTTCACACAGGACCCAGGTCTCCCATTATACAGAGGGCAATCCGAGTTTAAACCTTCTTATGACCCAAGTCAAATTGTGGGTTGGTCCACCAGAGTTATTAGGTATGGTACTATTATTACCCAGGTTCTTTTTGCAATCTGAAAGGTGTATGAAATTAACTTGAATGTGTGTATGCATGTACTGTAGAATATAGATGATTGGCTCCTATAGGGAAAAAAATTTCATGAATTTAAAATATTCTCTGTACAGTGATGCTTTATATGCTGCTGCAACATAATTACATTGTAAGTGGCTAGCAATAGAACCTGCCCAATTAAATTAGTACTACAACTTTGGGGTAAAAAACAATGGCTATAAATTAAGCGTAAATTCTGTAAGCGTACACAGTACTACTTATCAATACTGTGTAAATAGAGAAAAATGCTCTATATTGGCCCTTTAAAAAATTGTCTGAGTTTATCTGGCATCCCGCAACCTCGGCAAACTCAGATGTTGTTACATATGCCCTTAACATTTAGATAAAAAGAAATACAGCCAATATATGTAAAAAAAAAATACAAAAAAGATACAGTTTATGCACGGTTCTGTTTTGGATTGGTTCCTCTCACCATCTTAGCGGAAGTTTAAAAATGAAAAGGTCATCTTATTGGCTATCCAAAACAGCCAATAAGATAACTATTCCAGATCTCAATATATTAGCGTACAAACTGAACCAACCTTCTCTATAAAAAAT
The DNA here is from genome assembly GCF_055691185.1 of Crinia signifera. Taxonomy (NCBI): domain Eukaryota; kingdom Metazoa; phylum Chordata; class Amphibia; order Anura; family Myobatrachidae; genus Crinia; species Crinia signifera. The sequence goes on along the minus strand of NC_139217.1, from coordinate 394,387,638 downwards.
AGCACCAATGTGGCTTAAACGGGAAAGTCATCAACATTTGCTATACACACTGTTTCTGTTGAAAATATTAAACAAGGAAAGCAGAAAGGCTTCGAGGTTCAATCAATTGCGCTAACATTAGACATTATTTTATTAACACAGAATGTTAATTTAAATACTTAAATTAAATGTCTGTATTCGAAAAAAAACACACAAAAAATGTATACGCTATAAGATCCAATGTGCTATGCTTGAAAACCAATTTCAAATTAGTTTCACAGTATTCCAAGCATGCAGAAGGCTTCAGGCAACAACTGACCCTAAAACTGTTAATTAGCAATTAAGCAGCCAAAAATTAACTATTGCTCTTGGGTCTGCTGTTTGTACGCTCCAACATTCACATTATTTATAGAACCAACCTGTTTAACAATGCAATTTGGCATTTCAAATATTTACTTTTTTTTTTGTGAGCAACTGACAGATTCTGTGAAGTTTTATTTTATCCGCATATTTCGCAGAGAAGAAAATTGGTTATAAATTTTTCATTAGAAGTGGATAGCATAGGTGTTTGACAGGGATTCACCTGCAGACTTTAATTCTATGTAGCCAGATCTGGTTTATTCTCTGCATTAATACAACTGATCTTCTCTCCCTCCTTCCTCTACAGAAGTGATTTAAAACCTCTTTTCAACTTACAACACGCTGAATGCGATTTTTAAATTGTCAAGACACATCATTGTCCCCCATGGGAAAACACACACACACACACAGGCTAGCAGCATGTGAGGCAGTTGTTAGCCTAATATGGAGGACTATTGTTATTAACCACATGTGGTCCGTAGTGCTGTACAGACAGTAAACAACAAGTACATGCTATAATAGTACAAATCAGTAAGCAAACAAACACTACAACTCTCAAACAGCAACTAATATACTGGATGGGTAAAGGCATCTGGTGAATTTAGTACAAGCTGAAACCTCTGCCCGTTAGCATGAACACGCATATAACAGAGATAGAGCCAATGAAAAAAGGTGGGAAGACTGAGTGGAATCAAGGATCAGGGAGCCCAAAAAAGAGGTGCAGGTGTAGTTGGTGAGCATGTTACAGGTAATGAGATCAGGGGAAATAGAATTCTGCTCATTAAAGCTTACAATCTAATGGGAAGATGGTTGACAGATGGAGGTGAGCCAGAGTAAGGGGATAGGATGACAAGAACAGGAGTGTGTGAGATGGAGGATAGAAAAGATGAGGTTAGGCAGGGGACTGGTATGCTTTTAAAAATAAGTGGGTTTAAAATAACCATTTGAAACACTAAGGCTATGAGAAAGCATGATAAAATTAGGGAAATCCATTTCTGTGTTGGGGGTAACAGGAGAAATCTTGGGAGTGTAATGTGGTTACCAGGGCAGATGAAAGGCGGCAGTAAATGGCCGACCAAAGAGGTAGAGCGTATGTATGGCAAAGAGGTTGGAGATTTAAAGAGGATTCTCAAGGTGTTTTGAAGGTGACAAAAAGGTGGAGGGGATTGGAGAACTTTGAAGAAGGATTGTTTCGAGATGAAGATGGTGGGATGGTGAAATGAGAGGATTAACTTTAAATAAATAAATAAAGTCTGCCCAGCAATGAGATTTTCATTTTTAACAAGAAATTGGGAAGTGGGGCCAGTGGTGAAAGAAGATGAGTGAGAATTTTTAATTTATGGGGTAGAAAAGCGGCTTTGAAAGAAGAGAATAAAAGGGAAGGCTCAAGAGAGATGACACAAAATGTACAGTTGGGGGATAGATGCCCACTCCACTGACTGGATGGTTATCAGCTCTAACGGAGTGGGTAAATTAGTTGCCACTATAAGAGAGGGCAGCAGGGGGAAGCAGTGTCAGGTTTCAATGATAACAACGAGGTTAAGAAAGTAGAGATGAAGAAGTTGTGCATTGAGGGCAGTTTATTGCAGATGATTCTGGACTTTCGCAGGATGCAGGAGTAAGGGAGAGGGCATTTTGTGTCACATATAGCTCTAAGGACATGTGTAAGGATGTTTTGCTGCCGTTTATACATCAAGATTAATTGCTACCCTTTTGAAAGTTGGAATGGCGCACATTATTTTAGACGATAATTTATCTATATAAACATGTAGCACCATTCCAAAAATATAAAAAACTGCTTTTTGTCTATTGACACAGAATACATGAATTCAATTTACATGTTAGTTACATTGGTTGTGCCAAAAATGTGAATGTTCATATAATCAATACTTGATTTGTAAACACAGCAGGAGAAACCTCTAATTAGATCACCATTGTGGGAATACATTGTAACCATTCAACCTAATCTAGTGTTCATAAATATACAGACTATTAGTTTGTAACCTCATTAAATATAATGAACCTGATAATGAACCTCTTTAAATATCCTAAAAACAGAGGTGTCCTGCTATTCACACCTTGTCTAGTTAGCATCATGCCACAGTAAGTTGTAACATACTGAGGAACTGGTGAAGCCAGAGAGGTCCTTTCACCTTTCTGCGCACCAGAATGAGCTTTTCCTAAACTGTACTCTGCATGCTATAAATAGCTTGATTGCCTGATGGATATTTCGTTACACTGAACAGCGTTATGCCATGATCCTTGATTCCAGAGCTGCTAAGTTTGTAATAAAGCATTACATTTTTTTAAGTTATGCCACCCAGCTGTATTTTCCACTAAATGGCTATACACATTGCATTGTACACGGTGTACCACCAAACGTGGTACATGGTCCACTGATACAATATTGTTTTCAGTACTGTAGTAATTGTCCATGGAGCATTCACCCCCTAGCAGTTAAACTGTTTGCTGTTCTCTCAGGGTGTACCGTACACCAGGGGTAGCCAACTCCAGTCCTCGAGAGCTACCAACAGTGCGCATTTTCCAGGTCTCCTCACAGAATCACAAGTGAAGAAATTAGCTCCACCTGTGGATCACTTATAATGTGTCAGTGAGTAATGAATGCACCTGTGCCAAAGCTAGGTGATCCAGAAAATGTGAACTGTTGGTAGCTCTTGAGGACTGGAGTTGGCTACCACTGCCGTACACCATGAAATGATACACCATGAAATGCGCGACTAAGAGGCTCGAATTGCATTCTGTAAGCAAAGATGTAAAAGGACACATTATGGGACTTCCGGTTCCGGCATGGTGAGGTGATCAGCCTGTCCACACCGCTCCGTCGCCCGCCTCAGCCCGCTCACCTTACAAGCTGTCATCTTCGGGCAGAAGTAGATCGCGGTCCCGCAGGCAGCCATGGAGAAACCCCCGGGACATCCAACGCCAGCGAAACCTTCCCCCGGGCCGCTGCAACAACGCCAAGACAAAAGAAAAGGGGATCACAATATGGCGCCCGACGCTGACACCGCCCGAAGCTCACCGGCAGCCAAGAAACCCATCACTGACAACCGCGTGCTAGTGGGAGATGCAGGAGCCTTGCCAGGTATGCAATCTCTTACACAGAGAGACTTCACAGCACTAATACAAGCGGCAATGCAACCCCTTTTACAAAAAGCAGTGGCAGACATTACCACTCAGCTCAGCAGTTTGTCCATACGTCTGGACACTGCAGAGGAGCACATAGGTAAAAACATGGACGATATAGTCACCCTTAAGAGCACGGTTCTCCGGCTAGAGAAGGATAATAAACTTCTGCATGAGGGGCTGGAGAATGCAGAAAACCGGGCTAGAGGGAAAAATCTAAGAATATCAGGGCTACCAGAGTCCTTGAAAGGGCCTCACTTGGAGCACTTTGTTAGGAACACCCTCCCTTCCTTACTGGAAGTAAAAGTCCAATGTGCTGATTTATCAATAGAAAGGGTCCACAGACTTGGCCGCCTCAATCCCCAGGAGCAATCTCGCCCAAGAGTGGTTATATTTAAAGTTTTGAATTATTTACACCGACAAATTCTATGGAATGCCTCGAGGAAAATCAACCCCATAATGTGGGACGGCCATGCCTTACGTATATTTCAGGATTTTTCAATAGCACTGGCCAAATCAAGGCGCTCTTTTTCTCTGATTTGTTCAACTCTAGCCAAAGATAACAGAATTTTTTTTCTAATGTTCCCAGCTCGCCTTAGAATTTTCTCAGGCACGAGTTATAAGAATTTTGAATCTGCATCTTATTCTCCCAATGGCTGAAATTTAAGTGGTACCTGATGGATTTTCTATTTAAGCTCTACAGGGGTGTGTAGAGTTTTAAAAAAGCACTATTTCGCTGAAAATTGTGTCCCTGACTTAAGGGCAAAGGGTTTGACTGTGATTTCACAAATAGTTATGACAGTTGTACTACTTATTGTTTAGTTTCTGCTTTCAAAACTGCAGGTTTATTTAGGCTACTTTGCGCTTCTCGCAGGAGACAACTCGGTACTATGTAAATATTTGGGGGTATTAGTTTGTCTGCCGGGTAGGGGGAAGGAGAATACAGCTTATATGTTCTACTAATTTTAAATACATCCTTTAAGAGGGGCGAAGCGGGCCCGGTTCAATTTTTCCATATTTCAACCAACCTGGACATGCAAGACTTAACAGTCTGCATGTCTATAAACTACTGGAAGTTCACTTTTAATATTATGTTTACTGCTCATTTCCTTGGTAGATTGTTTGTCCTTATTTGTCTATTATGTCCCTTCTGTGTATCTCCCTCCCCCTTCTTTCCAGTCTCGAGTGAGGTTCCTATTTGCAAAATGTGGTATATATTTGTGTTTTATCATGTCACTTAAAATTGGTTCTCTAAATACCAGAGGCATTCACACCTCCACTAAAAGGAGGAAACTCCTGACTTATTAAAACAAGCAAATGATTGATGTTGTATGTCTCCAAGAATCTCATTTAATGCCCCCGGAGGTGAAAAAGCTCCAGATGTTGGGCTGGGTTGTATTAGGCTCTTCACACCTTAACTCTAAGTCTTGTGGGGTAATTACTATGGCTAAAAAATCTCTGGGCATACAGGTTCTATCTGAATTCTCTGATCCTGGCGGTAGGACTCTCTTTTTAAACATACTGGTAGATAATGTAAAATTTACTATATGTAACATCTATGCCCCGACAAATTATAAAAAATCCTTCTTCACCTCGCTTATAGCCAGGGCTATTTTTGTGCAGGCTCCAGCAGGAACTGTGGCCCTTATTCTAGTTCACTCTTTCTGACAAAATGTTTCTTAGATGGACAAAACCATGTGCACTGCAGGTGAGGCAGGTGTAAAACCCCACCCAAATCTAATTATCTCTGCACAAGTAACACCTGCCTCACCTGCAGTGCACATGGTTTTGTCCATCTAAGAAATATTTTGTCAGAAAGAGTGAACTAGAATAAGGACCACAGTTCCTGCTGGAGCCTGCACAAAAATAGCCCTGCTTATAGCTAAACTTTATACCTATGATCCTTAGACTTTAATAATTTGTGGAGATCTAAATCTGATCTCCTCCAAACTACTAGATAAATCCGTTGTGCCTAATGCTTCCTATTCGTTGCCAAAAATAGGAATCTTATATTTAATTAAAGCCCTGAACTTGGTGGATGCCTGGAGAATTCATAACCCGACAGAAAGGGACTTCACTTGCTTATCCCTAACACATAGCTCATGGTCACGGATTGATTACATCCTGGTGGCGGAGCCTCTCTTTGGGCCTTATTTTCGTTCACTCTTTCTGACAAAATCCTTCTTAGATGGACAAAATTATGTGCACTGCAGGGGGGAAAATATAAAATGTGCAGAGAGAATTAGATTTGGGTGAGTTATTTTGTTTCTGTTCAGGGTAAATACAGACTGCTTTATTTTTACACTGCAATATAGATCTCACTTTGAAGTAAAACCCCACCCAAATCTATCTCTCTCTGCACAAGTAACATGTGCCCCCCTGCAGTGCACATGGTTTTGTCCATCTAAGAAGGATTTTGTCAGAAAGAGTGAACCAAAATAAGGCCCTTTGTGAGGACATCTAAACCCTCCATAGAACCTCCACTTATGTCCGACTACGGCCTGATCTCCTTGGTTTTGGAGCTCAAGGCATCCACCAATACATCTCCTAATTGGAGGTTTCCATCCCATTTAATCCAATCGAGGGAACTGCGAGATCATCTCGAAAAGGTCTGGGCCCTATTTAAAAAAGAAAATGGGGAATACGAGATAAAGGATCCTATGATATTTTGGCAAGCTGCAAAAACTGTCCTTCGAGGCGAAATCATTTCCTTCGCTTCAAACTTTAAAAAAAAAAAAATATATATATATATATATATATATATATATATATATATATATAACACTACAAGCAGACCTAACGGAGGCCTTCCAGTCGTTTAAACAAAACCCTAGTCAGCAAAATAAAACTGCCTATCAAAACGCCCAATTACAAAGTAATGAATATCTTAATTCTATGGGAGAGAAATATCTGTTTAATGTGAACTCAAAATTTTACAAATTCGGTAATAAAATCGGGAAAATGCTCACCAACTTACTACATGGCTCTAGAGTTCGCTCCACAGTTTAACCCCTATATTTGGAGGATGCCACATTGGCGAGCTCGGATATTCAAATTGCTGAAGTTCTGAAGCGTTATTATGAGGAACTTTATTCGGTCCCTAGGATCTCGCGGGAGGGACCCGCGGGGTTAGTGGCGGAGTCGGCAGCTTCTCCCTTAATATCTCCTGAGGCCTACTGGAACTCCTTGACATTTCCACACGTCCCAGCAGAACTGTCTATAAAATTGATGGCCCCCATATTGGAACAAGAGGTACGTCAGGCAATAAAACAGCTTAAGCCAGCCAAGGCTCCTGGGCCAGATGGCTTTTCGAAATAATTTTTTAAACGAATGGGCCTTTGGCTGCTAGCTATAACTGTATAGTTGAACGAGGTTTGCTTCCAGCATACTTCTCGGACGCCATGATTAAAGTTACCCCCAAAAAAGGTTGTGATTTAAAGCTTCCCGGGTCATATAGACCTATTTCGTTACTGAACATAGAATACAAGCTCTTTACAAAAAAAATAGCCGAAAGGTTGAAGGACATACTGCCAATCATAATTGGCGCAGACCAAACGGGGTTTATCTCCGAGCGGCATTCTGTGACCAATGTGAGGAGGTTGTTGGCAGCTATTCAGCAGTCGCATGCTCTCTCGGCTAACAGAGGCCCGGATAATTTAGTTCTGGCCCTGGACGCCGAGAAAGCATTTGACATGGTCCTGTGGCCCCACTTATTTCAATCTCTACAAAATTTTGGCTTTCCCATGAGATTTATTGAAGTACCTCTACTCGACACTGATGTCTAGAATAGCATGCAATGGGTTGCTGTCATCACCATTCCAACTTAGAAGAGGGACAAGGCAGGGCTGCCCCCTTTCCCCGCTACTATTTGCGATTGCGGTTGAGCCCCTGGCCATAGCAATAAGATCTTCACCTCTAATTCATGGGATTATTATCAGGAAAACAGAAATCAAAATTGCTCTATTCGCCGACAACACCCTCGTTTTCCTGTCTAACCCCTCCCGCTCTCTGCCGGCTCTACTGCGCCTCATTGGTTCGTTCGGTGAGATCTCAGGGTACAAAATTAATATGTCAAAATCCGAGCTCCTTCCTTTGGGTACTCCTAATTATCAATTGTGCCACTCTTTGAACTCCCCGATCCCTCTGTGCCACTCTCACTTTAAGTATTTAGGAATCCAAATTAGCAATGATCTTTCTAAATTATATTCACTGAACTGTGGCCCGATAATTTCCCATATTAAAACCAAGCTTGATGCTTGGAAGGATCTTCCTCTCTCGTTGATTGGCAGGATGGCAATTGTTAGATCAATCATTTTACCAAAAAATCCTTTACTGCATGCAGATGTTACCCATTTCTTTGAAGCTAACAGACATCAACTTGCTGGAGTCGCTATTTAACAAATTTCTCTGGAAAGGCAAACGCCCTAAAATAGCAAAAAATAAACTTAAAGTTCAAACCCTAGACGGAGGTCTGGGATATCCTGACCTGCGGTGCTATTCATTAGCTATACATTTTAGGTTTGTGGGAGACTGGCTTTTAAACATATCTACTTTTTCAGATATGGAACTAGATCGGGACGCTTTTCATCCCTACGCACCAGGAGCACTGCTTCAGGTGGGTTACGGAGCTGTACCGCCAGAGATCAGAGAACATATCCTGTTAAAAGATACCTACAAAGCATGGAACCAGATGAACCGCATATGTAAATCCAACCCCCAGGAGACTTCTTATATGCCCCTATGGGGCAACCCAGCCTTCCCACCCTCCCTTCTAGATATGCGATTCAACATCTGGAAACAAAAGGGATTAGATTTGACTAGTAAGATGTTTGATCCGGGAGGCCAACTTTTAACCTTTCCAGAGTTGACTGAAAGATTTGGTTTAGAGAGATCTCATCTGTTTATGTATTACCAGGCGAGGCACTTCTCGAGCCACAAAAGACCCAGTGTCCCCAAAACTATTCAATCAATAAGCTTCTCTCAGATTCACTCTCTAGATACTTTACTGAGGTTCATCACCGAGAAGAAATATAAATTGAAATGTTTATATAATCTGTTAATTCATAATTTATTTTCTAATACACCTCACTGGGCTGGACTGGTCGAGAGGTGGCATGCCGACTTACCGCATATTTCTAAATTAGACCAGATTATTCATTTACAAATGTCCTCAAAGAAAGCTTTGAAATATGCATACCTACAGGAGGTTTTCGTCCGAACTATACACAGAGCTTACATCACGCCTCACCAACGAAGGCATATGGCTGTTGATGAGCTGGGTCACTGTTGCAAATGCGGCTCCTCTAAGGCTGATTTTGCTCACTGCATGTGGGACTGTTTCAAAATTAAAAGATTTTGGTGCAAAGTCCTGGCCTTTATTAACACAATATTTTTAGTGAAATGGCCAGGGTCCCCCTCAGCTTATATGGGCTTATCGTTTCAAGAGTGGCAGATGGAAGAGATTGACGCCAACGCTATTCCCCTCCTTATAACTACAGTCACAACAGCTCGTAAATGCATTTTAATCTTCTGGACAAAAAAAGCTGCCCGAACTTAGCTCATGTTCAACAGAAACTCCTGCAATTTATGTACTTCGAAAGAAAATATGCTCGACTGGACCAACAAAATGGACTCTGCAGATTTAATTCAAAATGGCTATTTTTTATTAACACGTGGGAAGACAAAATTAGGCAAAATGTTATCTTAGAGCTGAACGACTCTTGAGTATCTCAGCTAGCCAATTCATCAGGATGACTCAGGCCAAACTTTCTGAACTTTCTAAAATGCTGAAATTTTGATTAAGAGCTTATTCTTATGTCTTTGATATTAACAGTGTCAAGGTAATATGTCTACAGGATCTCACTTCTGGGCTGGAACAACTTGTACCTCCTAGATCCCCCCCCCCCCCCCCTTCTGTCTACATGTCTATGTTTAGGTTTATGTTTAGATATAGACTATTAAGATAAAGTAATACTGTCCTGTTTATAGGGTGCGCTGATCTGATGTTATTAATACCCCTTTGAACGACTAGCTTAATGACGTCGAGTCATGTAGAGAAAATAATTCTTTCTTCTTAGATGCTTAAGGTCATATATTACAGATCTCCCACCGATGATTATATTAATATTAAGATTTGTTTTGGATATTACTCTAAGCTGATATTCCTTGTTCTGGTAATTGAAAAATGTTGTTACATGAATGTCTGGAAATGACTTACCTTTCCAATGTATACTTGTATTCTGTGACACATTACTTTATACATTGTACTTTATGTTTTATATCTTAAAAATTTCAATAAAAAGATAAAAAAAGGACACATTCTTATTATCAGTTATTTATATAGTGCACCCATATTCCGCAGAGCTATACAGAGAATATTTGTACATTCACATCAGTCCCAGTCGAGCTTACAATCTATATTCCCACATGTACAGTACGCGTGTGCACGCACGCACACAGACACATTCTAGGGTTGATTTTGTTGGGAGCCAATTAGCCTACCAGTATACTGTATCTTTGGAATGTGGAAGGAAACCGGAGTACCCCGAGGAAACCCACGCGAGCAAAGTGAGAATTTATAAACTATGCACAGTTAGAGCCATGTTACGAATGGAACCCATTACCTCAGTGCTGTGAGGCAGTAATGCAAACATTACACATCCATGCTATACATCTGTATAGGTCTTACCACTTCCAGGTGAGAAACCGGAAGATACAAATAACAATGTGATTATAAAAGAATTGTTTTTTAATATTTATATTTTTTAGTTTTTTTACACAGTACATAAAATTTAGTGTAAATCTACCTGAGAGTAAGAAGTGCAGACTTAGCTATGGCAATTTTCATCCCTGAATTTGAAACCATGAGCCCTATAATATTTCCAGGATGTACCTTTATATTTAGCCGTGAAAAAAAGTTTTCATAGCAAGAGAAATGTATTCGGGTTTATAAAAAATAATAAAACAAAATACCATTAATAAAAAATAAAGTGGAGAACAATAAACAAGACTACAGTCAAACAGCTTAGGCATGCACTGGCCAGTAGTTTTGGTGCTGCCTTTACGCACAACACAAAGCTACCAGGAATTGCCAAAACCTACTGTACTGTACAATGCTATATGTTCTCTGCTATTCAAAATAAACTATTGCCCTGTCGAGTTAGCTGAAACTTCCATTTACCAGCTCTTAAAACAACATGAAATAATGACAACTGTTTACACTGGCTTATCTTTATTCCATTTTCTATAGTTTAACTACCCGTACATACTCGAGTATAAGTCGACCCGAATATAAGCCGAGGCACCTAATTTTACAATAAAAAACTGGGAAAACTTATTAACTCAAGTGGGACCCTCACTCGAGTATAAGCCGAGGGGAGCTTTTTCAGCATAAAACATGTTCTGAAAAAGTAGGCTTATACTCGAGTATATATGGTAAATTGTGAATGATTCTGGGTGGAGAGAAAAGTCACAATTAAGTTAAATAATAAAATTTTCAGGAAAATAGCTAAACACCAATTAATATCTATGAATATTTTAAGGGAATTCCAAACTTTTAGACAAACTTGATGCCAAGTGATGTATAAAAAAAAGAATCAGGTTGATATTCCTGATATTTAAATGATTTGAATTCAAATGCTTTCACTACATAAAAAAATGGCTTTTACTTGCGCGTGCCTGCCCGAAGACGGGGTGGGCGGCTGATGTCTTGTGAGGTCAGCCCCCTGCAGCCAACGTACTCAAGGGAACACCTAGCTTTTTCATGCGGATGCCCATAAAAATGGTCAGTGTTCCCAGGGACAATGCCCGTCCACGCCGCCGTTCACCCTTAGAACTCCCTCCCTGCTGTTAACAGCCCGGTGAATGTGTAACTCGCCGCAGACGTTCAATGCATAAACCCCGACCATCGGGGCAGGGGCCCAATTTGGATCACTGCATATGATCCAGTATCGGCCCATACAGTATGTGTAGGCTTCAGTATGCTATGGGCAAGACTTAATCTGCATGTATTTAAATATTGTTTGAATCCTTTCCTTCTTCTGATTAACTAAATTAATGTGTTGCCGGTGCACTACAGTATGTAGAATTCTCAGACTTCAAATCATTATTTATACTATTGAGTGACAACTGAGAAAATGATCAATCTACTTAAAGAGTACAAGATGATTGTTTACCTTTCTTCACCAAAACGTCGACCAATTAAGACCTTGAATTTGTCTTCAGGGAGGCAAGCTGCCAAAAGGGGTACTGTCCGAAGTACTCTACTCTCCTAAATAAAGCAGAAGAAATTGAAACACATAATTGCATTTTAATTAACAAACACTGCAAGTAAATACCAGAGTTTGCCCAAACAGAATCTATGTTAGAAAATACTAGCAAATGTGCAGCAAAAAAAAAAAAAAAACGTTTGAAGAAGAATGCTGGCAAACTTTTCTATTTTTCCATTGAACCATAAAAACTAAAAATGATTTTGAAAGACACACCTACTGTATTCACACAAGAAATCTTATTAATGTGGTTATATTTCCCTAAATAGAATCAACTGAACAATCCATGGCCTTGACCAAGTACTGTTCTAATATCAATCTGTCAGACGTGCTGAAATCACCCAGCATGTCCGAAAGATCCAAAAATAGGTCAGCAGATTTGGTAATATATGCTAAACATTCCAAAAAATCTGATGGTATGCCTTAGCTTCTTGTTCAGTTTACAGCAAGTATTAAAAGGTTGAAAATCCTAGAGAAGAACAAAGTACCAGAGTGGAAAATGACCTATTTATGTATAACAAAACACTTTTATATAGGCCATTTGGGATGTTCTACCTAATTTTGTAGAAAAAATAAAAAAATAAAAGAGTCCATGGCTCCCCAGGCAATTCCTACATCTAAGGAAATGTCAATGGCTTACTTTTTATACTACAGTGGCATGTAACAAGTTGGCCTTAAATAATGAATTGAAATCCAAATTAAATGGTGTTAAAACTTGAAACCGTAATCTGGTACATAAGGCAGTTATCAATTTGCATATATTGAACTTTCTAGAGGACACAGCTCAAACCATGTTATTTGGGGACTATACCTAAAAGCCCATACAGCTCAGTTTCGGTATTTGAGCTGCTTTCCATAGCGTCCATATATCTACGTCTGTTCCATATATCTACGTCTGGTCCATATATCTACGTCTGTTCCATATATCTACGTCTGTTTCTGCCATGGTTGTTACATTATTTCTGAGGGCAGAGTTTATATATGATGTCAAATTGAGGGCGGAGAGAACTGTACCTGCACACAGTGCGTGTGTAAAAGGCCCCACATCTCCCTCTGTACTCACTGGCATGTTAGGATGGGACATCCACGGCCCGGCAGCCGTCCTTTTGATGGGATAGAACCAGCTGCTAAATGGCGGCAGAGCCATGGTTGGCCCGTGTGAAAGGACCTGTCACCCAAAAGCCAGCAATAAGGTAGGGAGGGAGAAAAACCATATAGGTTTGCAGAATCACTCTACAGTACAATCCGTTTAGTTCACCAGAATCCATCTACGTTCCGAAGTGGACTTATATGGGTGGTAGTAACACAAGTAATCCGTCCCTCCCCCTATTAGTACTAACTCAATCTAAGCATGTCAGGGGTTCTCAAACGCAGATCCACAGATGCCCACACAGTTCACCCGACAGGTGCACTCATTACTGACTGACACGTTTTCCAGGTCACCTGACAGGTGCATTCTTTACTGACCGACACATTTTAAAAGATCCACAGGTGGAGCTAATTATTTCCCTTGATTCTGTGAGGAGACCTGCAAAACATGTGTGGGGTCCTGAGGACAAACTTTGATAACCTATGCCTTACACTACAGGAATTGAAAAAGTCAATATAGTGTTACGGCATTGTTCTAAGTGCATAAAAAATACCTCTTGAAAATGCTAATTATTTATTAACAGTTTCTTATATAGCACACACATATTCCGCAGCGCTTTACAGAGATATTTGAACATTCACATCAGTCCCTGCCCCAGTGGAGCTTACAATCTATATTCCCTACCACATATACACGCACACAGAAACATGATGTACATTACAGTGCTTGTGTTTAGCAATTGTGCAATACTAGGCCAAACCCCATCCTCACATACTGTACTTTTGAATTTCCTCATGCACCGGAGGAACCAGCACCCTGTGTACATGCCTCCCCCATCATACCCTCAAACATGACCGATTCCATTAGTTACAAAATGCTCTGCTCCTGGATCTTGAAAAACATCCTTCTCTTCAATTATCTAGTTTAACACAGGTGGTGGCAATCTTACATTAATGGGTATATTCAATGATTTTTGTGAGCTGTGACAGCGAGCAGTGCCGACTGCACGCTGTCACAGCTTGCACGGTCAGTATTCAACTGCCCCCCCCTGCAGACACCATTTCCACCTCGCTGGGTTTTCACCGCAACATGGAAACGGCATGTGCGGCCGCCAAAAAAGCGAGGTTTGTTGCTAAATGCAGCGGGCTCCCTGTATTAGCTGCGAATCTCGCTGTTTGTGGGAATCCTCCTCGTCATCTGACAGCGAGGGTAACCCTGAAACATTGAATACGGTAAGCGGCTGGCACGGGGGTTAACCGGTAAGGGTCGCTTGATTTTGCCAATCCCCGCCGTTTAACCCCCTCGCTGGCCACATTGAATACTGCCCTCTGAGGGAAGTCCAGGAGCAGAGCATTTTTGTATCTAATGGAATGGATCATGTTGGAGGTTATGCAATATTCCTGTGCCCGAACAAACAACAGTTCATTCAAAACACTGAAAGAGAAATGTTAGGAGGCATGTAAGAGTAACAATGTAGAGATATAATTAGCTCTCCCAATATTTTTGTTCCTGCATATTAGAAGTATCAGAAGGGACAGAACTATGAGCTTCTTTTACTATATAAAAAGTAATTCCCGATAACTGACAGCATGAAAGCTTACAGACAGATCTGCTATGCTCCAGTAACTTCTATCCAATGAGGAAAGGGTTAAGACCTACTATAGTTACCTGCATAGTTCCGTGCGGTCATACATTTTTACAGGCGATTTTCCCTTTAGTGACATTCCTTTCTCATAAAAGTCTGACTTTCTAATTGACTGAATTTCTAAGAACTATTAAAAATAAGTATGAACCTGGATTTGTGCCAGTTCCCAGTACAGTCATAATTGAGGGACGAAAAATTCTCATTAAGCAGGCAGAGCTATTAATTACTACATGTTAATTATGAAGCATCCTAATCACCAAGGGCTTGTTCATTTAGGAGGAAAATGGTAGAAAAGCTGCCTAAAATTAAGCACTTAACACAACTTAAATCTTTCATTCCTGGATACATTTCCTGAAAATCTAGTAACTAGGGAAGCATAATTGAATGCTAAATCATTATGGCGATTAGAAACCATAAAGCATACAATAAAGATATTCTCACTCACATACTGACATTTGCAGTAAGCTAACAGGAAGGCGGGACAGCAATTGAAAAAGTTAAGTTAATTGTGCAGGGACTAATTTTATTTCATTAAGTGGAAAAAGGAGTGGTAAGGTGACCACCTTTTTTACAATAAAAAGGCGGACACAAATAAATGAAAGAAAAAAAATATCAAAACAAGGAGCAAATCTAAATAGGCTAGTAAAGTGGGCAGTGGCGGAACTAGCGACTCGTAGGCCCAGGTGCAAGCATATGCTTTGGGCCCCAAGCAACCCATTCCTCCCAACATCTAATCCATGGCAGAAGGGACATCAACGAATGCCTAAATTGCGTGCCTGGAATTTTGGGGCGTGGCTTGGTGGCAATGGGGCGTGGCCTACAAACGCAGTCAGTGTAAATAATAGCCAACCCCATTTTGTACATCCCCGTTTAAAAACATTTTTACACATATCAGCACTTACATCTCTTCCTTCCCCCCCACACCTTCCCCATTCTCTGCTGCCCCCATCTCTAATATGTTCACTGTGCCCTGAGCTGAAACAGGGCCTGGGCTGGGCGTGCTGTGCAGCTAGCTGAGTCTGGGTGCTGCTGCCGCAAGTGGGTGGGTGTGCGCAGTAGTTCCCACGTGGCTATTATATTATGGTTGGGTACAGTGTTTCTGCGCATGTGTTCGAGACCAAGAAAGGAACAGCACTGTGCGATCAGAGAGGTCTGATAGTGGAAGCTGCAGTTTTGCTATTTTGCCATGCCAAAACTGTCACAGTGCATGCTGGGATGTGTAGTTTTAATTCAAACACAAAACACCAATAGCCACAAGGGAATGGTTAAATTGGTCACTATGTACCCTGCATATGTCGCTTGGATAGCCGCTCTGGGGAGTGAGGTCCCAGGTTTGAAAAATATGGCTGTGGCACACCATGTATAAAGTGAATATGGCATACCTCCCAACTGCCCCGCTTATAGCGGGAACGTCCCGATACTTTGGGACATTCCCGCGTCCCTCCCGCCGGCAATGTCCCGCGGTGAGGTGGGCAGTTGGGAGTCCCCATCTATCGTCCGTGAATACACTGAATAGATGTTGTGCGCATGCGCACAGCGTCTATTCTTGCCGGAATGCCCCCACCGCGGCAAAAAACGGGGGCGTGGCCTCACGGCAGCGCCACGATAATAGGCCACACCCCAAAAAATTTGCTACACGCCTTCAGCGCGCACCCTGTCCCGACACAGTGTCTACAAATGTTGGGAGGTATGATATGGTGTAAATTTGATTTAAGTACAAGCCAATTTCATATCCAGGCATTTTGCTCTGCATTTGTAATTTCAAATGGGAGTTCTATTTCACATGGGATGTTTCTATGGGCAACCAATCAGAATCTACTTCTTATTTAGCAACTTCTAGAAGATAATAGATAATATCTGATTGGTTACCCATAGCAACATCTCATCTGAAATACAACTCCTCTTAGTACAGTAAATTTCCCCATCTCAGTATCTCGGACGATGATGTCAGACAACTCATTCTGCGGTGTAGTGTGTTTTGAGTTGACAAAATTTATCCAGTGAAGCAAGAAAACACTTTGCCGCTAAATGCAAACTGAGCTTGAATACTTTGGATACCTCCTAGATTGTGTTTCTCCAGGAATTTATTTTATGGTATAAGAATGCAATTTATCAGAACAGACATCCGGTGTAGAAAAATGATATTAAATGCTATTGTAAGGATTGAGTTGGGTGCTACCGGTAATTCATGCCAATTCCAGGAAGAAATATTATACAGTTGAGTGAGTACACATTAATAAATTCTCACTATAAAAGGTGGATCACACCCTTTACAAAAATAATGTGTGCCCAGTAAACAAGTAGTGTATTCCTTTTTTTCAAAATGTTTTTATTGAAGTCAAAATTTCAACCCAAATTAAAATACAAATGCCACATAAATACATAAATGTATTTACTTTACAATTCAAAGATGATCTTATAATATACAAAGGAATACTGCACCTCCCCAAAAATGTACAATTATCTAGTGTTCATTGAAGCAGCGTGAATCTTTTAAAACACATGCAGTTCCCCTTTCCAGCCTGTGGTGTCGCACTCTGCTGTTGTTTTTCCAGGTCTGGCATACATATCAGTGCTGAAATATAGGGCCTTATTTGTATTGGCACGGGGGAGCTATGTTTTCCTAATGCGCATTTCTGCGCAAGTGCATATGCTGGGTGCAAAAGGCCACGGCCAACATAATTTTCTCATTTACCAACCATTTTAAAAATACAACTGATTAAAAATAAAAGAAATAGAACGAAGAGTAGGGAAGGATAAAACTATTGTGTATTGTTTGAGTCCTGAGCCGCCCTTCCATATATCCTATGTTGCACTATTTAATAATAACCCTTTCCAATGTACGTTTTATGTATGTCAAATGTAAATGTGCTAAAGAAAATTGCAAAGTATGGGGTCTCTGGCAGCATTCACAGCTTTCTCTTGAACCAGTTAACACATTCACTGTTGTCTTCTAGTTCTAGATTCTCTCTTCCTATGCTCCCTTGATGCCCATCCAGCTACCCACATGCTTACTTACAGTATTCCTTATTATTTATGACCTGATTCATTTTCTATCTATGCAAAGAGCTGTATCAGATCAGTTCTGCATTTGGCACTCTGATGCCCCTTTCAGACCGCACTTTGTAAGCGGTATATTGCCGTTTTTTTACCGTTTTAAAATGGTAATCTGTGCGGTCTGAAAGGTGCAGAACCACTTAACCGGTTTGAAAATACTGTTTTTTCTAACCGGTTAAAATGCAGGGTCCTACCCGTTTCAGAACCGGTATTTTAGGCTCAAAATCGGGTCTGAAACGGTATTTAGGACCCAGCCAATGAGCTGGGTCCTAAATTCAGCGCAGTGAATATTTAATGAGCGCTCATTAAATATTCACAGCACTGGAGCCGCCCCGCGCCCCCCCCGCGTGCGTTTCGACACCCCCCCCGCGCGCGTGTCGACCTACCCCCCGTGCAGCCGGTACCTCCATTGTGGATCCCGGCACTGCAGTTCAGTATGGTCGGAAGCACTTATGAAAAAAAGTGTCTTTCAGAAAATGGCTGCCCCATAGGAAAACCTGTTTAAAAAAACGGTCTTTCGTATGGGGGCAGCCATTTTCCAAAAGTCACTTTTCAAAAGTGACTTTTGGAAAATGGCTGCCCCCATACGAAAGACAGTGTTTTTAAACAGGTTTTCCTATGGTGCAGCCATTTTCTGAAAGACACTTTTTTCATAAGTGCTTCCGACCATACTGAACTGCAGTGCCGGGATCCACAACGGAGGTACCGGCTGCACGGGGGGTAGGTCGGCACGGGGGGGGGGGGCGTCGACACGCGTGGGGGGGGCGCGGGGGGAGGGGGGCTGCACGGAGGGGAGGGCTGAAGGCTGCACTGGCTTTGACCCTGTATTTGGAAAGTTTCCAAAAACGGGTCTGCCAGTGTCAAAAAATCGGCACTTAAATGGTAATATACCGTTTAAGAGCTGCGGTGTGAAAGGGGTTTTATCTGGCAGACCCGTTTTTGGAAACGTTTTCAAATACAGGGTCAAAGCCAGTTATGCGGTCTGAAAGCAGCATGACTGTGGCTCTTTATTATGATATATGTAATCTGATCATTGTAATTAATGCACTTTCCAGGAAGTGCAAATATGGCTCATTAGTTTTATATTGTCTGTTGCTTGGCTTTTTGTGCTGTAAAAAATATAAAAAAAATTAAAAAAAATTTGATTTATAAAAAAGAGCATACAGTAAAAGAACAGTATGCATGTGGTCACAGAATATTTTTGAGCAGCAGCTAAGAAACACAATCAGATTCATTACCTGTCCTTATTGAAACTAGCAGTGTTTCTTCTGAAGACCAATCTGATTCTTGTGGTGCACTTTCTTTTAAGAACTGATAAATGATTGTATCTGGTTTGTTACATAATACCTGGCATAATCATATAGGGCAGGGCCCAAAAAAACTCTGGCTATCCAGCTGTTGTGAAACTACACATCCATGCATGCTAGTGATGTGCAAGTTCGGATTGTGGGAATCCAGACACCCCCCAATCTGAACTGCTTTGGCGAGATCTAGATTCTATAAAGGGACGGGCGGGTGGCAAGACCCCATCTTCACGCCAGTCTAAGAGAGTGAAGAGGCAGGACATCCTGGCCGCCTGCCTGCTTACTTGCCTGCCATCCAGTACAGTGATAGTGCTGTCTTGTCCAGTAGTGCTGTCTTGTGCAGTGATAGTGCTGTCTGCTGTATATACTAGTCCAGTCCATTGATAAGGTGTGTATAGTCCAGTCCGGTGACATTTCTGCATAAGTCCAGTCCAGTGGCACGGACATTAAAGTCCATTGGTACTGCTGTATATGTCCAGTAATACTGCCGTAAAAGTCCAGTGATATTGCTGCATAAGTCCAGTCTAGTCCAGTGATACTGCCTTTAAAGATTATGGAGAACCCAAATTTGGAGAATAAACTGTAATACTGCGTTAATGTCCAGTGATACTGGTACATAAATCCAGTCCAGTGATATTGCTGCATAAGTCCAGTTCAGTCCAGTAATACTGCCTTTAAAGATTATGGAGAGCCAAAATTTGAAGGATGAACTAGTGAAAGAAAGAGAACCACTTCCTCCTATTCCTGAAGCTGGTGCCACTAGTCATGATGACAAAGCATGAAATGCCATCAATGTAGTCTGCCAAAGCCGTTGCCCAATGTCATCATAGAGGGCATGTAAAATCCAAAATGCCAAAGTTCAGTAAATTGCAGGAAAAAATACATGTACTGTAAATCGTATGAGTGGTTCAGCCTTACACAGCGAACTAAGCCCTCCTCCTCTCCCCGCTAGAAAATTTAGGAGAGTTAAACGGTCATCAAACATACAGCAAATAACTGTGCTTCTAAAGACATGGTATCACAAATCTCCAAGAAGAGTCCAAGGGTGTTGGTTGTTGCAATGCCTGACCTTCCCAACAATGTACAGGAAGAGGTGGCTCCTTCCACCATTTGCACGCCCTCTGAATATGCTGGAAGGATCACCCACAGTCAAGTTCCTGATTTTGAGATTGACGGTGTCAATGTTGTACACCAGGATGATGATATTGATGTAGCTGTCGTTGAGGAGGAAATTGACA
The DNA here is from genome assembly GCF_055691185.1 of Crinia signifera. NCBI lineage: Eukaryota > Metazoa > Chordata > Amphibia > Anura > Myobatrachidae > Crinia > Crinia signifera. The sequence continues at coordinate 394,367,554 of NC_139217.1, read as the reverse complement.
AGGAGGATGCTGCTGATGGTGATGTGGTTTGCTTAAGTGAGGCACCGGACGAGACAGTTGTTGTCCGTTGGATGTAAAAAGCAGTCGCCATGCCTGAGCAGGAGACCAAAAAAATTCACCTCTTTGGTCTGGAATTATTTTTATCCAGATACGGACAACAATTGTCTTGCCATATGTAGCTTATATAAAGCTGCAATAAGCAGGGGTAAGGCCGTTGGCCACCTAGGAACAACCTCGCTTCTGTGTCACCTGAAGTTCGTTCATAAGTCAATGTTTAGTTCAGAAAATGTGGCTAGGACCATATGTAGTACAGGGACACCTAAATTCCTTGATTCTGTTGTATCCAAGTGCCTGGAAACCACACCAGCACGTCAATCCTCATCAATTTCCTCCTCAACCTGGATCAGAGGTTGCCTTGTAGGCCATGTCACGGCATGACGGACTCCTTTTCTATCTGGGATTCCTCTGGTGCTACGCCTACTGCTGCTGTTGCTGCTGTGAGTCATTCAACATCCCAGAGGGGTAGTCGGAACACCGTTACATCTTTCACAAAGCAAATGCCTGTCCAACAGTCATTTGCTATGAGGATGAAGTACAACAGCGGTCATACTATTGCAAAGCAGATAACTGCGGTCTTGACAGCTATGTTGGTGTTAGACATGCGTCTGGTATCCGCCACCAGTGGAGTGGGATTTAGACGATTGATGGAGGTGTTGTGTCCCCGGTACCAAATCCCATCTAGATTCCACTTCACTAGGCAGGCGATACCCAGGATGTACACAGACATCCAAAAAAGTGTCCTCAGTGCCCTGAAAAATGTGGTTATACTGTCCACTTAACCACATACATGTGGCTTAAGGCGAACTGAGGACTATATGACTATTATTATTATATTTTTATTTATAAAGGCGCCATGAGTGGTACGCAGCACCGTAGAAGATATTAGAACAGTACAGGTTACACAGAACTAGACATAGCACAATTAAAGCATAATTCTTAGTACACAATACAGGTGAGATATAGGGAAGTGAATGAGAATAGATGCAGGTATAGATTGTAGGTGAGTAAGTGAGCTGTAACTGAAATGCAAGAAGACTGCAGTGAGAATAGGAGGGAACAGGGTCCTGCTCTAAGGAGCTTACAATCTAGAGATAGGGGGAGACAAACAGGTGACATGAGGTGCAGGTAAGGAGACCTGAAGGCAAGAAGTGAGCATGGCAGGGATGGTCAGGATATGAGGCAGCAGGTAGTGAGAATGGGCAAATATAGTAGATGTATAACATACAGGGCCTTATTCAGATCTGAACTCAGTACAAATTTGTTCGGAAAATGGGCAAAACCATGTGCAGGTGGAGCAGATGTAACCTGTGCAAAGAGAGTTACATTTGGGTGGGGTCTGATGAAACTTAATTGCAGTGTAAAAATAATGCAGCAAGTATTTACCCTGCACAGAAACAAAATAACTCACACAAATCTAACTCTCTCTATACATGTTACATTTGCCCCACCTGCAGTGCACATGGTTTTGCCCATTTTCTGAACAAATTTGTACTGAGCTCAGATCTGAATAAGGCCCACAGTGGAGGAAATTGCCTCCAGGAACTACAGAGGGACCTGTGATGGTGGATTCCAGCGGGGACGAATTGATAATCTGTGAGGATGAGGATGTAGTACTGAAGGGGGTGAGGAATCTGAGGATAAGGATGACACCTTGCCTCTGTAGAGCCAGTTTGTACAGGGAGAGATGATTTGCTTCTTTTTTGTGGGGACCCAAACAAACCAATAATTTAATCCACAGTCGTGTGGCAGACCATGTCGCTTAAATGATTGGTTTGTTAAAGTGTGCATGTCCTATTTATGCAACATAAGGGTGGGTGGGAGGACCCAAGGACAATTCCATCTTGTACCTCTTTTTTTGGAATTATGTGCTCTTTGGGGCTTATTTTTTTTAAACTGCCATCCTGTCTGCCACTGCAGTGGCACTCCTAGATAGGCCACGTGTTTGTGCCACCCACTTGTGTCGCTTAGCATAGTCATCCAGCTACCTTGGTGCAACCTTTTGACCTAAAAACAACATTTTGAGGTGTGAGGTATTCAGGTTAATAATAACATAAGAGCAAAAAAAAAGAAGTAGTTAAAGATCCGAACCAATTTAGTGGGAAGGAGGAAAGGGTGTCACTATGTGGTGCACTGGAAAAGGTTTATATAAAATGTAACTTTTATTTCAATTTACTCATAAAACAATTGCGAAATATTGACATAAAAAATACACATAAAGACACGGACAGATTTTATTAAAAAGGATACTGAATCCTCACGCAGCGGGTCCCCACTATGGTGTCTTCCCCAATGGTATTTTTATTATTGGCTGGTGAACATAGCCGTGTATTGAAATTTTATACAATCATTGAATGGGATGGTGCTTGTTACAATGTGTCTGTAGGATATCTCACTTTCATAGAAAACATGGTACTTGTGGAGTATCACGGCTCCCACGACCTGCATCGTATGCAGATCGTATGCTAAAAATCGCATCGCATCGCATCGCATGTGGCATACGATGCGATGCGATGTTTTACCGATTTTTGACTATTTTAGCTCAAAAATCGTATGCCATCGCATAACATCGTATGCCATATGTAGTGGCATACGATGTCATACGATGCGATACGATGTTTTACCGATTTTTGAGCAAAAATGGTAAAAAATCGGTAAAACATCGTATGCCATATGTAGTGGCATACGATGTCATACGATGCGATACGATGTTTTACCGATTTTTGAGCAAAAATGGTGAAAAATTGGTAAAACATCGGATAACATCGTATGCCATATGTAGTGGCATACGATGTCATATGATGCGATACGATGTTTTACCGATTTTTGAGCAAAAATGGTGAAAAATCGGTAAAACATCGCATGGCATCGTATGCCATCGATGTGATACGATGTTTTACCGATTTTTGAGCCATTTTAGCTCAAAAATCGTATGCGATCGCATGGGATGCCATACGATGGCACCCGATTTTGCACTGAAATGCATCAGAATGCATTGAAATGTGTATTAAAGTAGTGAAATGCCCCCAAATGCCATTTTTCATAGTGCACCACCCCCACTATCAACGTCAACCCGAAGCGTGGCGAGCGCAGCGAGCCCGCGAGGGGCGGCGCTACGCATCCTACGACCTTTTCATACCCCCACTATCCACGTCGGCGTGGAGTTGAGAATAGAATAGTGTGGCGAGCGCAGCGAGCCACCGAGCCCGAAGCGTGGCGAGCGCAGCGAGCCCCGCGAGGGGACGCGGATACCTTCACAGCTATACGCGTCTCCTCGCGGGCTTTACAGGTATCCACGTCCGCTCGCCACGCTTCGGGCTCGGTGGCTCGCTGCGCTCGCCACACTATTCTATTCTCAACTCCACGCCGACGTGGATAGTGGAGGTATGAAAAGGTCGTAGGACGCGTACCGCCGCCCCTCGCGGGCTCGCTGCGCTCGCCACGCTTCGGGTTGACGTTGATAGTGGGGGTGGTGCACTATGAAAAATGGCATTTGGGGGCATTTCACTACTTTAATACACATTTCAATGCATTCTGATGCATTTCAGTGCAAAATCGGGTGCCATCGCATCGCATCGGATGCCATCGTATGGCATCCGATGCGATCGCATACGATTTTTGAGCTAAAATGGCTCAAAAATCGGTAAAACATCGTATCGCATCGATGGCATACAATGCCATGCGATGTTTTACCGATTTTTCACCATTTTTGCTCAAAAATCGGTAAAACATCGTATCGCATCGTATGGCATCGTATGCCACTACATATGGCATACGATGTTATCCGATGTTTTACCGATTTTTGACCATTTTTGCTCAAAAATCGGTAAAACATCGTATCGCATCGTATGGCATCGTATGCCACTACATATGGCATACGATGCCATGCGATGGTATACGATTTTTGAGCAAAAATGCTCAAAAATCGGTAAAACATCGCATCGCATCGTATGCCATCGTATGCCACTACATATGGCATACGATGCCATACGATGGGAGCCGTGATACTCCACAAGTACCGAAAACACATTAACTGAGAGCGTTACTGTTAGTCCAACCGACACTCTGTGTCTTAATGGACTGGTTCCAATCTAAGCATACAATGCTGAGCAGTGTGTATCATCCCGGAGCCTGAATCGTACGGCACCAGACGTATACCTACACTGACCTGGCTGAATTCACCAAGCCGGCAGGAGTACCGTATGCAGACTGAAGTACCAACACTTGGTCTGCTAACCGCTCGGGGGAAGACAGCCGTCAGATGCGGTAACTGCTGTCTGACGGAGGAGGACCGGGGTGGGTACGTACTCCACCGGTAGTCTACCGTCCGCCCAAGAGTCAGAGGGTTGCGGGCGCCACTTAATACCACTTCTGTGACTCGGCGGACCCAGTAACGACTGCTGTCCGATGGTAACGCAACAGTTTAAAACTAGACACAATCAAAATACATTCAATGGGGGAAGAGGAGCCGGGGGACACACACACTGCGGGTGCAGTGGGGTAAAGATCCGAACCACTTAAGGGTGGTGTTTTGGAACAGATCCAGATTCAAAACAAGTTTCACGAAACACTAAAAGTGGTCGGTGCACACTCCTAATGCATGACCTGTGCATTGTTAGCATTCCCGAATAGCAAAACTGTGACAGCATGCTGGGACTTCACAACAGCTGGAGATGCACTGGTTTGCCAGGCCTAATATAGGGTCTGGTACAGAGATAAATGCATCTCTGTGATGCTGCCCTCCCCTCGCATGTGCCCGCAGAAGGAGAAATCATTTAATGGTCGGCATTCGTCCGCACGTGTACCCAGGGGAACGCCCAACATTTCATGGGGATGCTGATGAAAAGCTGGGCATTCCCATGGCCCAACGCTGCCACAGCACCCCTGCCCCCCCTCCCCTTTGCAAACTGCCCGGCGAGTGAGCAACATGGGATGCGCACGCACAGATCCCGGCCATTGGGGCAGGGGCCAAATTCGGTTTACTACGTGTGAACCAGAATCGCCCCTCTATGAATGCTCCGGAATGGAAATTACAGCCTCTAATGCTGCAGATCAATGTTCCATGTGCAGCAGAATAATCATAATGTGTTATTAAATGACAATGGGGGTTATTCAGATTTGGATGTAGTTGTGTTTTGCACTGCATAGTTACTGCTAATTTGCACTTGTGCAGAACCTGTTCTGTGACACAGGATGGCAGCAAAATGCCATCTATTGACAGGCTGCTGCCATTTGGGGGTCAGGTAGGGGTGAATACAGACCCCATTTACCAAAATGGAGGTGGGAGGGAAGAGGCCAGGGATCTCTGCGGTTGCAGATTTTGTGGACTCTGCATTGGGCAGCCTGCACGTCCATATAGGTGCTGTAAGCCACCCGATGTGTGACCCATTGCCTGCATCCTAGAATGCAGGTCTAATCACTACTGCAGCAGGAGGCATCTGACTAACATACAGCTCCTGCTGTATTAACACAGCGTTAGCAACAGGGCCGGTGCTAGGGTGTTTGGCGCCTACCTGCAAACTGTAATTTTTCACCCTCTCTACCATATCTAATAAAAGGACAGAGCAAGCTGAAGGTGTGCACCAGAAAAAGGATGTGTTCTCACAAGGAAAGGTTTTGCCCACAGAATAGTAGCTCCAATTCAAATGATGCCAAACAGTATTGTATCACAATCTTATTTACATTAAAACACACAGTATTGCCCCTTATTCACATTATGTCTTGCAGTAATGCCCCTTACAGTGTCATGCAGTAGTACCTAATTTACATTAAGACACACAGTAGTACACATGTATACCACACTGTAGTGCAATTTAAATACAATATCCACTGTAGAAGTGCAAGTTATACACATCTACAGTAGGAGTGTCATTTATACACATAATGCCCACACTAGAAGTGCCCCTACAGAATAAAGTACCTGTCACTGCTGCCTGTTTGTCAAACAGGTGCCACAGGGAGGAAAGAGAAGGTACTGTAGAAGAGGGTAGAAAAAAACTAGTGGGTCCCTGGGGGCATGTCCTTAAGATTACATGGGAGAACAGGCAGACTGGGATAGGGACGTTGGCACACAGATAGCCGCCGACACGCACACACACACACAAATGGTGAAACACAGACAGCTGCTTACAAACACACGGATGCTGACATGTTTTCTGACATACAAACTCTGACTCACACACATAGATGTATGTGGAGACTGACACGCAGACAGCTTCTGTCACACTTGCACACAGAAGCTGACAAGCAGATAGCCAGTGACACACACGGACGCAGGAGCTGGACTCTAACACACAGACATGCAGACATATGCTTACACTGACATGTATACGCTGACACACAGACATTGATACATGGATGCTGAGACACAGGCACTGAGAAATGCACACTGACATACAAACTTGAACATACACAGAAACACAGATGCTGACAAATGGATGCTGACACACAGACAGACTCTGACAAGCTGACACAGATGCTGATTCCCAAACAGATGCTGACAAGCTGATACATTGATTCTGACGCACAGACACAATGACGTTGACACACTGATGCTGATACACTGATAGACCCTGACACATGGATGCTGGAACACAAACAGGAACAGACACACAGACACAAAAATGCTGACACATAGCTGCTGACATATGGATGCTGACAGACAAATGGATGCTGACACAGACACACAGCTGCCACTGGGTGGAAGAAAGGTAGCTGTCGGGTAGTGGGATAGTGGAAGGAGGGGAGAGAGACAATGCAGCCGGGTTGAAGACCACGAAGGGGGGGGGGGGGGGGGAGGGGGGAACAGGGGGGCAGGGAGGGAGAGTGGTAGAGAACAAGGGGGGCGTCAACAGTGTGAGATTGGGAAGTTGGGGTGCAACAGATAGCTGAATAATGCAGGATATATACAGTGAATAAGTGTATGCATATATATATATATATATATATATATATATACACACACACACACACACACACACAAACTAGATGGGCCAAGTGGTTCTTATCTGCCGTCAAATTCTATGTTTCTAAATGAAATGAACACACTTTTGAATTGAAGCTTACTGTAGATGACCAGGATGCCAGAGGGTTAAGTCTCCCTGTCGTCATTCTCGGGCTTAGTAAGTAGCAGCCAGGAACAGAAACTCAATAAAGCAGCAGGGAGATGGTGCACAAATAATTGCCAGCCTGTGCGGATGGGTATGGGAGGCGCTCGCTGCTGGGAGGGACAGATCAACGAATCTGAAGATTAGGCTTCCGGCACCACTGCCTGTCATACACATTGTTGACAGGTGGGTGCAGCGCACAACAACAGCAGGACAGCAGAGAGGAGATACTGTAGGAGGATGCATAGCGGGGCGCGCCTCTCCTGCCCGGCGCCTGCCTGCACTGCATCCTCTGCTGAGCGGTTAGCGCCGGCTCTGGTTAGCAACTTCAACAACTCAATTAGCTCCAGTGTTAACTGGCATCTTCCAATGTTTCACAAATTAATTAAAATAAGATAGTATACAACAAAAAAGTTGATTGCAATGTAGTCTTAGCTGGGTGTGCTACCAGATATGGTTTTAAATTAATAAGAAAAAAGTGATTGAGTCATCGATGCTCAGCAGAATGAATCACCCTTTTATTTCTTTTTTGGTTGATATTCTGCTGCAGGCCTGGATAAAAAAAGATTGAAGAATGAGGTTGAGTACATGCAGCAATGAAATCAGCAACCCGATGATAAACTGAAGGTAGGAGAAAACCTCTGAGGTGGTGGCTATATGAATCGTGTTGTAATAACCGGTTGTTCAGACCTGAAGAAGAATAATCAGTACTCTTTACCTAGAAGGGCGCCCATCGTGGCCATCTCGGGCATTGAATGCACTAAAAAATCGGGTGCGATGCGACCGACGCGATGCCCGCGATTTCCCATAGGGAACAATGTTAAATGTCTCAATTGACCCAATTTTCCTGTTCAATGCCTCAATTGACCCGATTTTTCCATAGGAAACAATGTTAAATGGGCCACAGAGGCCAAATAGGCACCCTGAAGTGTGAAATGGCCACCCCAATTGTTAACGCCACCCCACGATCAACGTGAACCCGAAGCGTGGCGAGCGCAGCGAGCCCGCGTCCTCCGACCTTTTCATACCCCCACTATCCACGTTGGCGTGGAGTTGAGAATAGAAAGTGTGGCGAGCGCAGCGAGCCACCGAGCCCGAAGCGTGGCGAGCGCAGCGAGCCCCGCGAGGTATCCGCGTCCCCTCGCGGGCTTCACAGCTGTCCGCGTCCGCTCGCCACGCTTCGGGCTCGGTGGCTCGCTGCGCTCGCCACACTTTCTATTCTCAACTCCACGCAGACGTGCATAGTGGGGGTATGAAAAGGTCGTAGGACGCGTACCGCTGCGCTCGCCACGCTTCGGGTTCACGTTGATTGTGGGGGCCATTTCACACTTCAGGGTGCCTATTTGGCCTCTGTGGGCCATTTAACATGGTTTCCTATGGAAAAATCGGGTCAATTGAGGCATTGAACAGGAAAATCGGGTCAATTGAGACATTTAACATTGTTCCCTATGGGAAATCGCGGGCATCGCATCGGTCGCATCGCACCCGATTTTTTAGTGCATTAAATGCCTGCGATTTTTTACTAACGATGCCCACGATCAAAATCGTGGGCGCCGTTCTAAGTAAAGAGTACCGAATAATCTTCACCTATAAAATATAAAAGGTGTAGTTACACACTGAGATAGGCCCTAGTCCGTCCTTGCAAGCAAACAGATCATGATTTGAACCCAATAGAGATCTACAAGTGGCAAGAAGTCGGAAGGGGCAGTTCTAATAAGAAATCTGACAAGAAAGAGTAGAGAGGGGTTCGGTATGATTTACCTACAATCAAAATCCAGACGATCAAAATACTGACAGCAATTGACCAACGGTCAAAATACTGACAAGGTCAAAATACCATCATGGTCAAAATACCTACATCTAAAATATAGACAGGTCAAAAATTTGCCACGTTCTTCATATTTTTGGGGGTCTGTATGTTGACATAGGTCGACATGTACCCCGTGCTGCTCTCAGCACACTACAGGTTGAGTATCCCGTATCCAAAATGCTCGGGACCAGGAGAATTTTGGATAACGGATTATTCCGTATTTCGGAATATTTTAATATTTCAATTATGTATTTTGAAGTATCTTGCATGTATGCTGTATAAACACATAAAATACACACAAATATATTTTATTTGTTCAAAAAACAAGGTTTCAAAACATGAAACAAAATTTGTGTACTATCTCAGATATTGAATTTGAATGCCAAGCAATCATTTTCTTGCACATATATAGTGCCAGTTACATATCATGTCACCAGTAGTGCTGTTACAAATGTCCCCAGTGAGTTTTTAGCAAAAAAAATTTTTTTTTTCACTTTCTGGAATGTATGGTTTTCGGAATAATTCGGATAACGGATACTCGGACACGGGATACTCAACCTGTATTATATTCCCCCTCCATGTCCACTGGGATGGTAAAGTATGTACAAGTCGGGTTCAATGAAAAAAAAAAAATTCGGTATTTTGACCTGGTCAGTCAATGGCTGTCGGCATTTTGATTGTAGGTAAATTGACCACATCCCGTAGAGAGAGAGGGCAGGGAGTGTATCATACCATAGAGTGAGATAAAGGGTAGACGTTACCCATAACAACCAATCAGATTCTGGGATTTTATGGGCAACTTTTCCACTTTATCTTATTTATTTAGGTTTGATAAGTCTCCCCAACAGAGAGATACCCCAGGAATACTCTCAAAATAATAATAATACAAACCAACAATCAGCGCTATAAGAAACAGTGTGACTACTGCAGGAGAAACTGGCATGTGTATAAAAATATATTTATTTACTATACAAATGTGTCTAACTTTTTTTTTTGTCAGCCGCAATAATATTGCCTGCAAAAATGTGATTACATTCTTATAAATGTCCAATTTATTTAAAAAGAGATAAAACTTGTATAGGATAAAACCTAAGCCATGTCAACATTCTGTGGTCAACCTAATTCACGGCCGTTATCGACAAAACAGGCCCGACAGCTTTTAAAGTTGGGCCCATTCTGTCGATCTGCCTCTTCAATGTTGTAGGGAAAGACAGCATTGAATAGGCGCCCGCCGCTATTTTCCCCCGTCGTAAATAGCGGTGGGGATTGAATACCCCCCTTAAAGTCCTATGTTCAGAGTTATTTTATCTGAATACTTATGCATACAGATGTAGCGGGATTCATCTTTGCAGGGGATGGCGATGGCGACGCCAGCCGCCATCCCCTGCCCCGCGCCATCTGTATGCCGGAAGGGACACGCGCACGAGGTGCGCGCGTGTCCCCTTCCGACGGTGTTGCCCTCGGTCGCCCGGTGCTCACACCGGGCGACCGCACCCCCCGCAGTGCCCTCGGGTCGCCCCCAGCCCCCTCGAGCGGGAGGCGGACAGTATTTATTCCGCGTCGCCGCCCGGATACTGAGACGCGCGTGCGTGGGGGACGCACACGCGTCTTAGTCAGATGGAGTGCCGTGTTGCTGGCGGATCGCCAGCAGCATGCTGCTGGCGATTCGCCAGCAACACTAAGGCCGGCTCCATCTGTAGCTGCCTACTCTCCCGCATTCTGCAGGAGACTCCCAGAAATAACAGCAGTCTCCCTATCTCCCTCATTAGTCATTAGTCACTGTTACATTTTTGGGGAAAAAAGGAATGAGACACAGATACATATACATTGAATCATCAGCACCATTTCCCAGCACTTTACCAAGTATTGTAGCTCTTACTAACTGCTTTGTGGCTCATCTACATATAATATATAAGTCATTTTAAAAGATTCCTCTCCGGTGCAGCAGTACACACCCATGCTTCTAGGTGCCAATCTCTTTTTACAATCTCCCCATATATGGAACTAGACACACCCTTTGGAAGGAGAACGACACGTCCCCTCAATGGGGCGCTGTGCAAAATTCTAATACCAACTATAATCTCCCTGAAATTAGTTTTCAAAAGTAGGCAAGTATGTACTTATGCCGTTTTCTTCCTTACTACAACCAAATTGGTAAGCGGCTTACTGGATAGTCTGCACTTCCTAAGGGAGGATAGGTTGATTATTTTCTGGGAGATTGTAATTTTGCTGCCAACTAAAAAAATCCCCTTTGCCTACAAACATTTACATTGCCGTTAGGAAATATTTTTGGTAGTAGCTTTTTGGTTAGGTGCACAAAACTATATTAGTATATACAGTATCTTAGATATCGTTAACTGTAGTTGCCTGATCTCCCTATTAAGATAATTCCCCAAGAAAGGTCAAAGGTTATTGAGGCCACAAGGGTTTTTCACTAACAAACTATACCAGCAAATGCCATTAGTCTAGGATTTATAGCAGTAAATGAGATTATCCTGGAAACGGTAAGGCAAGGCAACATACCATCTTATGTACGACAAACATGAGACTGCAATATTTTAAGATATCTCATGAAAGATCTTGCAGTCTCCCGCAGGAAAAACTACTTTATCAGATGGGGATTCCTCATTCTAATTGATGGTTAACAAAAACCTGTAAAATCTGACAATCTACAACATTTCACCTGCACATGAGTGAAGTTTATGGTTGGGCAGTTTCATCTGTCTTTTCGTCACAACCACTGCAAAAAAAAAAAAAAGGCACAAAGAAGTTGCAACTCAAGTTTTCAGACCATTCATATCTCCAGACCATACCATATGGAAAACGCATCCATATTGTATGCCTGATTGACAGAACGTGTCAATCAGGCTGTACTGTGGGATACATTTTTTTTTACAGTTGCATGCTGGATACTGCTAGTAATGCCGCTAGGGGTTACCAGGCAACCTGGTACCATCACATGCAGGACAAGTAGGCGGTTAGCAACAAATTAATTACAGATATCAATAAGGGTAATACTGCATACAGGTGACCACTTTATTAGATTGAATATGGATTTCTATGGTATGTAAGCTGGTAAGTAAGGACTGAATTGATTTGTGAACTTATTTCTGCTAGAGGTATATTGTGTATTTACAATATGGCATTTCAACATCCGATAACCCCAGAGGGACTTCAATTTCTGAAGTAAATCTAATATTGATGTCTCCACATTGATTTTTCCTGGAAATATCCCCATGTACAAGAGGCCAACTGGGTAGTACTAGATAAATATTATTTTTCCTAGAATAATTTTAACAATATCCCGCATTCCATAGAAGCCGCAGCACATGATCAGTCTGCTATTGTTTTTTTTAACTCTTTGAGTTCTAATTGAATTTGTCAAACTTGGTGTGGCGGACAGAGGGGGTTATTCTAGTCCATTCTTTCTGACAAAATCCTTCTTAGATGGACAAAACCATGTGCACTGCGGGTGGGGCAGATGTAACTTGTGCAGAGAGAATTAGATTTGGGTGGGGTTTTTCTTCAAAGTGAGATCTATATTGAAGTGTAAAATCATGCAGTCAGTATTTTCCCTGCACATAAACAAAATAACTCACCCAAATCTAATTCTCTCTGCACATGTTACATCTGCCCCCCTGCAGTGCACATGGTTTTGTCCATCTAAGAAGGATTTTGTCAGAAAGAATGAACTAGAATAAACCCCAGAGTGCGCACGCGACCGAGACGCTCGTGCAACCCATTCTCGGCAGCGGACACACAAGTGTGTGAGAAGCTCACGCATCCACGTTCGCCGGCCCGCCCTCAGCCAGCAACCGCCACATACTAAAATCTGGCACGCTGGCGACAAGGGAGAAAATGGCCCCATCTGTATAAAGAAAATATAATCTTTTATTACACAACATTTTTTATTTGAATTTATATAACAAATATGAGCAATGCTGGCTTTTAGCAGATATTTTGTGGATCTCTCACAAAGGACTAACAGCTATTACAGTATTTACTTTTTATAATATAATTTTTTTATATAAATACACGATGTTCTAGCCTATCACCTTGCAGCAGGCAAGTATACTGGGTTGAGACCTGGGAGATTTCCAGTTCAATAAAGTCTACAGTCTGCTTCCTATGCTACTTGATGCATGTGAGAAATCCTTCCTTGCATAGACTTTGTCTAATTACATGCTGCTACACAATCTGGCTCTCCTACCAGAGTTGGTGGTATTAACCTGTTCAGCTCCAGCTGATTCCAAAAACTGCTGTTACCTGTATGATGTCTCCAGTAGAGCCGCATGCTTCATAGACTCCAGTGATCTCCTGCAGTGCCTACGTATACATTTCCATCTTGCTGCACAGACTGGCTCATACCAGTGTTGCTGGTTAACCCATTTAGTTCCAGCTGATTCCAAGTTCTTCTTATACCTGTGTGCATACCTCCCAACTGTCCCGCTTATCGCGGGAACGTCCTGGTACAGCATCTATTCTTGCAGGCAGAGGGGTTGCGGCATAGCCAGCAGCTCATGGAGCTCCTGGGCATGTCCCCACACCGCAACGAAAAAGGGGCGTAGCCTCACAGCAATGTCGCAGGTATAGGCCACGCCCCATTGTCGGTAGACCACGCCCGACAACCTGCCTTCAGATGTTGGGAGGAATGCCTGTGTGATGTCTTCAGTATAGCTGTGTGTGTGTCTTCACAGCTCCTGAAATATCCTGCTGTCTCTGAACTTCCTCCATTCTCCTAGGAGGTTATATGCAGTTCCTACTGAGCCCTATTGGTATGCCCTGATACCATTCCTGCATAGTCGTCTGTCCACTCTTCACCTTCGATCTCCAACATCAATTGTCAAACATTGATTGTTACCATCAATTTAATCGATCACTACCATTGATCACTACTGTAGCTCCAGTTTCATCAATTTCCAACATCAATTGTCCTCATCGATAATCATTGATTTCGGTCCTTACCATCAACCATTAGCTTCAACACTGCACTCGGACAACGTTCACCACTATTGATTCTATTGTCTTCTACTGTTTGCATCTACTGATTCTGAACTTTATTGCTGTACTTCTACACTGCTACCCTCTCAAGTACCTTCTCTTTCCCAGTCAACTTCAGTGAGTCTACACTGATACCAATCACCATCAGTATCCAGCATTGATTTCCAACATCATCCAGTGTACTCCACTCTGTGCCTATGGTATCGGTACTCCAAGTCTCCTGTAGATTTCAACATATTACATGCCAGTGTCTTCATATATGTATACCTCACGGTTACTTTAAATTTATAGGATTTTTTTCACTTTTGTTTGTTGTATATTATGCTTGATTTCTTTTCACTTATTCACCAGAACCTAGTTTATTACTAGACTTCTGCTGACTATAAAGTATAGTATTGTATCTTTGGTCAGCTACCTTTGGCCTTTGCTGTACGTACTCTTTTTATCATATTTTGTACTTGTTCTTTTTTGTGCTATTAACAGTTTACATATCACTTTCTTTTTTATCCTCTTCTTCTACATCAAATTATATCTGATTTCTTCAAGTTGTTTGTCTTCAATGTTTGCACACTATCTAAATGACTAAAATGTATTTGCTATTAGATACCTCTTCCAATGGTGCTAGTTTGACATATTTCCGATAATATATACATTTGGCACATACGCACTTAAAGTAGCAGATGTCATAACATGCCTGAGTCTGTCTCCTTCTTACTGGGTCCAGCAGTGCTGGATTCCTGGGGCACTGGCTGCTCCATTTCAGTGATGGCAGTCTGTAAGGGAACTCCAGCACTCCAGGGTCTTCTGCCTACAACAGCCACCTGTTATTCCCTTAGTTTACAACACACACACCAGTACCATGTCTTAACTCCGACTGTAGAGGATTACACAATTGGCTGGAGACTGCAGGAGAGGGGGCTGAAGTAAATAAAACAGTGATTTGGTATGAAGCACTGTACAGAAGGAATACACTTGCAAGCTAAGCATAAGGTAAATGCACAGAGGGAGTACACAAGAAAGGAACATGGCAAGGGTTCAGGCAAGAAAAGAAGACTAACACCAAATGGGCAGAGTATCCACAGGACAGACATAAAGTACATGAACTTAGAACATGTACAGCAACTTACTCCAAAGCATAAACTATAACCAGCAGAGCATTGCAGGGCTCACTGCCTTATAAGAGATACAAACACCAATCAGCAGAGCCAGAGGGGCAAGGGCCGCCTAATGAATATCTTAATGCAACTGTACTGCTGCACTTTTTACACAAGACCCATCTGTTAGAGAAGCAGCCCCAGGATTCCTTATGGCCGCCTGGCATCCTGGTTGCCTTACAAACAGCAGGCAGCATGGGAATCGACAGGATGTTCTGGCAACTTAGCAACAGGCAGAACCTGCATGAAAGATGAGTCCATGCAGCGGGTCATAATACTGCCCGTATCTCTGGCATCTCCTCTCCCCAGCAGCTATTCATGCCTCTATCTATCTCCACATGGTGACCCATGAACTTCTCTGTTTGAAACGGGACATGCGCACCAAAATGTGATGTCACTGAGCCAAAATTTGAATTCCTCTTTAAGGAAGGCTCTGGGCACTATTCAGTGCCAGACTATTAGGCTCACTACCCTATATTCAGAATTTGTCCCTTTGAAATAAATGCCCTTCACTTCAATGGCATAGAGGAAGCGTGTAAACGCCAACACCTTGTATGGCCTAAATGATCAGCACCCTGTTCTTAGAGTGAGTACTACTGTATATAAGTATAACCATCATCCAGATTATCTATGTGAGAGTTGTGATACCTAGTCTCCTTTCTCTCAAAAGGCCAACAAATCAAGTTGAACACCAGTTTGGATTAAGTAGCCAGAAATAGGGGAATGTCGGAGGTCAGAATACTGACTCCGGCAACCAGATAAAAGAGAAACCCTACATGGGTCAGGTAAGCAAACCTTCACCTCTGCCCTAACCCCCCCCCCCCCAACCTAAACCAAACCCTCGCTGCAGCCGGCCCCTAACCTCTAACCCCCCACACTCTAAACCTAAGTCTCCCCTAGTGTTAAACCTAACCCACTCTTCCCCGACCGAACCCTAAACTGCACAGAATATTTACGTTTGGCATCCCGGCAATCAGGATTTCGGTGTCGGCATCCTTATTGATGTTGGGATTCTGGCGCCGGTATCCTACTAGTAGTCAGGATGCCTTCAATGGTATTGTGAACACCGGCATCCCCACCACTGAGATGCTGAACAGATCCCAGAATAATGGTTGAACAGAAAACTACTCAGACATGGGAGTATGTCTGTATTCGTCAGCTGGAACCAAGTCATTAAAGAGTTATTGATAAGTCTCCACTCAGGAAGACCAGCCAGGTTACACAGAAGCATATGTTCCATTCTGTGCATAAAAACGATTATTTCAAAGTAACATTTCTGTCAGGTTTAATAAATACAGTATATACTGTGCAATAATATACATGCACGTTTGTGATTAAAATTAATACCTTTTTCAAATTCAAATGCCTACTTGAAATCTGCTGCAGACTGACACAAATGCTCTTTCTGATTTAAGTGGACACTAAGCACTCGCCAGCTACCAGCAGGGATCTACATAGCTTATAATATTAAATATTTTATTAAGTGTTTTCAGCAAGTCCCTATACTTACAAGAATTTCTTTTCTGAGTTAGCATATTCTTACTCTTTAATATACAGCCTCATTCCACAGCAAATATTAACTGTACTAACAGGAAGATTGCTTATTGCGAAGCTTAATTAAAAAGCAGCAACTTTTAAAATGTCAAGTGGAGCATCTTCGTGAACACAGAGACCTGTACAGTGAAAACAGGCAGGACTGATCCTTAGAGATATGGGTAAGCAATGAGCAAAAATAAAAAATGTGGAAGCAATCAGTTGTAGAAGAGCGCATTTCATGAGAAGCCAATATGAGCACAGGACGTGCTGTAGAGGATGTCACATTTTGAAAGCTATATTTTCTGACATGTTTTAACAACTACACTTATGCTTTTATCATATTACATTAGCATATTCCTGCTGATCTAGACTGTTATTTTTTTGTTTTCTTTTCATCCTCTGTTACAGTTCTACTTGTTTGGTGACTTGACACTTAAACATCAGGTATCAGCCATAATCAAATGCTCATTCTTTCATCTGAGGAACATAGCCAGAATCAAGCACTGAGCTCCCTCAGAGGACCTGCCTAAAGTCATACATGCATTTGTATCATCGCGTCTTGACTACTGCAATGCCCTTTACCTTTGTCTCTCAGACCTGCTCTGCTTGCAGATGGTAAAAAATGCAGCTACCAGGCTATTAACCAATGAGTCCCATTTCAGCAACATAAAACCCATTCTCTACTCCCTCATTGACTACCTTTAAGAGGAGGCTTACTGACTTTCAAAGCCCTTATCAAATGTTTGCACTAGGAGCTGAATTGTCTAGAAGCGCCCCTCACCATAGACAAGGTGGTTTCGAAGACATTGCTTGTGCCGTACGGAAGTGCCCAAAAGGGAGTGTGGCCTAATTTCAAGGGGTGTGGCCTAGCAGAGAGAAAGGTCTGGTCTAGCAGGAAAAAAATTACCGTACACCTCACTTATGCAACCTGCATGACCAGATATTGGTCACCACGGGAAGAAAATAAAACTACCAGAATAAACCTCCAGGCAGTGGGTGGGTAAAAGCAGCTTAAGGGTTACACGCAGTGGGTCACACCAGTGTGAGGGTGATAGCAGCATGAGGGTGACAGCGGCGTGTGAGTATCAGTGACATGCAGGGACTTGCATTCAGGGGAGGCAATCTACAGTAGATCAAAAAGTACGGGCAGCAGATACTTTATGTGCTGTGCGATAGGATGTGGGCGGGAGCACGTATTACATCATAACCCGTACACTGCACCGTGTATGGACGGCATAAGACAGCATACCTAGCAGCTCATAGTAACATGCTACAATATAAATGTCCGATGGTTGAAACAGGGGTTGAAACCACATCACTCCTTCTGTGTATTGTTACAAACGTGTTAGAGAAGCAGCCTATTATCCACATATTGCCTATATGACCTCCAAAATTGCTCCAGAGATGTATTTCCTATTTATAGGAAGATTGAACCCTAGCCACACAGTGAATATTCCACTAGCCGGGAGAACGATGAATCTGCCGGCTAACATCAGATGGGGCACACTTTGCTAGCAGTGTGTGGCCGCAACTGCCTAAAATGTATACCTCATTCGGCACAGGCACATTGATTAAGAGGGTGCATAGCTATTGGGTAGCATGGAACTATAAAAACACATGGTCATACACAGAGCGAACAACATTCATGAAAGACGTGCAATATTAAAGGTGACTTTACATCTCTGTAGGTTGTTAATACACAGTGGGTGATTCAGGTTGGTTTGCAAAGCATTTGATTTGCTAATGGGCAAAACCATGCACACTGCAGGTGGGGCTGATGTAACATGTGCAGAGAGAGTTAGATTTGGGTGGGGTGTGTACTTTAAACTGATATCTATATTGCAGTATACAAATAAAGAAGACAGTATTTACCCTGCACAGAAACAAAAAGCCTCACTCAAATCTAACTTTCTGCACAGGTTTCATCAGCCCCACCTGCAGTGCACATGGTTTTGTACATTAGCAAACCAATTTGAATCACCCTCTAATTTAGTAACTATTAGGGATATGCACCGGACAATCTTTGGGTTTTGTGATTTGGTTTTGGATCTGGATCTCTGTTCAGAACTAGTAATTTTTTTATATATATATTTTTTTTTTGGGGGGGGGGGGGGGGCGATATCATAAAAACTGCTAAACTGCAAAATAATTAGTTATTTCTTTTGTTCCCACCATATTATTAACCCAGTAACATTGATTTCCAGTTTATTCTGAACACTTTACAGCTCACAATATTTTTAGGCCAAAAGGTTGCACCAAAGTAGCTGGATGACTAAGCTAGGCAGTACAAACACATGGCACTGCAGCGGCAGGCAGGATGACAGTTTTAAAAACTGGGCCCCAAAGAGCACATAATGCAAAGAAAAGAGGTGCAAGATGGAAATGTCCTTGGGCCCTCACACCCACCCTTATGTTGCGTAAATATGACATGCATACTTTAACAAACTAATCATTTCAGCAACAAGGTCAGCCACACAACTGTGACTGAAACTATTGGTTTGTTTAGGCAAATAAAACAATCTGCCAATGCTCCAAAGTGTACATAATGCAAAGAAAAAAGGTGCAAGATGGAATGGTCCTTTTTTTTTGTGGGCACACCCATGAAACATTGGGTGGACCCCAGCGTCTGCCCCCTGCCTGTCACTCAATTTGCAAATGCCCTGGCAAGTGAAAAACTAGCCGAAGGCATTTGCTGTGGGGGTTTGTGCATGGGCAAACCCCCACCATCTGAGACAGGGCCGAATTCAGACCTGAATAAACAGGTGTGAATGGGTCCCATAATCAAAACTGCCTTGTCTGCACAGTCAAAACCATCCTTACTGGGTCGAGCATCAGTATCGCAAGCAGTGGAAACACTGAGATCTTGACGCACTTTGTATACAATTTTAACTATATATTCAAAATTGTAAACAAAAATCACACCGTGTGTACACACCTTTAGTTAAAGTGAGTTTGAGACATTGGGCAGTATTCAATGCTTTTTGCGAGCGGTCACAGCTCGCATGGTCAGTATTTATCTGCCCCCCGGCACACGCCGTTTCCACCTCGCTGGGTTTTTACAGCAAGGTGGAAACGATGTGTGCGGCCACCAAAACAGCAAGTCTCGAGGCTAAACGCAGAGCGTCCGGCATGGGGGTTAAATGGCGAGGGTCGCTTGATTTCGTCGATCCTCGCCATTTAACCCCTTTGGCCGCATTGAATATGGCCCATTAGCTTCGCTGATAACAATAGTTTACATTAAGAACAAGTTTTTTTTTTTTGTTTATGAACCACTGTCCCTCTTTAAATATCTTAGAATGTGTGCATGTTATCATTAGTGTGCATATAAACAAGACCTTTCGTGAACCCTCGATGGCAAGCGGAAAAACAATAAAGCAGGCTGCAAACGTTTCACAATGTTCTTTTATATACAAAGCCAAATTGCACTTTAGCTATAATTTTCTTATAGTTGTCAAGCAAAACAGAACTTTCCTGACATAGTGTCCTCCCAGAAGTGAAATAATGAAACAGATTTTCTCTTCCTAATTAATATCCCAAGTCACGCACGATCTGCACAGAGTTATGTCTACACTGAGAATATATTTACAATAGCAAAAATCTGGCTAACATCCTAGGGAACATCTTTAGTATTAAAACAGCAACTCAGGGCTCTTCACATATCAAAGCTGTGTGTTTTGCAAGCTGCTTCCTTTACTTTCACATAAACTGATAAATATTATAGATCTAAAAACACTGCTTATACAGCATTAATGTCAAGGCAGTATTAGAAAAAGGATGGAAATACGCTAACAAATTAAGCAGGAGGTTGTGTCAGATCAGTGGTTCCCAATAAGGAGAGCGTGACATGGAAAGACACTCGGGGGGGGGGGAGCGTTCACTAATAAGAGAAGGGGATAGACTTGCAAAACCCCCAAGGCTATTAAATGTGTCCTGAAAGGAGAAGCAAACTAGAACGAAATGCTCATATGACAGTACGCAGAACAGAAGAACATCATAATATTACATAAACTAGTCTAAAAGGGTCTCAGATAGTGAACATACAAATATGCCACAAAAGCAGCACAGATCGTCACATTGTGTAATAACTGGAATCCATGTTCTGTGCTGCCCGTTTTGTACTCAGGGATAGGGAGCGTTCGCATTCTATAAGAATATTGGTTACTGGAAATAACATTTAATTTGCCATCTACAGTATCCAGCAAGTGCCAAGGTTTTGTAGAGTATTGTCACCAATTCTATGCCTCGAGAAGATATTTGACCAAAAGGTCACAAAAAACACATACTGCGAAGAGAGAAGAAAACTATTGTTGAAGAGATTGCAAATGATTGGTAGTGTTGGACCAACCCATGGGTGTTTATATACAGATGTAGAACTCCCAGAGGCAATGGAGTTTCCTGCCACCAGGCTCCAAGCCTTGAAGGGGTATCTGCATGTACAGCAGCACCTGTGTGGTTCACAGCGGTGATCCAAGTGTGACTGTTGTTCTCCCAAAGGAGCTATGCGGCACAACCACTTATGCTGCAGACTTAATCGGCTCTATCACAGGAGCCCTGCTAACACCTGCAATAGGGGACCGGGCAGCTCTTGCCTGGTAGTGCTCAGCCTGTGCAGCAGCAAGTGATGGTACACCTGCCGCTGCTGTAGGACTGTGAGATGTGATCCATCGGAGAACACTGATTTTAAAGGTTGCCTATTTATATGGCTACTGCTTATGGGATGGATAAAGAACATCAGAGACTGGATATAGGACAGACATCAGCTAAAAATAAAGTAGCATGTTACTCTCTGCGTTGGTGTTTCTAACAAGGTGCTGATATTATAATAAAATAAACAAAATTAAGCCCAAAATAAATATTTAGTCATATATTAAATTGAAACCATAACTTTTTTAAGACTGCTAAACTTACACTAACTGTTATGAATGCGGTGTGAAATAACAAAAAGGTTCATTTGCGGAATAAAAACCCGCTTTTTATCTACATGTTCATTTGAAATGATCAAATATCATAACTTTAAATCAACCTACAAAAAAAAACCTTTGCTGATGACTGAGGATTTAGCCACCGCCCAGAGTGAAAACCCACCCTGTGTAAATCTGCAAGTGAATTGCGAAAATATTGCAATCTGCTATCCTGTCACACATCCCTACGCAATTCACTCACTATCAAATTATTTCTGCTATCTGTGCAAATGTGATTAAGTCTGACCCTTCCACAACTCTGTGACAGATACAGGCTGATTCAGGCCATTGCTGACGGCACTCACCCTCCCCTAAAATGCCTGGGCACTCCCAGTAAACAGGTTACCACCCCCAAATGCCGACTTCCTGTCTGTTAAATTGTAAGGGGATTGCAATTCAATATTTCCTCTATTTCTGTTCCTATCTGGATCGCACATGCACGCTACGATCCGTACATATGCACAGTCACTTGATGGTCACGCGGATTGCGAATTAGTATATCAGCGATAAACTCTGAATTGGGTCCTAGAATTGCAAAATCACTGAAATGAATCAACTTATCTGTGTGGAACAGGGGAAAAATGTGAAAGACTTAATATACAATAAATCCCTGGAGAAACCATCATAAATGTTTCCATGGGGTTTAATTCTTCATAACTAGTGACTAACCTAATGCATGTATTGATAGTTTTCCATTTACTTAGGCTGCTCTATGCTATGACATTCAAGGATGAACAGCAAATTAAGGAATAGTATTGATGATTAATGACACTGCATAATCTCCAATATACAAAACACGCTAGAATGTGCCCATACACTGGTAGGATTTGGGCCGATTTCACCCGATCCAGAAAAATCAGTTCAAATCGTATGCGTTTGATGTCCCCCTTGGGTCCGATGCACTGTACCGTGCGCATCGAACCTATGACAGAGGTCCAATCTTTGTCTCGGTCCCCCTGCCGGCATCGGGGAGTTGGGTCACATGCTATAAATTGCATGTGAAAGGAGTGCATGCCATGAATCGATAGCGATCTTGCCAACTGGGAAGGTCACCAGCGGCTTAGTGGGGGGGTCAGATGGCCCCATACATTGCAGTAGTGTATGGGCACCATTTAGGTGATCAGTGAAATTAAAAATTTATCTTTAAATGTAATTTTTTGGAAACATTAGTTCCCTGCATGTCACACCCAACTGAGCTTTAAAAAAAGTGGGAAAACTCTCCAAAAATCTCTCACTTTCTTATTCTCACACCCTATTACATTTGGCCCGTGGTGTTGGAAGCAGGAAAAATGGTCATGCGTAAGGATCTGAGCGACACGAACATGTAACAAAAAGCTATTAATACGTGATTTCACTACATTACTTTTGCTCCTCTGCATCAGGCAGACATCTTAGGGCTCCTTATATTGAGGAACAGCTCACAGTCAGTGATATTATAGTAAATCAAATTACGGCATTGCGAGTTTTTGATCCAAATCAGGATACTTTCCGTAACATATGGGAGGAGCTTAAGTTCTCAGTAGTGGAATGGAAAGAGAACACTTAACTTTTTAACTAAGCTACAGGTAAACAATAATTTAACATTGAACAAATATTTTATCTTCATGGATCATGTCTGAAAATTAAAACATTGCGATTTAGTGGCTCCTAAAATTAAATTTCGTAGCATAACAGTAAATAAAAGTGTAATCAAACCTTGTATATTAATTTTAAACATTAAAGTTTGTATTAATTTGATTGCAGGATCTATAAAAAAAAACATGCACCCCCTACAATTAAAGCTATTTAACAAATATGATTAGGTCACTTAAACCCTCGCAACTTACCGTAAGTTAGATATATTTGTAAATGCTACCATTGCTCTTTAAAAAACAAAATACCTGGCATTTTATTTAGAACATGTATTTGATCTTACAGTCCTGAAATACAATTTATAATGAACACATGTTAAAGAAATATCTTCAACACAGGTGCACCAATAAGCCATATTCAGCAATTAATGTGTCAGCTTTGGGCAGAGCAGGAAATTAGATGTCGGACGGTAGTGTCTTTTCCCACAACTTCAGCCTTAACACACAGACAGATGTTGAACCCTTCCCACATCCTCACTCACCTCGGCTGGATGCTGGACAATGTATAAACAAGTGGAAACATGTATGGGTTGAGCTGGCAGGAAAGGACACAGGCACACCTTCTCAGGACGGCTAGTAAGGAAAGAATACAAAGCAAGATTAACACACAATGGAAAGAATGACAAAGAATAACGAGTACAGTTATCAGTCATCATTAAATAACACTAGTGACTGGCAGAGAGACAATCATAAAATCAAATTTCTAAAAGTCAAAGCCTCACAATTTCTAGTAACCTTATGAACATAACCCATAATAAAATAAAACCAGTGACGGTAACACACACAAAATAAAACGACAAATCATTTATCAGTGGACAAAGTGAAATTACTACTTTTGAGGGACAGTGTTAAACAAAGCAAAGTTATTTCCAGTAGACTATTCTGTTGTATTATGGCTTTGAGCCAGATTCTGATCTGGATAGTGTCGCTTAGCTGCATGGTAGCAGTGGTGTAATACCGTACAGCTAACATTCAAATGTTGTAGGAGGCCTCTGTATGAAATAGATGCCTCGTCAGCATCTAAGAGTCCTTCGCCCAAAATTAAAAACATCTAATCATGAAAATCATTTGGTGCTCTCATCCAGTCTGCTTAAACCAAAACTTACTCAGACTGGTTGTTGCACCCCTGTGCCAGGTCCAGAAAGTCTGAGTTCATGGACGCAACCCTGGGCATGGTAAGACTACAGAATGGGAGTCACTCACGTTTAGTAGGACGGTTCTGGTTCTCTGCCCCCTCATATATTCTGCGGAAAGGGATGGCTGCGAGCGATCAAGTAGGACACATTCTGTCATACCCACAAACATTGAATTATGACAGAAATCATCAGGTTTTGTTAGAGATGTGCAGGTTCAGATTTACACTGTTCTTATCACCAAATTATCACTAGTCTGTATTTTTTCAATTGGCTATCGGCTGTTACGTGTTTTAAATAGCCAATCAGATCCGACTGTGAGAATTGAGTAAATCTGGGTAAAACCAACCAAACCCGCACATCTCTAATTTTTGTACTAAACTGCATATGTGCACTACAGTATATAAAAAACATCTAATATATAAATGAATGAATACGGTCCAGACCAATGGTTCCCAAACTCATTTCTCAATGCACCCTAACAGTCCAGATTTCAGGATATCCTTCTGTTGAGCACAGATGGTTTCATCATAATTACTTACTGTATGTACTAATCATCTGTGCTCAAACATGGATATGAATAGTGCACTTTTTTGGACTAAGGGCCAGATTCTGAGCTGGGAAAAAAGTAAGAAAGAGCAAACACAACATAGCACCTGGATGAATAGCATGTGCAGAGAGATTTACAGGAGTATTCAATGTTTTTTGAGAGTCTGGCTCACCGCTCACTGTTCTGTGTCCCTGTGATCTCGCTGAAGTGCTCGGCACTTTTTCTTATCTCCTCATTTCTGACTTCCTCAGTATTCATTTCTGACTTCCTCAGTATTCAACTTGTGGCCAGCTCGCCGGCCCCTTTTGCGAACTTAGCATAATTATGCGAGTTCAAATGGGAGTGCTGTAACTGGAGACATCGGTTTTCTCCTGCTCTCCACGTGAGCTGGTCAGACTGGGATATGAGCAGGGTGTTCATTTCAGCAGCGTGTTCCTCGCATTTGTGGACTTGTATTTTTTTTACAAAGGTTTAGAAAGGTTAATGTTTTGTTCAGTATTTATTTTACAACAAATGGCTGTGTGACTATTTTAATTGGGTTTGTGCAGAAGGGTGTATTTTGTTCTGTTTGGCCTTTATCCTTGTGTTGTGCTTTTAGCATTGTTTCTTTGCCCTGTGTTTTTATTTAATTTATTTTATAATTGTTAGCGTGTTTAAAAGCCTGTTTGGGGGTTAGGTGAGGAAGAAGAGAGGAAGCATGGGAAATTACTAGGAGCATTCCAAAATGATTTCTTATTGGTTACCATTAAAATAACTTATTAAATTCCAAATAAATTAATATAGAAGTACAGCATTATGGCACTTGCAATAATTACATTAGAGTACATTTTTTTTTAATTTATAAGCCATAAAAAACAAAAAAAATAACAACTTTAACAAAGATAGCCCTACAGTTCACCTAAAAAAGATGCCGAGGGAAAAATGGAGAACATCTCTAAAAAAAGAAACCAGCAGGACTCGCAATTTGTGCATTGAATACACTTTGAGAGAGACACTAAAATCCCCATTGAACAGACATGGGGAGAAGTGCAGGGTGAACTGAGTTAGCTTCGCAAAATATTTTTGGAGAAGCAACAGAGCTGAATACAGGGAAGCACAAAATAGGAGAGAAAAGTTCACTACTCTTCAAAAAACATGCACACTCACCGTTATTTACGGCGACATAGGAGCATTGAATACATGCCTTAGATTTGGGAGGGATGAATTTCAGTGCAAAAATAAAGTGGTCCAGCATTTCTTTGCTACACGATGTCACACTGGTCAATGTTTGTGGATCAGACTCAGAACTTGTAGCATTTTTGTTGGGAGTAGAAAGGAAAGTTGCTGGTTACATATACTGCCTACTCATAAATCAAACTAGAGTGGGCAGTTGGCAAGGATCCCGAAGCAGGGGAGCACAGTCTAACTCTTCTGTAGGGACTACCACAAGGAGGTTTACATTTTGCTGTGTCTTGGGAGCAGGTCACAGCCTGCTCAGGACACCCACAACTAGCTTGGAGAATGATGGCACAACATAGAAAAGACTATGAAGTAGAACTAGATACACTGAAGAATATGCAGAAAGGTAGAACTTAAGTAACTCCAGTGAATAACTGAGACTTGATCCAGGGACTCCAATGAATTCAATAATAGAGACTTGGTCCGGAAACTCTGGAAATAACAAAGGACTTGAACTGGGGACTCTGGTTAATAACTGAACCCTTGATCCTAGAAATCAGGTATGCTGCAAACGTAAACTACTTCTGGAAAATATACTAAAGGCTGGATCCGTGAACTTAGTCGGCCATCACAGAACTTCTGAGAAGCATCATTATCAGGGAATCTCTGACAGAGCACCAGCAACTCTCAGGCTTAGGAGGAAGTTGTTCCAACCCAGAGGATATCCTGAAGACAGCTTTTAAACCCTTAGGGGTAAATGTACTAAAATGGGTGTTTTATTGAAAGTAATAAGTTGCCCATAGCAACCAATTATTTATTTATTAACAGTTTCTTATATAGCGCATACATATTCCACAGCGCTTTACAGAGTATAGTTGAACATTCACATCAGTCCCTGCCCCAGTGGAGCTTACAATCTATATTCCCTACCATCATATCACATGCAAAGTAAGCCAATACTTGCCCTATATAAGTAATGTGTTTATTTGCACCCCTTGCTTTACAAAATTACTTGTCTTGATGCAGAGAGACTTAGTTTATTCCTAACTCAGAGAATGAGGCCCGTGGTTGGGGAAACCCTAGCCCAAACTATGTTCTATGAACAAGAGAGAGAAAATGGGCAGTATTCATGTTCTTTTGAGAGCTGTGACAGCAAGCAGTGCTGATTGCTCGCCGTCACAGCTCGCGGGTCAGTTGAATACTTGCTGGGTTTTTACAGCAAGATAGAAACGGCCTGTGCAGCCGCCAAAACAGCGAGGCTCATGACTAAATGCAGCGGGTTCCCTGCATTAGCCGCGAGTCTCGCCGTTAGGGGGTATCCTCGCCGTCCTCTGACAGCAAGGATTCCCCCGGAATGTTGAGTAGGGTGAGCGGCCGCGCAGTCTTAAACGACAAGGGTGGCTTGTTTTTGGCGATCCTCGCCGTTTAACACCCTTGCCATCCGCATTGAATATGGCCCTTTGATGGGAATGCACGCCATGCTGTTAGATGTTTGAAGGACTTTGGATATTTTACAATTTAGGGAGTTTACAATTTGCATGACAAAAGGCTGGTTTTCAACATGGTTGCAGAAATATAAAAATGTGACCATATATTTCACCAACTAACGAAGACAAAATTACAAGGCATAGGCTAGGAGAAAATGCAAACCAATGTCATGACATGACACAGGAAGGTGGAGTGATGGGGTAACACATTCCAGAGCATAGAAGACACAGCAGCTGTGTAGTAAATACAGCAAGGTATTCTCCTCTACTGGGCATTATTAATGCAATATTGTTGCACATTCTAAAGGCCATTATTAACCCTTTCAGTGCCAATGTTGCTGTAAGCGATCTTCAAAATACCTGCTAAAAATGCCAGCATTGCTTACAGTGACTTTTCTTTTAGTATAAATAAATACAACTACAGCCAAGTCAATGAATTGAAGTTTAGTTGAATATTGCACCCAGAAGAAAATCACTGTGCGCGGTACTGGCATTTTTAACGGATATTTTTAGTAACTCTCACAGCAACATTGGCAGTCAAAGGGTTAATAAAAAGGTTTGCTTGGCAATTTTCACACCTATTTTGACACATTTCCTTGACACTAAAAGGGTTAACTGAGTTATTGTAATCTATTGTCAGTTTATACTGATATTTTATGTTCTATTTGGCAGGCAGCATCACACGTAACTTGCTAAAAACATATCACAACATTATATTCTACTGTGCATTATGACTGGCACAAAGTACCAGGTGTCGCATGATACAGGCTGTATTACATTATATATTTTACGAAGGTTGTTGCCTGGCTTATACACTTGTTGCAACACATATTCCAACAGTGCACCAAATACGATGAACCTTCTCTGCTGCAGGTTGTCTGGAGATTCTACTTCTATGTGAAACACTGTGGAAATGTGCAATTACCTAAACTCCCAATCCAGCTCTCTGTATACCCCACACAGCTGTAATTGTCCATGCATCAACTGAAGACTGCCGTTAGAGGACCAGTTCTCTAATGCAATTTTAATACTTTATTACACAGTGCCTAAAGGCAAGCTAACAAAATAATAAAAATAATATATAAATTGGGGACCGGTACTTATGTATTATCTGGGCTCCCATGTTAAATGCACCCCATTTTTTCATACCCCTACTATCCAACTACGCATGGAGTAGATTTTATATAGTGTGGCGAGCGCAGCGAGCCACCGTGCCCGAAGCGTGGCGAGTGCAGCGAGCCCCACGAGGGGATGCGGTCTCATAAGAAAAACGGGAGCCCAGATATTACATAAGTACCTGGGGACCTTCATAAAGGCATTCCCCTTTATTTACATTTACATTCTTTGGGGCAGATGTATTAAGCCTGAACAAGAGATAAATGCAAGGGTGATAAGGAGAGATAAATGTCCAGCCAATCAGCTCCCTACTGACTTTTTTCAAACACAACCTGTAACATGGCAGTTAGCAGGTGATTGGCTGGGCGTTTATCTCTCCTTATCACCCTTGCATTTATCTCTTGTTAAAGCTTAATACATCTGCCCCACTATGTGCTATGCTCAATCCTGGGACAGCTTTCTCCATAATGCACAACAGGAGAGCATTGGAGGTAAAGAGGAGACCATCTAATAGTGACATGTCCTTTCTAATCAAATTACCCAATTAATGTAACTATAGAGGGTTGGGGGGGGGACAAGTTTTTTTGTTTAACCAGTTTTTGTTAAAACCATATTTTTCTTTTGCATTAATGTTTTAATAGCAAAATGCTATGTATTACAAGTCTTGATCAACCATGTTTAATACTTTTTAACATCATCCATCCAAAGTTATTAGGCACTGATATGATCTATTTGAAATATTTAAATAAAAACAATTTTAGATTAAACATAATTAAAACATGCAAAAGTGCGTTTCAAAGAAATGCACAAACACAAAAAAAAGGAGTTAAGCAGTATCAATGGATATTTCACAAAGTAAACATGAAGAGTAAACCATAAAGATTTTGTTAAGATTGTGAGTGTGGGTTTTTTCCTGTCCAATGGAATGTTGGGGGAGAAGCTTGATGCTAGGCAGATTTAGCACCTCTCTTATCTTATTCACCTCCCTATATCTTTGTTGTGTTGTTACTGCATTGATTCAGCTTATTTAGATGAAGACCACAGGCAACAATAATGTGGAATAATGCCAGTGAATCCCTTACAATAGGCTTTTCATAAAGAAGTCACAGTTTTATGCCTGTAGTCACAGTATATATATATATATATATATATATATATATATATATATATATATATATATATATATATATATATATATATATATATATATGGCTTAAACCAAACAAATCTCTAGCTATATAATGCTGGTCATGAGCATTTTCCTCCCTGTCTACAAGACTTTCACTGAAATAAATGAAGCTTGTTATCAAGTCCACTTGTTTCCTTTGCAACATGGTACCAGTAGTTTGTGAAGTGCTTCATTTAAAAAAAAGTTTTGTTTGTAAAATTAGATTTTACTGCTCCTAAACATTTGTTCATTGAATGGTTTGGAAAAATAGGATATTAAATATACAGTTAAACAAGTAAAATGTACAAATAACATTCTAAAATTATCCTGTTTAAAATCTGTAAATAAATAATTGTTGGCAGCTGGCACAGCTGCTGAGAAACACTATATTCAAGTCCCAGTAAATATTCAGAAGAAGTGCTGTACTATATAGGAGAAACAAGGAAGGAATAGACAGATACTAGGTGGCAGGTATAACATTAGTATAGAACTTATGCAAGTTGATGTACAAAGTTTAAGCTTTTGATTTAATAACTAGCAAACTATATGATTCATACTGAGTGAAGTATTCCGTTTTACTTATTTTACATGTTGCTGTAATACAACAGGATTGGAAAGGGTACTAGTATGAAGGTGAGCATTATGTACTGAGAGCAATCATATCACCTTCAAATAAGCACATACTTTACTAGCATGTTTACTACATGTTTCTAGCACAGTGTGGTCTGTATATCAGCACTGATATGCAAACCAGACCTGTGATAGAAACACCACAGCAGACAGCGACACCCCAGCCAGGGAGCAGGAACTGCATGGGTTTTCAAAGATAGCGGGTGCTAGAATGAACACTTTTTTACTTTATTGTATATTTCCAATGCTGCAAATCAACACTTTGGTGGTTGAATGAACTTGGGAGTGCAATTTCTATATATTATCTATATCCTGGCAACTTTGATAAAACATTGGACACTGAAGGTCCCACTTCCTCTGCAGTATAAAGATCACAAAAATAAAGCAAAATATACTATGTTAAGTTATTAAAGTTTTCTAGCAACACAGGGAAAAGTGTTCTAGCCATGAAAGTGTAAATAAGAATTTCTCTACCTTAGAAATTTGACGGCAGATAAGAACCATTTGGCCCATCTAGTCTGCCCCTTTTTTTACCCTTAAGGTAATCTCAACCCTTTTTAATCCTTATTTCTTTGTAAGGATATTCATATGCCTATCCCAAGCATGTTTAAATTGTTCTACTGTCTTAGCCTCTACCACGTCTGATGGGAGGCTATTCCACTTATCCACTACCCTTTCTGTGAAGTAATTCTTTCTAACATTTCCCCTGAACCTACCTCCCTCCAGTTTCAGTGCATGTCCTCGTGTTCTATTACTTCTTTTCCTTTGAAGAAAATTTCCCTCCTGTACTATGTTAAAACCCTTGATATATTTGAAGATTTCTATCATGTCCCCCCTTTCCCTTCTCTGCTCCAAACTATACATGTTAAGATCTTTTAGTCTATCCAGGTAAGTTTTGTGATGTAGGCCATGCACCATTTTAGTTGCCATTCTTTGTACACTCTCCAATGTATTTATATCCTTCTGAAGATATGGTCTCCAGAACTGGACACAGTATTCCAGATGAGGCCTAGAAAAGTGGCATTATTACGTCTTTTTTTCTGCTACTGATTTCTCTCCCTATGCAACCAAGCATCTGACTAGCCTTCCTCATTGCTTTGCTACATTGTTTTCCTGCCTTTAAGTCACTTGAAATAGTGACTCCTAGATCTCTTTCCTCATCAGTAGTTTCCATTATGGTACCCTTGATACTATATTGAGCCTTTGGGTTTTTGGGTGCATAATTTAGCATTTTGCATTTTCTAGCATTAAACTGTAGTTGCCATGCTCTTGACCAATTCTCAAGTTTACTTAGATCATCAGTCATTTGATTTACCCCTCCTGGTGTGTCTACTCTGTTGCATATCTTTGTGTCATCTGCAAAAAGGCATACTTTGCCTTCAATACCATTTGCAATGTCACTAACAAAGATATTAAAGAGCACTGGTCCAAGTACAGATCCCTGGGGTACTCCACTGGTAACATGTCCCTCCATAGAATGCACTCCATTTACTACAACTGTCTGTTTCCTATCCTGCACCAGGTTCTTATCCATTTAATTGTTTTATAATCCAATCCCACACTTTCAAGTTTATTTAGCAGCCTGCGATGTGGGACAGTGTCAAATGCCTTACTAAAGTCTAGATACTGTATGCCACATCTACAGCCCCCCCTTCATCTAGAATTTTGGTCACGGAGTCAAAAAAGTCAATGAGACTTGTTTGGCATGATCTCCCTGCAGTAAAACCATGCTGTTTTGGATACTGTAAGTTGTTTAATTTAAGATATTCCTCTATTCTTTATTTTAATAGTGTTTCCATTAATTTCCCTACTACTGATGTAAGGCTCACTGGTCTGTAGTTACTTGCTTCTTCTTTGCTTCCGCTTTTGTGCAGTGGAACTAAAGTGCATGTGCACCTTGCATATGAAGGGGTTAAGCCAAGGGTTTAATTTTATTCTGTAAACAGACAATGCCCCATTTCCAGGTTTAAACAAGTTCCATAACAGGATAACATAATTACTATTAGCACAAGGTGACATAAATGCTAGAAGAAACCAGCAAAGTTACAAGGAGGATGGGGCCATGTTTAATCGAAAGCATTGAACTTAAAGCTGGCCATACATCAGAACAATTTCAGGCCTAAGACACGATTTGGACAGGTCGTGCAATGCATTGTGTGTGTTTTGAGTGCACATCATGAGGTGTTTCGGTACGTGGGTCGTGTGGTGGATCCTCAGATCTTATGTGCTGCTCATAAGATCTGAAGATATTGTGAACGACCAGTATGCTGGGACTTGAAGAACTTATGATAGATCTAATGTGAAATTACACACATAAGATCTATCATGTGTCTGGGAAGCTGCCAGGGAAATCGTTACACGACTTGGATCTTATGCTTGTCATCCTAAGGTATGGCCAGCTTAACTGTGCATGTTATGTATGAGTATAAGCATAACTACATGGTACTAGGATATTGGGCACCATTTAGACCCATATGCAGATTATCAGAAGAAAGTGCATGTGCACGGTATGTGCAGGGTCTTCTTTGTGAATGGGACGTGGCTGCTCAAAAAGCGATTGACATGTGGCAGGCGTTTGGGGGCTTAACGCCCGCATTTTCCGGGAGTGTCCCAGAAAACGCAGGTGTTCAATGTCCGTTGGGAGGTACGGCAGCTGACATCAGCAGCGGCCTCCTCCCCCCGACCTTCACAGTGCCGAGTGAGTCTACACTTACCGAGAGCTGCAAGCAGTGTAAAAATCAATAGATGGCGAATAAGTTCCCCCCCAGTGTGCACGCCTGCAGACGCTCAGCTGTGCACAGGGGAGAAAGCTTTGCAGGGTGGTGTTTACCTGCTCGCTGGACTCCAAACACTCACAGCCCACCAAGCACGGCTGAATCAGGCCCATTGTGCGCTTTATTAAGTTTTAAATATAATAACTGAAACACATGTTGCAATAAAATATTCTCTTATACAGAGCAAAGCAACCATTCTTATATACACACGCTGTCTTGAAACAAGCTTACATTGTGTAGTAATACTTTTACTTCAACACATTCAAAATGAGACATTCTGGTATTAAACATAATGAGGTATGCAAGAAAACATCAGTCTATAAATCAAAGTAACACCGGAATGTAAAAAAAAAAAATTTAATCAGACTTTAGAAAGTAGCAATGATGGTTTATTGAAGCTAAGATTTAATAGGCGTGTTAATGCCTAGCCCTAGACGTGATTATTGAGATTATAAGCAATGACATAACAGCAGTTAATATATTGTTTCAATTGCCACAATAATTAGGTGCGAGGAAACTGCTATACAAACACTTTCTTTATAATGCTTGGCTCCAGCTAATCAATTATAGCCGAAAGAAATCAGAAGCCTGTTATTTGCAGCGTGGACTCTTAACACAGTCTAGAACACTCGCTCAGGTTTCAGGTATTTCATAAAGAAAATCATGCAAGGATTGACCTGTATTAGATTTAGGAGGTGAGAGGTAAGCCATGTAACTCCAGAGCAGAAGACATGATGGAACATCAAAGAGACTATTCTATTTTCAGCACAAATAACTCGAAGCACTACTAATAGGGACTGTGAATGGCAGATGATGTCACCTATACCACACAAAGACAAAGCTTAAAGAAAAACAGGCAGCAGAAGCCTACAAAAAGCCCATGTGTTTCATACTTCCATGGGATAACCTTTCTCTGCAGGGAGCTGAGCCTCAGAAGAGTCATCTGATTTTAATCATGAGTAGTCAACAGTTGGATAGCAGCAGACCCATCAAACCACAAAAGAAAGCACAAGCACTCCGCCATCCCCACCTCTGAAGCATAAATGGTCATTGTAAATTGGGACCTTTTCCAGGATGAGTGACCATTTTAAAATAAAACTCGAACTACTGTTCATATTATCCACAGACAATGACTGTAAGGGTTATGATTAGAAACTGTTAAAGAAAAAAAAGTTGCCTGTGGCTTTCGAACTAATGACCTATGCTAGGTCAGTGCTTCCTCTGTATTCATAATTAATTAGTTATATTTATTTTTTTAAGCAAAGTAACTAAAATGACCCACACTAAAAGTTTGTTATTAAATTAGTATATATTATACTTAAAAACCCCTAACACTTTTTAGCGCCCTAACACTCAAAGGCCGAAGTTGCTATTTTTTTAATTGAATCGTGTGAAAATCAGGAAAGCACATACTTGCAATAAGTGGAATTTTTGTGCGATAAGGTCATTAACTTAATGCATTATTGTGGCCAATTAAATTCCCCTAAAAGGAGTGTGTATAGGTCTATTTGTTAAAGGGAAATGTACAATTGAAATCATGACCTCAGTGCTGTGACCTGACTTCATAAAAATATGAGACTTCCGGTGGGCGGACCAAGTAGCTGGCCGCATCTTATGAGCTCTCCTGCTCCAGGCTCCAGAAAAGCTGATCGGGACCAGTTGCTGGCGTCAGCTAACAGCGGGAGACCTTGGGGTACTGGCAGCGGAGATAGCGGTGGGTAAGAGGCGCCAATCCCCGGCTCCCCACCAAAGAAACAGCCCCGGAATCACCGCTCCCTGCACGGCGCTGAGAAAGACGGGCGCCATCTTGGAGTCCTGTCCCGCTCCTTACCTCGCGGCGACACGCAGTACATCCACCGCCGGAGACTCTGCTTGCCTCCCCCCGCTGCCCACAGAAGTGCTAGACCCTAAACGGCCCCCTGCTAGCCTGGGACGGCTACAGTGCAGACGGGAGACGACTCGTGGATCCCGGCGGCCATCTTGGTAGAGGCAGCCGGAGCTGGGCTGCACTGCAAACGCAGCTACCAGCACA
Organism: Crinia signifera; assembly: GCF_055691185.1. NCBI lineage: Eukaryota > Metazoa > Chordata > Amphibia > Anura > Myobatrachidae > Crinia > Crinia signifera. The sequence continues at coordinate 394,332,250 of NC_139217.1, read as the reverse complement.
CAGCAGCGAGGTACTGAAAAAACAGGAGACTGCCAAGTGAGTACCCACAGTGAGACTGTGACAAGCCCCAACCCCTACCAATTACTGCAAGCATATTATACTCTGTGAGGACTGAGAGGAAAGGCCGCCATTTTGTGACACCAGCAGCACGCTGACCACAATTATATGACCTCACCTCCCCTAAACCTGCTTTCAGGATACATAGACTCATATTTCTGCAACAACTGCTAATCTTCCTACAGTATGTCTTCCCATATCTGGTAGACACTTTGCACTGGCAGTGGGTGAAAACACTGAGAGACTTCGTGCCCTACACCCTGAACACAATTCTGGTAGACGCAGATCCTAACAGAGTCAGGGGCATTCTGACCACCGTACCCCCACTGCACACATTGGTGCGGTGCTTCTCCTATTTACATACAAAACCCTGGGACCAGCTCTTCCCCCATGCAGTGAAGTGAAACTCTCACTGCCAAGCTGAAACAGGCGAAAGAGAACCGGATGGTCACATACCTTACGTCTTACATAAGACGACGCTACACCTCTGACGAGATATAACCCCCCTCACACGGAAGTGATCTCGTTACCATTGTCCTATGACACAGTACATCATGGAAAAATACGTGGGAAAAGCTTCAAAGGGAGGCAGGAGTGGTACTTCGGCTAAAAACAAAGATACACGGGCGTCCTCCTCCCAGGCTTCTAGCACACCATCGTCACCGGCCGACAATAGGTCACCCCAAGAGACAAGTTTCCCTACACATAGCTCTTCAGCCATTGCGAGAGCTCACGAAATCACTGCTATATTGTCACCCTTATTAGATGAAAAATTAGCAGGCCTGAAAGAAGCCATTGAATCTGCAGTTGCCCAGTTGGGAGACCACAGCTCCAGATTCGAAGAAGCTGAACAACGCATTTCAAACGTGGAAGACGACTTGCTTACAGCTAAAAACAGGATTGCGTCACAAGAGGCCACCATAATGGCTATCCAGGACAAACTAGAGGATCTGGAAAATAGAAATCGGAGGAACAACTTGCGTCTCATTGGCCTACCAGAAACCGTTAAACAGCGAGACTTGATGGATCTAGTCTCCAAGTGGCTACCGGAGGAACTGCATTGCTTACCAAGAACCGGTTCCATGCTGATAGAGCGAGCCCACCGTATCGGCCCAGATACTCCAACAGGGCGGCGTAGACCACGTCCGGTCATCTTCAAATTTCTAAATTACCTAGATAAAGTGCTAGTGCTTGATGCTTACCGTAAAGCCGGAGAGCTACACTACCAAGGCGAAAGACTGCTACTGTTCCAAGACTTCTCTTACCAGGTGGCGATGAAGAGGAAGGATTTTGCTCCAGTATGTAAATCTTTGTTTGATGCTGGCATCAAGTTCGCACTTCTCTACCCGGCAAAATTACGTATTCAGCGAGATGGGAGGCAGCACTTCTTCGACTCTGCTTCTGCGGCCCAGAATTATATAGATTCTATTACGAGAGACACCTTACCCCTGTCTGGGGCTGAATGACTGCTAACACCAAAGATCCGCAAGTATAGTGCCCCTGTTGCAGGGTTGTATGACGATAACAATGTCTAATCTCCGCTTACTTCATTTATTTTTGATTACATGTAATGTGTCCACAAGTTTCGCTAATTTAGCCACACTACCGTGTGTGATATGGCCCCCTCTTCATTTACACCTAATCAGTTGTTCTATTATTAATAATAGTTATGTTTGGCCCGGTTGGCCTACAGTTTGGGTTCACAAAATTAGGAAAAAAGTTAGAACTGTTGTGATATTATTATTATGCAGTTGGTCTTCTTGGTGGGATGTTTGTCTAGAACTACATGTGATGGTGCTCCAGCTCGCTGGGACTGGAGACCCCACAAATCAATCATTAATCCTAATTATGATACTTCCAAAGTCTGGTATAGGTTGAAATGAGCACACTACCGAAAGACACACTCATCACACGTAAATCCATTAGATTTTTGACATGGAACATAGAAGGCCTTAACACTCCACTTAAAAAGAAAAAGGTTTTGCAACATCTAAAAAGGTTGAAACCAGATGTTGTGGTGTTGCAGGAAACACACTGGAAGGAGGGTGACCCCAACACTTTAAGAGATAACTGGTTCACAGAGTTCTTTGTAGCCTCTTACTCAGCCAAACAGCGTGGTGTACTGATAATCATAAGAAAATCTTTAAGATACGAAGTCTTAGATAGTTTACAAGACCCGGAGGGCAGATATTTATTTTTAAAACTAAAAATAGAAGGGGAGCTGTTTACACTAGCGACTTTATATGCACCCACCGGCCCTAATTCTAGCTTCTTCACAGAATTATTTGTACACCTACAGGATTGGGCGGAGGGCCACATAGCTCTGGGAGGTGACTTCAACGTAACCCAACAACAATTCCTAGACAAATCTAACAATGCAGTTAGAAACTCCCCACCCCCTGCCTTAGATCTACTGATACGTTCCTTGGGACTTTCAGACCCTTGGCGACACATGCACCCAGTGGAAAGGGACTACACCTTTTACTCCCATCCTCATAATACTTCTTCGAGGATTGACTACTGGCTTCTCCCCACTCCATTACTCAATAGGGTACTCCAATCGAAAATTGAGCCGATAATGATATCGGATCATGCCCCAACATGGTTTGAACTTTCTTTACCTTCTCCCCTCACTCACTCCTATAATTGGAGATTCCCATCCTACCTAGCTGAATCTCCTGATTTTAAACTAGAGTTGCAACAACATTTCCTAAACTATGTAGATGATAACATTCAACACATGGATGACATCAATCTGTTTTGGGCCGCGTCGAAACCCGTTATACACGGGCATATAATAGCATATGTAGCGGCTAAAAAGAAGGCCCTAAATGCCAGATACATGGAACTTAGCATGGCAGTTTCCACTTCCTACGCAGCCATGCTACAAGATACCTCCCCAACTTCCAGACAGCATTACCTAGACACTAAGGCATTGTATGATACTCTATGTACAGAAAGAGCGCAGAGCTCTATAGACTTTCAAAAACAAAGATACTTTCGCTGGGGAAACAAATCGGGCAGATTATTAGCTTCAATCGCCCGCGGACAACACCCGCAAACTCACATCTCTACAATTCTTACGGAAAAAGGGCAACACACTAATGCAACAGAAATTGCAAACTCCTTTCTAGACTACTATACTAACCTCTACACTTCACCCCCAGATCACCCAACGCTGGGTATGGATTTCCTCAGACGTGCCGCACTTCCCACATTAACCCAAACCGAGAGAGAGACCCTAGCTGCAACTATCACTGATCAGGAGCTTGAATTGGCTATAAAGGGCCTGCCTAAAGGAAAGTCCCCGGGACCAGATGGGCTAGGGGCCGACTACTATAAAATTTTAGCACCGCATCTTCGGCCACACCTTCTATCACTGTATAACTCCATCCTATCTGGAAACAATGCCCCTCCTGACTTCAATCACGCTAGAATAATAGTGATACCAAAACCAGGGAAAGACCCACAAATAGTCACTTCCTACCGCCCAATATCGTTGTTAAATCAGGACCTCAAATTGCTGACTACCATAGTGGCACATAGATTACAGTTGGTGTTGCCGAAGCTGCTCCATTCCTCTCAAACAGGTTTTGTTAGAGGCAGGTCCTCAGTACACAACATAAGACAGGTGGTAGCAGCCATAACCAAGGCACTCTCTGTGCCGGATGGAAGATCCCTTCTAGTAAGCTGTGATGCTGATAAGGCCTTCGATCGGGTCTCCTGGTCTCACCTATTGAGGATATTCCACGTCCAACAATTTGGGGTAGGATTTATCACTCTCTTCCGAAGGTTATATGACAATCCCACAGCAATTCTAACTGTTAACGGTCTAAATACCACCTGCTTTAAACTAACCCGGGGCACAAGACAGGGCTGTCCTCTCTCGCCATTATTGTTTGACCTGGCCATAGACCCACTTATTAGACTGTTTTACTCTCAAACTGACTGGCATGGGATAAAATTTGGAACAACTGAGCTAAAGGTCTCGGCCTATGCTGATGATCTTCTCTTATATTTTACCAATCCACAAGTAGCATTTCCAGGATTTCTGCATACATTGTCAGAATTTGAACAAATATCGGGATTTCTGATCAACAAACTAAAGACCAAAGCCCTGGCATTACACAAAGGAGCGACATTGGGTTGGAATGCAAGATTCCCATTTTTGTGGGCAGACAGATCCTTGCAATATTTAGGTCTAACAATACCGATAGACCCGGCCCACCTATATTCGGCCAATTACCCCTCGATAATATCTAAATTGATAGCGGATCTCCGTTCATGGCAATCACTGCCTTTATCGTATATTGGCAGATGCCATATGATTAAAATGATTGCATTTCCTCGATTACTATATAACATCCAAATGCTCCCTCTCCTGATAAAAGATTCAGACTTACGCATTATAAATTCGGCTATTAGTAAATTCATTTGGGATGGGAAGAAACCCAGAATATCCATGTTCAAATTGTCTCAACATGCCTCCCTAGGGGGAATTAATCTACCATGCATTAAAAGCTACGCACTAGCTGCCAATTTTCGCTATGCGATCGACTGGATACACTCGACCAATAATTATGTGAACATGACTATTGAACAGGCATTTTGCCCTGGTGTGCCATTACCTAGCCTTTTACATATGAGGCCGTCGAATTACCCTGTCGAAGTTACTGGAAATTTATTGCTAATTACAACATGCCAGGCATGGCGGGCTTCACGATCCAGATTAGGGTTGTCCACACATGACACGCTATTCAACTCACTGCAATACAACGCTCAAGTTAATGCACAGATATTACAAAACAGCAGACTGGCCAAACAATGTGACATAGCGGGACTAAGGCTACTATCGCATTTTGTGGACGAGGAAGGTAAAACAGTATTGTCTTATCAACAAATTTGTGATAGCTACCCAAATGTGGCCATCCCCTTGTATGCATACTTCCAACTGAGGAGTTATGTTACCAGTCAGATTAAACAAATCCCAACTGCAGATATTTCTACAGGACTGGATGTAATGATTAAACATGCCCAGAATAGGCCATGTAATACCTCTCTGTTATACTTACATATTAAGAGGCGCTTGGACCTAGACACCTTAAACACTGGCTTAGCAAAATGGTCAGAAGATCTTCCTGATATACCTTTACCCTCGCTCCTGTCTGCATTTGTAAGACTGAACAAAACTTTGGTCTCGGCCACATACATGGAGATGCAATACAAGCTATTGCATCGTGCTTATTACACCCCGAAACGTAGATTGATAATGGGTACAGCTACTGACTCGTGTTGTTTTAAATGCAAAGCACCTGACGCTGACATACTGCATTGTATGTGGGGCTGTCCAGAGGTAAGGGCCTTCTGGGATGCAGTATGTCACTATATCAAAGCACAATATGATATCTACTTCACTATGGGATATATACCCAACCCCTAATACCATCAGACAGTCAGCAGGACAGAGAATATTTCTATCTAAGGTAGCTGCTGCAACACGCAAAACCATACTATCACAATGGATATCATCTAATACGTTAACTATTACACTATTATTACCTAGGATAGCATACCTCTTCCAGATGGATTGGCTAGAGATGTCGCTGAATAAAGATATAAAAGCAAAGAAATTTTTTGCAGTATGGTTGCCCTATGTTAGATCTCTGCCTCCATCCACTAAAGCTAGTCTAAGACAGTCTGTTCAGTTAACGTCCTGGTACAACCTCGCAACCCTACAATCTAACGCACCTCCATTCTGACGCCTTTCCAATAAAGTATCTAAATCTGTGTATCCATAACTAAATTTGTTGATCTGAGCCTGTGTGATGTATAGTGTATTATAAGATGGATAGTTCATATCCTGACAAGCAATGCTCAACCATTTGTTTATCGACTTTGTAACACATCTCCACCACAGGTTTATTATTTGTGTTGCATGTTATACAGACCTTATGCATTTGACACACTAATTTTTATTCTTTGTATTGCACGGTTCTACAATAAAATATTTTTGAAAAAAAATATGAAGAAAAAACTTAGCTTTTTTATTCACGACCTTAGCCTTATTTATATTATATAAAGGTTTTTTAAGCTGGGTACTCACTATACAATATTTTGTACATATTGCTAAATTTGACTTAAGCTGGGTATACATCTATACAATAGTCAGGCCGTTCTTTCGATTTGGGACGAACAGCTGTTCAATTGTATAGGTGTGTACGCTGTCCCAATTCCTGCTGTACGATCGATAAACGGCCAAAAACGGTCTTGTCCGTCCATACTCGGTCGGTCGAAGGTTCAGTGCTGTTTAATATTCATCCGATCGGACGGGCCCAGGAACAAAAGTGCAGTGTGTATGCACGTTCGATCGATATGCTGGCCGTTCTTGCGATTATACTCCCAAAGCTGTAACGCCCATGTGGGCGTTGACTAGCTGCATGATCTCTCCTACAGCACAGCATGTAAACAAGAAGTGTTCACCTCTCTCTCATTACATATTCCTCCCATCTTTATAGTGGTTTGCTGTACGTGTCCCTAGTCACCCTGCCGCCTGTCTACATATAGACCTGCCGCCTGTCTACATGTAGACACGCACCCCATCTTTATAACGGTTTGCCATACGTCTGTCCCTAGTCACCCTGCCACCTGTCTACATGTAGACCTGCCACCTGTCTACATGTAGACACTCACCCCATCTTTATAGCGGTTTGCCGTACGTCTGTCCCTAGTCACCCAGCCGCTTGTCTACATGTAAACCTGCCACCTGTCTACATGTAGACTCGCACCCCATCTTTATAGCGGTTTGCCGTACACCTGTCCTTAGTCACCCCACCGGCTGTCTACATGTAGACGGCCAGCTACACCGTTCTTAATTTTGTATGTGGCACTACAAGTACTTGTGCAGCAGGGGTGTTTATAGACTGCAATGTTGTGGCCATAGCAGCAAGAATGCAGGCACAAACCTTTATTTTCCTCAAGCTCATGATGGGAGTGATAGAAAACAAATGGAACGAACGAACGTGCGTGTTCTCTGCCCAGTCAGCACTGATGTAAAAAAGAAATCACTTTTGTTTAGGTTCTGCCTCTTTGTTTTGGTATGCCCTTAACCCAGCCCATTATGATAATGTTGTTTATATATGACGAATAGCCCGAAACAAGAGTGTGTGTACGGTGATTGTTTGATGGGAGTAGATGAAACGTTGCAAGTAAAAATGTATAGGTGTGTACGCACGTATCGGTTGGTGTTTGTGGACGGTCGGTCGTGTGTATCAAATGCTCGCAAGGAAACAGGGATTGTATATATGTGTACCCAGCTTTAGTTCAGTAATCCCAATCCATCATTAACTGGCGTTGTTCATTGAAGTATCCCATCATATGTTCTGCATTCTAAATGTGAATATTCTACAGCCGGAGCAGTGTTGATCATGCAGCAGTGTGTACGGCGAGTGCTAGGTTTGATTATATCATATCGCATCGCACTGTCGGAAAGGTGTGTGGCCAGCTTTAACATTTTCCTGTCTAAAAAGGTGATCATGTTATTAAAAAAGGTAAATGATTGGGCGTACTGCGCTCTACTCCTAATGATATGGATTTTAGGTGTTTCGTTATTAGAACAAGGAGATTCTCTTTTCAGTAAAAGCGCATATTGGTTCTTGAAAACATATTAATGTGAAACAGGTATACACCAGGTTTAGCATTCTTAAACAGTAATTACTTTATTATATTTTGTCTGCATAAATGCATGCGTAGCATAAGCAGATAGACCACATCTGATCTGTCCCATGCAAATGTTGATACATCCAGCAAAGGCAATGATTACGGAGCCCCACACCAACACCCGCAGAGTTGTTTCTCCTGGTTTCATATTTAAAGAAAATCTAAGAACTTCTAATAATGAAACCTTCAAATGTTCTTATATTCTGCTACAAAGACAGGAGGGAACAGGAAAACAAACAACCTTTCTGTGACCTGGATGAATGTCCTTGCCTATTATGTATAATGGAAACACATACCTGGAGCTCTTGGGCTAAGAAAATAATCATTGCTAATTGCAACGGTTTATGAAGGAAGTGAAGAGGGAATGTGATTATACATGCTGAGTTCAGAGGGTTACACATACACTCGAAGCACCATACTATTGAGTTTTAACAATGAAATAGCCCAGTATAATTTATAAAATGTACTTTTAGAGTAAGCTGTAATTGCTCACCAATAAAAATAAATTAACATTTCTGAAAATCAATGGATGACTAACATAAATAGATACATTAAATTCGTGTCCTTTGAATGTTATTAGAAATTAAGCAAAATTGCAACTCTGCCAGAGGTCTGGACCGATAAACAGCCTGTTGTGAAAGCAATCACTGCAACTCATTGATTGAATGTGAAATGTTGGGTCGTACTGTTGTTATTAGTCCTAAATTTACAGGTCTCATAGAAAGTAGAACACTTTATTTTTACTAGGTTTATATTGAGGGATTAAATCAGATACTCTTAGTGCAAAGAGATAAGGATTAAAAAAATAACATTTTCAAATATAAGAAATACACAATGAACACAATGGGTAATGCTGAAAGGCTATGTCGTTTCAAAAGCTAGCAAGTGCTTGTATAATATAACTATATAACTTATATATGACTTACATTATTCAGCTAAGTAACCTAATAGAACAAAATGTGTTTATATATATCTTGACTGGCTACACCACTATGGGCGGTATTCAATGAGGCTGATTCGCCAGGTTTTTATGGCGATTTTGTGCTGTAAGGCGAGTTTTTGACTAAAACGGTGAATCACCCTATTCAATGACCAGATGGCGAATACATTTCAAGGTTTTTTTCGCCATGATTCACCGAGTAGCAATCGCTATCTTTTTATGGTGAAGTGGAAGGTGAACTTTTAAAATAAAGTGTTTTGTTTTTTACAATTGGTGTAAAAAAAATCAGGAATTTTATTCTGAGGAGGGGCATGCTATTTTTATTCTTGTGCTGTAAGCACATGAATATATATTTAATAAAAAAAAAATTTTTTTTACACAGATCAGCCAGCAGGGGGCCAGAGCCGAGCCGCTCATTAGATATTCATATATTCACTTCACCCGATCATTACATATTCATGATCGGGTGTAGTGAATATACCCGGTCCCCTGCTGGCACCCCCGGGGGGCAGCCTGTGCTGCCTGGCACCCGGGGAGCCCACCTCCCCCCCACAAACGTTCTGGGGCAGGCAGGGAGACTTCCATCTCCCTGCCTGCCATCGTCCTCAGGCTCCCTGCGGCCTCCGCCGCAGGAGCTCAAATTCGCCAGTCAGGGGCAGCGAGCCCCTGACTCGTTGAATACCGGAAGCCGGCGAGGCTCCGGAACGCAGCGAGCAGTGGCGAATGTGCAGCGAATCCTAAACAGGATTCGCTGCACGTCACTGGTATTCACATTGAATACCGCCCTATGGAGTACTTCAAAAACCAAAGCCTGTGTGACTTGATGGCGCACAAATACATATGCATCCAAGAAAGCATTCACTGGCTTTAGCACACCCCAAAAATTAAAGCAACGTGCCTCAGTTTACAAAGACACTCCCAATCTCCACCCCTAAATATCTGCAGCCGAGCAATTAGGCTGCAGTCAACCAGGCTGTGGCTAACACAAACTACGATTGGAGCTGCAGCACCATCACTGCATTCACACAAAACAGCTAGTGCGTCCAGATCTGAATCAGGATCAGAACATTTAAAATCCGCCTGACCACGAATTGAAAATCCATGGGGAGGACAGAAAATCTGCACAGTGGGAATGAGCAAGCAGTTGTTACTTTCTATATTACCTAGATACGTAGAGAGATCTAAAGATTCCCAAAAATATGAATGGTACTTAGTTCTCTCCAACAAGTAATCAGAGACTTAATGTACTTAATGAAGACTTAATGAATGAGACTTAATGAAGTAAATGTAGTTAAAAAAAGTGATGTCCTTGTCAATGTAAAGGCCCATACACACTGGGCGATTTTGAGCTGCTTTCAGCTCAAAAGCCGCCCAAGTGTGTATGACCCGGCGATGAGCGCTGATGTATGCTCCCGCATCATTGCTGGCCTCATCTACTGGTAATACCTCCAGATGAGCGAAAGGGTGGATGGCATTCCATAGTGCTCTGATATGAAAAGCCGTCCACCTCTGGGAAAAATTGCAGTGTGTATATAAACAACCACCTACACAACTCCTGAATTCCCACTAAGGGAGCAGCTGTCACAGGTTTAGGATACATTAGCTTACCTGGGATGCATGAGAAAGCTATGATTATATTTGGGTTCATTTTTAATTGACCATTCTGTGATCATATAACTCTCATTTATTTATTTATTATTTATTACCAGTTTCTTATATAGCGCATACATATTACGCAGCGCTTTACAGAGAATATATGAACAGTCCCTGCCCCAGAGGAGCTTACAATCTATATTCCCTACCACATGCAGCTTTGTAGCTAGGTGCCATGGTGCCCGGAGCAAGGGCATATTTCGCGCCCCCCCCCCCCCCCGGTAATGAATTGAGGGCGTGGCTAACATGTGTTGGCATGTTACATTTGAAATATATAAGACACTGTAACGGAATCTGCTGCACTATATAAGGCACTGTAACACAGTGTCTTATATAGCGCAGTAGATTGTAACGCAATCTGCTGCGCTATATAAGACGCTGTAACGGAATCTGCTGCGCTATATAAGACACTGTAACGGAATCTGCTGCGCTATATAAGACACTAACGCAATCTGCTGCGATATATAAGACACTGTAACCGAATCTGCTGCTCTATATAAGACACTGTAACAGAATCTGCTGCGCTATATAAGACACTGTAACAGGGGCTGACTGGCAACTTTCAGCCTGGGGGACAGGCACAAGCAAGTGGCCCAGCTTCTCACAGGAAAAGGGAATGCAAAAATGGGCATGAATGTAATGTTAGGGGAGTGGCTTTAAAATATATATATATATTTATTTTATTAGGAGACACTGCTCACCTCTACCCTCTCTTCCAGTCCGTGGGTGTCTCTTCATCGTGCTGCTCCTCTTCCTTTGATAGCAAGCCCCCGATTAGCCCTCCCCTTTTTCCACCCTTGCGTTCCATGGAAAGGAAACCTGGAAACCCATTGGTTGTACAGCGGCCATCTTTTTGTAGCCTACTATGGCACACATTCTGTTGACACCTGCCACTCCATATCCCTTAAATGCTGAGCAGCCAATGGGATATATGGAGTAGCAGGTGTCATTGTGTGCCTGCCTGCCTCCCTCCGACGGTCGGGACTCAGGAGGCGCTGGCCTGGGAAGGTAGGGTTGTGGGGAGCAGATGACACTCTGCCCCCGGGACCAGGCCGCTTAATTGATGGCTGCCGGACCGAGCAGCAGCAGCAAGGCAGGAGGCAAGTGCCGGGCAGGGCAGCCACCGGCACACACTGCCCGACGCTGTATGTATCATGCAGGGATCATTTGCGGAGGGGGGGGCGGGCCGGCGGCGCCATTCCACCAATCGGCGCGCGGTGGCTCCGCCCTCCCTACGCCTCTGACCACATGTACACGCACACACAGACATTCTAGGGTTAATTTTGTTAGGAGACAATTAGCCTACCAGTATATTTTTGGATTGTGGGAGGAAATCCACGCAAGTACGGGGAGAATATACAAACTCCGCACAGTTAGAGCCATGGTGGGGATCGAACCCATGACCTCAGTGCTGTGAGGCAGTAATGCTCACCATTACACCATCCATGCTGCCCCAAACACTCATGCACCCCATGTAAGCTCATTTATCCTAAATCAGTGACAGCTCCACCCTTAGGCGGTGATTCAACACCGCTCAATCCACTTAAGCAGCGAACAACAGCTGTTTAATGCCCCCCTATGGAATTCCCGCCCTTCCCCCCCTAGCCCCCACCACCGCCAGCATCCCCTCGTTAACATGCCAGGGAATGTGTCCGAGAACACATCCCCTTGCATGTGGCAGAAGGGGAGAGAAATCGCCGACCATCAAATGATTTCTTTCCACCCATCAGAAATAAACTGACTTTTATTTCCTTTGGATTCTGCCGAAGAGGGGGCGAGTGCAGTGAAACGGGGTCCCTTGACCATGAGCTGTAAGTTTCTAAAACCCCATTACTTATTTGATTATTTGTGTATTAAGGTGAGTTAGTTTATTATGCTGAGTGTTGAGCATGTGGTCACAGGCATTGGGATAAATAATACCTTACTAGAAAAGATAAAAGATTCTTAAAAAGGGAACAAAAAGGGAACTAAAACGGAGTGGCCTAACCTGAAAGACACAAGGGTGCCACAGAATTGACGCCACTAATCACCATATGGGTCAAAAGATTTCAAGCAACCAGACATAAACATTAAAACATTTTACAGCTTGTAACACTAAAAATGTTGTCTATTATATTCAATGCAGCTGTTTTTTAACAGTACATGGGGGAAGTAAAAGATTCTTAAGAAAAAACGACATAAATATATCAGACATATTTAGTTAGAAATCGAGAACCATAGTTTTGCTTTCCATTAACTGAAATACCTCAATTACCTACAATTCTTCACCAGAGACACAGAGGAAAGACAAACAGAAAGGAGGAAATCATGCTGGGTCGGTGTCAAGAAAGAGTCAATGGATCTACGAGAGCAACACTCTCTTCACCATGAAGACTTAATATGGAAATCAAGATTTTTGCTTTGAAATAACCTCACTCAATTATTCACATTCAAGTACATGCTGTACTGGAATCGCTACAGTACAGTCAGCAATATATTCTTTAAAAAATGTCAAGATTACAGTACATACAGACACATGTTTAACATTGTTGGCTCTGTATCAAGAGAATACCGTCTTATTAACTGATATTTACTAACAATATATGTAAGTGAGTATCGCCTTCTCTTCTACAGATTCAGCATCCATTTCCATTTTGTTATTCTTGCCTATGGATCACATGTATACAGTATTAGACACTTTTTTTTCCATTTCAGTTTAGATTATCATCTTAAAATCAGCTACAATGTATTGTTGTAGTAGTATGTTTGCTTTGTGACCTTTCTTTTTTTTTCTACTTTGTATTTAGAATTTTGGGTTATTGTATTTAGAGTTTTCCCCCATGGTCAGAATTCAAACTTTTTAACAAATACAATTTTAAGTGTGCATGGTTGTGGTTCAGTAACTGGGTGTCCGAAAGCACTCTGAGGTGCTGCGGGTGATCCAGTCCCAAATCATATTATTTGGGCCATTCTCTGCCTGTTAGCCTTTGAGAGGCAGGATGCAGCCATTGTGGCTGTGTTGTCCCACAACTTCCACTCCATTGTACTCATCTGTGCAGCAAAGCATGAAGAAATTAATATGTACCACTGAATCACAGATTTGTCCACATACACCTATCTTCAAGTCAAACAAAATAAGCTTATTAGGCACACCACGAAAAATGTGACTAACCCACATCCTGCATCTTTTTAAGCTCAGATCTTTCACAGTGTTACTGTACTAAAAGCATACAGCACAACTACCATGTACACCACTAGTGGATCTGCAGGCTGTATTAGTACTAAAGAGAAACTACAGTACACTTAGGCAAACACAAATATGATCATCATGTATTCTGCCATGAAGCTATGCAGATTTACACAGCCAAGAAACATGAAAGTTTTGAGTTCCTAGTATGCTACAAGTCTTTTGGTGTGTGGCAGCGGTGTGAAAAAAAAAGACAATAAAATATGAAGCCAAACCTAAAGGCCCATATACACTGGGCAATTTTAACCTGAATGCAGCTTAGTTGTGCTGTTTGAGCTGCTTTCAGCTCAAAAGCCACCCAGTGTGTATGGCCCAGTTGATGAGCGCTGATATGCGCTCCCACATCATTGCTGGCAGCTGCTGCACACCTGCTGTAATTACCAGGGTGGACAGTTTTCCATAGTGTCCTGCTATGGAAAGCCGTGTGTGTGTATGCGCCGAGTGATTTTCCCCATCATCACTGTGCATACATGCTGGGCAAAAACCCAGTGTGTATCCACCTCCGGGGTGCATCATACAGGCACTAAAGTGCTGCAAAAACATTCTCTTAAAAAAAATGTATGGTACTTGTTTCCTAGCACGGCCACAAAGATCATGATCGTGGGCATCGTGAGGAAAAATCGGGGGCATCGCGGGCATCGATTTCCCCATAGGGAACAATGTTAACTGGCTCAATTTAGCCGCGATGCCCCCGATTTCCCATAGGAAACAATGTTAAATGGGTCAATTTACCCAAATCATCATAGGGAACAATGATAAATGGCCCAGAAACCCCCCAAAACACCCCTGAACAGTGAAATGTCCCCCCAAAAGTATTTTACGCCACCCCACGATCAACGTGAACCCGAAGCGTGGCGAGCGCAGCGAGCCTGCGAGGGGCGGCGGTACGCGTCCTCCGACCTTTTCATACCCCCACTATCCACGTCGGCGTGGAGTTGAGAATAGAATAGTGTGGCGAGCGCAGCGAGCCACCGAGCCCGAAGCGTGGCGAGCGCAGCGAGCCCCGCGAGGGGACGCGGATACCTGTGAAGCCCGCGAAGGGAAGCGTTTACCTGTGAAGGTATCCGCGTCCGCTCGCCACGCTTCGGGCTCGGTGGCTCGCTGCGCTCGCCACACTATTCTATTCTCAACTCCACGCCGACGTGGATAGTGGGGGTATGAAAAGGTCGGAGGACGCGTACCGCCGCCCCTCGCGGGCTCGCTGCGCTCGCCACGCTTCGGGTTCACGTTGGTCGTGGGGTGGCGTAAAATACTTTTGGGGGGACATTTCACTGTTCAGGGGTGTTTTGGGGGGTTTCTGGGCCATTTACCATTGTTCCCTATGATGATTTGGGTAAATTGACCCATTTAACATTGTTTCCTATGGGAAATCGGGGGCATCGCGGCTAAATTGAGGCATTTAACATAGTTCCCTATGGGGAAATCGCGGGCATCGCGTCTGGACCATTTAAGCCTTTTTTAGCCGCATACGACGCGACCGACCCAATTTTGACTGTTTTCAATGCATTTCAATGGGAAAATCGGGGGCGATTGTGGCCGTGCTAGGAAACAAGTACCAAATGTATTTCTGCTGACCACCAACTGAAATACATGAAGGATAAATACGGTTACTGCACAGAATCATGAGTTATTGGCAGAACTCAGTGTAATTAGCCTTCCCTCTCTTATTCTACCTATGCTTGACACTGATCAGTCCCTCCCATGTTTGTCAAATAATCTGGGTTAA
The DNA here is from genome assembly GCF_055691185.1 of Crinia signifera. Lineage (NCBI taxonomy): Eukaryota > Metazoa > Chordata > Amphibia > Anura > Myobatrachidae > Crinia > Crinia signifera. The sequence goes on along the minus strand of NC_139217.1, from coordinate 394,316,932 downwards.
ATTTACTAAAATGGGAATTTACCCAGAGCACCCAATCAGATTCTATCAGATTAGTTGCTCTGGGCAACATCCCATCAATAGAACTCAAAACTAAGTAAATTTACCCCTCTGTGTCTTTTTCTGTATTTATCTCAATGTGCCCTTTGTATCAGCTTTTTCCTTTTGAATGTGTACATGGGTCACTGTCTCCCACTGTCCCCCTGATCTCATCTGTTCTCCCACATGTAATCCGACTGACCACTTGCAAAACATCTCCCTCTTACCCTTCACGTCTACTTTCTTCACACAATTCTTTCCTCCAAAACCAATGCTTGTTGTTGCTGATCAGTAGTGATGTTGACACACAAAAACACAACTGTGTCAAACACCACAGAATAGTACCTAAATTGCCCATACACAATGGGAGATTTTGAGCTGATTTCAGCTCAAAATCCGCCCAGTCTGTACAGGCGTGCTATGAGAGCTGATGCATGCTCCTGCATCGTCAGCCGACCATCTGCTGGTATTACCAGCAGATTAGTGATGTGATGGATGGCTTTCCATAGCATCCTGCAATGGAAAGTCATCCACCCCCTGTGAAAATAACTGGCCAGGGGGGAAAAAAAACTCAATGTGTATGCACTGAGCGATTTTCAGATCATCGCTGTCCATCCACCCAGTGTGTACAGACCTTAATTATGGCAGATTACAACAATTTTCTCATATCAATAGAAAACTTTTGGCTGATGATTCAATAAATTTCAAAGTTCTGCTGTCAAATACATTTTAACACAGTCTCTAAATGACTACTACTTTAAAATCATGCTAAATCTTCCATGTTAGTTTTACCCATTTAAACGATACAATTTAGAATGTCTCAATCGCTAAATATCATATAACATCAATACAATTAATGGTTACAAATACATGTTTAAATTTTGATCTATACTGTGTATATAAAAGCCTAAATAGGTGAAGTGAAGTACCACCACTGAGGTGAAGTACCACCACTAACCACTAGAGGCCACTCGATGGACCAAATTACTCCTTATCAGAAAGTGAAAGCAAAATGATCTAGATCAAGCTTGCTGAAGATGGAGACGATTAAACTATAATTATAATGTGTTTTTAACTAGTAACTTTATAAGCTTTAAATAGCTATCATAAGCTCTGTTCGCTTATACCTGAAAAATAATGTTTTGTAAAATCGTCTTTAATTGAACACACAAAGGGTCATAGTTTGTTTGATACAAAGTATATTGTTAACATATCATTAGAGTCATACATTTAACAACCATGGGCAGATAACCCTCTTCATATTCTACAATCAATGGCCAGTATTCAATGCTCTTAATTCACAGCTATTTTCGGTGAATTGGGCTGTTTTTCAGCGAAACTGTGAATCTTTTCACCGCAAATGATATTCACTGTATTCAATGTTCACTGTTTTCTGAAAGCGAACAGTGAATGCCGGCCAGTTCTCCGTTTCATAGTCACTGCAATTCGCTGGTGTATTTCAATGGGGTTTTGACTCTAATTTGCCAATTCACTGCTAGGATAGAGAACTGCTGTCACCGTGATTTTCGCAGAGTTTAATAATTTTGCATTTGACATATTTTTAAGGTGAACTGAAATGTGTTCTTTTTAATTAAAGGTTTGCTATTTATTTTTTGGGGGGTCAAAAACTGTTTTATTATTCTATGAAGGGTCTTACTATTTTTATTTAAAAACATGCAGCACAAATTTATTTTTTCTTTTTTTTCTTTTACATGACGTAAGCAGGGGTGCGGGGACCTGCTCATTAATATTCACTGCACTTGGTCCCACTCATTACATATGCATGGAGTGGGACCAGTGCAGCGCTCCCCGCAACTCCCTGCCTGCCCTGTCTCCTCTCCGCCGCAGAAGACTCCCTGCCAGCCTCCCTGCTGTCCCCCCTGCTGCTGTGTGCAGCGCTGGCAGGGAGGCTGCTAGTCCCCTGCCTTTCACCATCCTCCATTCGTCAGGGAGGTTGATTTTCATGGTCAGGAGCAGCGAGCCCCTGACCAGTTGAATCGGGTCGAAGCGGGGTTGGCGGTGAAATGGGAACCCTAAAGAATCACAGTGAATCCAAAATGCTGTGCACTCGCCGTAGCATTGAATACGGGCCAATGTCTGCTGAAAGTAGTAAGTTAGTATGGTCAGAAACCAGTGTCTATAGAGCAATCAGGGAGCAAATCCAAAATATATCAAATACAGCTTTTCCACTGACAAATATCCCAGTTTTGTTTGCACATGAACACACACCTACCTAGAATTTTTGGCAGTGGAAACCGCTACAAGTCAAAAATCCCATTTAAAATGACCCAGTATTTTTACCCGGGAACAAGCAGGGTTTTGAGCTCTTACTCGGGAATTTTAACCCAGGCAATGGAGATTAACAATTGTGCAGCTGCCTCCCACTGCTGGCCGATCCCCGCTAGCTGCCAAAAGCCCGCTGCCAGTGGCCGGTCCCCTCTGCCTACCCACTTATGCCCGGGATTCTAATGGAAAAGTGGCATAATAAATACTGTGCATGAAATCATGGAATTGTTTTTACAGTTACTTTCTTGCAATGATTGATACAGAAGGGCAATGATAGGCAAACTGTCTGGCACATGTTAGTGCCAGGGTTGCCCCCTTAAAGCTCGGGACAGTCCCCAGTAAGTTTGGAAAATCTTGCTGTGCCACCTACTGTCACCAAAGCATGCCATAAAACTTGTCTTAATTGACACATTCTCCCGTGTAAAAATTAAATACAATGGCATTTGTGTAATTGTGATCATATAAATGGTATGGGACAGATAAACACATACCATTACTCACACTAGATGTTGTATTGCAAGACATATAAAGGTTTATTTACGATATCACGATTTATGGATCTCTCCAGGGGCCCTTTGGTGTGATGTTTAAAAAGGAGCTCCAGGGATGTATGAAAATAAAGGACATTTTCACAGTGAGGGAGATGGTCCTCATGGTTGATTATACTCTTTATATAGGGGATAATTGACCACCACCATAGATTATTGTGGGAACTCCCACCGAAATAGGGCGTACCTAACTTAATGTAGTAAGCAGAAACCCTGTATAATGGTTTCTTTCAATTGTTTGTAGGGTTTCAAATATATGAGCATACCATTACTCATGTAGAATATTATATTGCCAGTCACAGGGTTTCTTCATGCGGTACTTATGTATTATCTGGGCTCCCGATTTTTTAATTGCATGCCACTACTTAAGGCATGCAATGCGATGCGATTTTTCATTGTAAAGCATGCAATGCAATTTTTCATTGTAAAGACCTGATTTTTAATTGTATAGTCAACCATGGGTGATTTCATACCCCCACTATCCAACTACGCATGGAGATGATTTTATATAGTGTGGCGAGCGCAGCGAGCCACCAAGCCTGAAGCGTGGCGAGCGCAGCGAGCCCCGCGAGGGGACGTGGATAACTTTACATGTATTCTGCGTGCGCTCGCCACACTATATAAAATCAACTCCATGCGTAGTTGGACAGTGGGGGTATGAAATCACCCATGGTTGACTATACAATAAAAATTGGGTCTTTACAATAAAAAATCACATTGCATTGCAGTGCATTGTATGCCACTATATTGCATACGATGCGATGCAATGAAAAAATCGGACGCCCAGATAATACATAAGTACCCTTCATGTAATCTTTTGGGAGTTTTTCAGCAAATACCTTACATAAAATGAATCTAAAAAAGCTGAAAAGGTGTTTTTACTGAAATTGGAGCACATTCACAAAGTCAATTCACACAATCCTGTATATGCACTGAATATGTGTGCACATCACATTTACTGCTGCATCAGCCAGCCCCATTATAAGGGAATTTTAATTTCTATTCACAGTGTTACATTGATATTTGCTTATTTTGGTATGTACTCAATGCATATATAGGATAACAGATAAAGGTGGTATTTAATCCCCACCGATATTTCTGATGGGGGAAATAGCGGTGGGCACCTATTCAATGCTGTTTTGCCCGTTTTGCTGAGAATGGCCGTGAATTGTCGCGATCACGGCCGAATCTCGACAATCCGTGGCCGTTTACATAGACACACCCCCTTTTCACCGATCGGTAGACGGGACATTGAATCCCACCTGGAGATATGCTGTCAAGCAAAATGAAAACGGGCCAGGGTCACGGCTGACGGGATGGATCAACAGTCGTTACCCGGGATTGAATACCCCCTACGGCTGGTATGCAATTAGGTGCAATCCATTCTCAGCCTATAAACATGGCCTGATTGCGTGATTTTGACCAGTTACGGCATTATCCAATTAAAGGCTGTTTTTATTATCTGAAGAACCTGCAATCGTGAGATACAGTAACTTATGGGATCCAGGATAAGACCCTAATCCTATGTGTTATTGCAGCTAAGACAGCTGCTTATCGTCTGAGGAACCCAAAGCAAAATTCCTAAAGTTTAAGGTCTCAGATCCACACATACAGTAAATGTGGTAGAAGAGGATGGTACACTACGCAGCTCTATTGATCATATTATATACCAGTGCTATAATTGTCACAATGCACTTGCCAAGAGGAGGGGGGGTTTCTGTTAAACCAGAACACCCCCCCCCCCCCTCCCCCTGCGTTTGCCTATGTAAATGCATACATGCCTAGTTAAAATGTCTTTATATATGGATTTACAAAGGTGTCCCCTCCCTTATCGTTGGCAGCAATCATGTTAAATAGCCCTAGTCTAGCCTAGTCAGTTTACTAATGCCGAGCATTAGTAAGATTAAAGTCGGTCTTATTCACATTGCTATGTGAATAATACGCACAGGCAGACTTTGCTGATTAAAATTATATGTGGCATGACTCTACTTTCTGTGTGACTGCAACTGCATCTGCATACAAAATGTTACCTTTTCAAAATGCTGTGCTTGTTTTCTGGGAAGATACTAACGTAACATTATGGTTCAGAGAATCTATAAGAAATTATGGGGGGGGGGAATTGGACTGTGCAACATTCCAGAAAGCCCTATATATTCAATTTAACTAAATTGTTTATTATTGTTTTAAATTATAGGTTTAAATTAGATATATACAAAATACATTTTCAAGTTAGACTACTCATTTTATAAACTTCTCAGAATCCAACCTCCTACCCAGACATTTAATCAACTATGTCCTCATTTAGCCTGAAAATCCCGCACTTATCTTGAAACTTTGAGAACTCAGCCATGCACACAATTTTCCTAAACACTGGCAAAGTCCTCCATGATTTTTCTCCTGTAATTTAATTGACTTCCTACAGGGCTATAGAATATGTGGGCTACATACATAATATGTAGTAGTAATAAATAGCCTTTAATGCATATTTTAGGTTGTCCTTTACTAGCCGTCTATGTAAATCCACATCACAATGTATTCCAAGGAGATTAATTATTTGCTACAATATAAATGTAAAACTCTTACTTAGAACCATACACAGTGAGACATAACCTTCACATTTGTTTGCATATGAGTTCCAGCTGGCGTCTGACCTTTCATATTTTACTTTAACAAGGCCCAAGACATTTCACATAAACGTGATCATCTATCGGACCTGAATGTTACAACAGATATGCATCTATAACATATCTTGGAAATACATGTGAATAACTGTAATAAAAGGAAATGTCCACTTTTGTTTAATTAACGATTATGAACTGACACGATTACCAAGCATTGGGGGCAATTTATCAAAGCTGGAAGAGAGGAAAAGTGGAGATAGATAAAGCACTACAGATCCATACACACTGAGCGATTTTGCCCAGTCCGCAGTCATCGCTGAGCGGAAAGCTGCTCAGTGCATACACACTGGTTGGCTTTCCCCCTGCCCTGCGCAGTCAGCAAAGGGGGGGGGGGGCAGACAGTGCTATGCAAAGCCGCCCACAAAGCCACTCATCTGCTGGTAATACAAGATGAAACCTGAAAAAACTAGATGAAGAATTGGAACCCTCTGAATACCCCTAAGTTGTGTGTTAACGGTTTTCAGATGTTTTCATTAATGAGAGGTTTCTTAGTTTTATTTGTAGTATGTTCCATAAGCACCTCATTTGGAAACGTTTCAGCTTTGTTAGATTGTTTTTAATTATTGCCCATGTCTCTGAACCATAAAGTACTACTGTTCTAACCGATGCATTGAATAGATACATTTTGTGGCAAAGGAAATGTCCTGTTGGTTCCAGAGATCCAACTGTGGTACAACATATATGACTTGTGATGTTGCTTGTATAAGCTATTAGTTTACGATTTATACAGTCGTTTAACCCAGGTATTTAAAATGAATCTATTTGTTCAATGAGGCTTTCATCTACATTTACCTACACAGGTGTACAGTAGTTCCAGTAAAAACGCACTACTTGTTTGCTGCATTTATTTATATGCAAAGCTTTGCTGCATTTGTATGAAGCTTAATAGGATGTTTTGGGGATCCTAAATGTTATTTCTGAGATTTCAGCCCATAGCTTTGTTAAAGAGCATGTGCGATACTATTGACACCATTTGTGTCTGACAATGGTTGGTACATTTGGATCACGTATTTAATTGTTTGATTTATTGTTATAGAACTAACAATAGTCTTTTGATTTTAGGTGCAATTTGAGTATTTGTGTGATAATTAAAATATGGTCACTGATCCACTACTGGGTCTAAATCCAGCTTGTTGTTCTCGGTTGTTGCTTGCCTGTGTTTTTAGTAGCCTTGAGTGTATACATTGACTTTCATATTTTGACAGATGCTGTTAGAAAACTTATGCATTTTTGTTTGTAAATGGGAATTATTATGGCACCTTTGAAGTCTGCTGGCACAAGCAATTGCATATCTGTCTCCATGTAGGTTTAGTATTACCGCTCCTCTTGCTTTTGAAGCTTCTGCTGGTATATTATCAATACCTGGTGCTTGCTCATTAATTAGCTTTTTAAATGCTTGTCTAATAATGTTTACATACATTTAGGTGTTTACATTAGGTGTCTATTATATCACTACAATATTAAAGGTCACTGTTGTGCAGTAACTCAGGGTCTATTTAATTGCCCAAGAACAATAGGTGCTTTAAATGTTCTTGCCATCTTTCAAGTTTGCCGCTTATTTGATTTAATATGTTGGCCATCCAGATCTTTGATGTTGGTGGCAGAGCTTCTAAATTTTACAGCTGCGTAATACGCTGTACACCAGCCGTGAATAATATTTTCTATGGGCTATGCTTTTTAAGTGGGAAATATTTTATTTTTAAGCTTTTGGTGTTATTTTAATGAAGGTAATTTAGGGATGAATTTTCGGTTTCTCCCCTAGGGTTGACGTGGCACACTAATATTTATTTAGCACTTTAACACTTAATAATATTTTACTCTACTAATATTACACTATGGGCCTGATTCTGGTTCACCTGCAAAAGCAAATTCACTCTCTAATGGACAAAACAATGTGCACTGCAGAAGGGGGGGGGGCAGATGTAACATGTGCAGAGTGTTACATGGGTGAGTTATTTTGTTTCTGTGCAGAGTAAATACTGGCTGTTTTATTTGTACACTGCAATATAGATATCAGTTTGAAGTACACCCCCCAACCAAATCTAACTCTCTCTGCACATGTTACATCAGCCCCACCTGCAGTGCACATGGTTTTGTCCATTAGAGAGTGAATTTGCTTTTGCAAGTGAACCAGAATTAGTCCCTTTATCGCATTTTAACACCCTTTGGCGTTGTAAAACTTTTTTACCCATAGCTTTTGCTTCTTCTTATTAACTCACTAACACTTTCTCACAAGTGTGCTGCTCTAGAATTACTTCACATTCAAACTTTGTATTGGGGTCAAAGAAGCTGGTCAAAGAAGCTGCTTGGTAGGCTCTTATGACCTAAAAACGCGCACACACTGGTGGATACCAGGAAATTGTGAACATGATTTTCAGCACTGACCGACAGATCGGATTATAGACATTTTTTTCCCCGACTTATCGGCAAACACCGAAAAGATTGTTTATGCACACTATACGAGAAATGGGGCCGATGTACCAATTACTGGCAAATCAGCACAAGAGTTGTATAATGTGCACCTAGCTTAACTCTTCAAATCGTGACCCTAGCCCAGGCTCCTTGTTTGCATATCATCATACTCCTGTCTTTGATATTGTTTGTTTTACAGCAATTCTGAGTCCATCTCTTTGTGAGTGACTGGCGAAGACTGCGGGACTAGTGTACATTGCTATGTTGTGGGCCACATCTATTTGCCAGTGGCAGATATACAGTATGTCACATGAAAACAGCAAGTGGTAATGACATTATGTGCTGTGTGTGTGTGTATGTGTGTGTGTGTGTGTCAACGCCACTCCGGTCTTCCTACATAGATGCAGCTGCATACAGTAGTATGATGTGGCAGTAACCTAAATATATTACATTATCCATGTCTAGACTGAACATGAGCACAGAGACCATTTAAGTGCAGACATGACACTGAAAACCCAAGATACTGTTGTACTTCAATGTAACTCTAGAGAGAAAGGAGATAGTGCCTGTCTTTATATAATAATGATTCAGTGCAGGACTTCGAGTGCCTTTAAGTTAGAGATGCAACTCACATTTTTATTGTACAAGCTGCTTCTTGAATGAAGATGATATGATGAGAGTGACAAGGAAAAGCCCAAACTGACTGTTAAGAGTATGTGAAGTGGAACAGCACAATGGTGTTAAATTATGCAACACAAAGAAAAAGCCAGGATGCTTTCATCTCTGCCTTATAGCATGGTGAATGCCCACATAGCAGCTACGTTATCTTGTCTAATGTATGCTTTCCTGTCAGCGCACATCTTCTTCACTCCGCTCCTTAGACACCTTATTTACATTTGTAAAGTGGAGCCACTTGTTTTCCTGTTAGTTTCCCTTTGCAGCGCTGTCACGTACATTGCATCTTGCCTTCTCTATTAATTGCGCTTTCTGATGAACTGCAATGTACCAAACAATTTCTGACAGGGTTTGATGGGGCACAACAGACAATTTACAAACAAAGCTTAACTCTGAGGCGTTCCAGATTTCTGACTTGTTTGCAGACCTCTACTCAGGAAACCAAAGAAAACAACTTTACTGTTTTTTTTTTTTAGTATTTATTTTTTACATATTATAATTACACATATCCCTTAACGCTTTAGTGGTATGCCCAGAAATTTTTCCGGCTGAGCTGCGCTGCATAAGGGCATACCACAATACAGTATGTAAGTGTGTGCCAGTGGTGCCTCCATCACTGGCGAGGACCTACATACTGTACACACAGCACACTCACCTAACACCCTCCCCCCAGGCACTCACTGCCACCCCCAAACAGCCCCAAACTTTCCAGAGAGGTCGTTGAGGGCCATTGCTACTCCTGGCTACAGAAGGTAGTGGCTGCAGCTTGAGTGGTGGGTTTTCCTGCCCCAGAAAAACGCACCCCTTAAAGGGTTAATGAGCAATGAAACACAATTTTGGAGCTGCTTAAATATGCATCATCAAAACAATACTTGACCTTATGTGCTGAATGTACTGAAATGGTTACCAACCTGAGTGTCTTAGGAGATCAACCAGCCCACCCCAACACCCAACATTACTACTGGCATAGCAGTTACATCTTTGCAGCACCCCTTGCAGGAGAGATAGACTAAAGCCCAATACACAATAGATGACTTTTTAAAATAGATCGCTTATTTTAACCCTTCTAGGTGATATCTTTTAAAAAATTGCTTAGTGTGAATGTAATATTGTTAATCCATGCTCCTGCGCATCATTAGCGATCGTTTCAAATACTGCGCTAGATAAATGATAGAAGCGGGTTGGTTTCTATTCACCTTTTACTTAATCTAACCAGGGCTTGAAAAATCTCCTGTAAATAGAGTAGTAAATGATCAGCCAGAATGTAAAGGTTCTTGGCTGGCTACATAGTCCAACCAAACAACAATAATGTCAGGGGCCCATCTTAGCACCATTGTAGGCAATGCATTGGAGTCCCTATCCAATCATTCAAGAGAATTAAAAAAAATAAAAAAACATACTGCACTTCACATACTGCACTCTGATTAGTAGTTATAAGATATGTCTAGACAAACTAAAGGATATTAAAAAAAAAAAGCTAGTTAACTAAATAGTCGATGGAGGTTATGACGGTGGATCTAGAATTGAATAAGCTTTCCTGAAAAGGTGAGTTTTTAGAGAACACTTGCAGATTTGGAGGCTAGAAGAAAATTATAGCATTCATATATAATAATTACAAACAGCCAATACTATAAACCCTTTGTATTTACTATACTGATTCCATGTTTGAATCAACCAAGACTGGTCGAAAAAAAGGACAGAAAGACGTCCTGACAACCAACATGTTTATATATTGTGCGCTCTATCATATCATATCATATATATATATATATATATAATTAGTACAGTACTGTGCATTCCCATAAGTGTTTGTGTATAATTAACTACCCATATAAAGATGTTGTGTGGAACAGATATTTTATGCTACTGTTGAGTAATAAAACATGCCTATTTAAAAAAGACACAGCTCTATTTCTGCAAAACTCCTATAATTACTTTGTTCCTGTTGACCTCAGATAATAGCTCATGCACCCACTCAACCATCCATCCATCGTCTCTCATAGTAGATCTTGCATCTTTCTAATGGGCCTCAGAACCCCACCCATGTCATCAACCATTTAGTATTTGTAATTGCTAAGCCCCACTAATCGTGAGTATATCTCTTATTTGAACTATTTTATTTATGGTTTATGCAGGTAACTAAGCAAATCCTGCTTTTCCACCAAAACCCTGAATCCCCTATTAAATTATCTCAATTGAACCATCTACAGTAGACAAAAACATACCTATATGTATGTATATGGATGGTACAGTACCTTTGTACTATTTTGACATTAGAGTTTATGAGATTACAGTTTCATATTAAAAAAAATTGGGAGATATTTAACAGCAAGTGACTTTTGGCAAACATAAATTACATTGATGAAGTAGCTGGTTTGCATATTTCATGCCTGAGTTTTGTGCCTGGCTCTGAACAGTAAGTCAGGAGTAAAAGTAAACTAAGGTGGTTTAATGAAGTTTTCCCACATATACAGTAAACCGAAGGCATATGGATAAACAAGAGTTCAGTAATACAGTCACTTGAATTGATGAATAACATAAGAGAAAACCAGGGTATTTGGGTGTTGATAGTAACTTATGGGCCCCATACATCAGCAATCACAATTTATGGATTTTCAGATATTGGGATATTTTGGCCAGATAAATGGATTTTCAGATCTATCCGACTTTGCCCACACATTACAGTTTTTTTCAGTGATCGGCAGATTTTTCCATCTAAAGATTGCATCTTCATATCTGAAAATTGCCCCAATCGATTGTCATTTCAGCTGTTCATAATGTAAATAGATGAAGAAAACGAATTGGGAATGCCCACACATCTAAAAAAGATCTGCAGATAATACCAGATTATTAAGCATGTTTAAAAACCTGATATAGCAATCGATTGGCGATTGTGATTGGGATTGCCAAAAGGGGGAGCCCACACATCTAAAATTAATTGTGGCAATCATCTCCATATCTGAAAATTGTCACAATTAATTGCTGATGTATGGGGCCCTTTAGGCCTTGAATCTGCTGGGGCCGATGTGAGTATCAGGATCGGCTGGGACTGATGGTGAGTATCAGGATCGGCTGGGACTGATGGTGAGTATCAGGATCGGCTGGGACTGATGGTGAGTATCAGGATCAGCTGGGACCGATGGTGAGTATCAGGATCAGCTGGGACCGATGGTGAGTATGAGGATCAGCAGGGACCAACGGTGAGTATGAGGATCGGCAGGGACCAACGGTGAGAATCTGGATGGGCAGGGACCGACGGTGAGAATCTGGATGGGCAGGGACCGACGGCGAGAATCTGTATGGGCTGGGACCGATGGCGAGTATCTGGATGGGCTGGGACCGATGGTGTAGGGCTCAGCTGTAACTGAGTGACAAGCAACAATGGAGATGATAAACTCAGTTCCAATGGTGACCAGCGAAGGTTAATTTACTTGGATGTAATACTGATTGGAGCACCATAGGAAGGAATCCCTGTATGCCTGGAAGCTAAATATGGTACTGCTTTCCTAGCACGGCGCCCGTCTCATTGATTGTATGCCTTAAGTTTAAGGTACTTAAGGTATACAATCAACGCGATGGACCTGATTTTTTAATCTCATGGATCTTATGCATTCATTAGATGCATGAGATCCATGAGATGAAAAATCGTGAGCCCCCAATAACCATTGTTAACGCCACCAGCACTATCAACGCCAACCCAAAGCGTGGCGAGCGCAGCGAGCCCGCGAGGGGCAGCGGTACGCGTCCTCCGACCTTTTCATACCCCCACTATCCACGTCGGTGTGGAGTTGATTTTATATAGTGTGGCGAGCGCAGCGAGCCCCGCGAGGGGACGCGGACTACTTTACATGTATTCCGCGGCCGCTCGCCACGCTTCGGGCTCGCCACTACTTTACATGTATTCCGCGGCCGCTCGCCACTACTTTACATGTATTCCGCGGCCGCTCGCCACGCTTCGGGCTCGCCACTACTTTACATGTATTCCGCGGCCGCTCGCCACGCTTCAGGCTCGCCACACTATATAAAAATATCCAAAATCGACTCCACGCCGACGTGGATAGTGGGGGTATGAAAAGGTCGGAGGATGCGTACCGCCACCCCAATAACAATGGGGGGGACATTTCACCCATGAGGGGGGGTTAGCAATTAAAATTGGGGTTTTGGGGCCTTTTTACATTGATTCCAATGTAAAAATCTCGTCGATTGCATCATCTCATGCATCTTATGCCGCACAAACACATAAGATGCATGAGATGCGTGCAATGTAAAAATCTCGTCAATCTCGTTGATCGCGTTGATTGCATCATCTCATGCATCCTATGCCGCACAAACACATAAGATGCATGAGATGCTTGAGATATCAGCCCCACACATACAATCTAGATCGTGGGCGCCGTGCTAGGAAAGCAGTACCCTAAATATTATAAGCAACTGCGGCAGGGATGTGCAGGTAACAATGTTGGCAATGAATGTAGAAACTCAGGAGATACTGGAACTCTCTAATAGGCAAAACCATGTGCACAGCAGGTAGGGCTGATGTAACATGTGCAGAGAGTTAGATTTGGGTGGGGGGTGTACTTCAAACTGATATCTTTATTGCAGTGTAAAAATAAATCAGCCAGTATTCACCATGCACAGAGAAAAAATAACACCCAAATCTAACTCTCTGCACATGTTTCATCTGCCCCACCTGCAGTGCACATGGTTTTGTCCATTAGAGAGTGATTGTGCCTTACCGAGTGAATCAGAATAACCCCTTTATTACACGGATTGTGATAGCACAGGTTTAGAAACGACATATATAGATTTGTGAAGACTATTTTGTTATTGTCTTATTTGTTATCAATGTGCTAACAGCTGTACAGTTTAGTCTTAAAACATAAGCTGTATAATATATTGTAGATCAAATTGTCAGAAAAGATGTTTTACATGTTTATAGACATCGTCAAAAACATGGACTGTTATGTCTGTAAATATCGACTTGTTCGATAAAACAGGAAGGAACATGTTTTGTGGACAAGTGCTTGCAGGATAAGAACAGAGTGATCCCGTATAATTTGCAGATATCTTGAAGGATAAAACCAGAAAGATAAAATTATGTTTACAGATACTGTTTCTAGATATCACTGTGTTGGGTACACAACGCATAATAGAGTAAACTCAATGTTTTGTAAATATATTTTGTAGCTAAAAACAAAAAAACTCTTGTATGTGTTGTCGTCATTTTCACGCTAAAACCGAGATGATGCAGTAAGATTAGTATATAGCTACTTGCTTGATAAACCATGACAAGTTGTATGATATTCTGGAGGATAGAACCAGGATGATGATGTTTTGTGATAAACCAGAGAATAGTCTATCATTTGCATACAGCCTTCTGTCATAATAAATAAATGGCTTCTGCCTAGATATACAAAACAAACCCGCAGCACCCTGGATCTTGTTGCTGGATAAGACACGTTTTATGTTAGCTTGGTCAGTGGTATTTATCCTGTCCTTTCATTTTATATCATCTGAGCAAACAGCAGAGATGGAGCTTATTTTACACTAAATGAAAAAGGAAAAGTAATGTGTACTGTGAAGATAAACTAGTGGATAAATATTTTGCCAACCATTTACAGCTAGAGTAAGAAAAACATTTTACTTCTAAATATAATATTTTTGTAAATTTTTAAGACAAACAAAATAAAATTGTACAAAACCTTTTTAGTATTTTTTTTTTATTAATGAGCTGTAAAGTTTCATTTAGAATTATGACTAACATTGTCAAAATCTAAAGTTTCTGTGTTTGTGCTCTTACATCATGTATGCATTAGCCAATGTTAACTTAGATCTCATGGTCTTATGTCTTTAGAAATCTCTTATCCCCACCATACACGTTGGGCGACTTTGAGCTGAAAGTCGCTCAAAACAGCAGGTTTGAGCGGCTTTCAGCTCAAAGCTACCCAGTGTGTATGCCCGGGTGATGAGCGCTGGCTCCCGCAACATCGCCAGGAAAGACGTTCATCTTCTGGAAATACCAGCAGACGAGCGGCTTTCAGGACGGCTTTGCATAGCGCTCCGCTATGCAATGCCGTCCCCCCCCCCCCCCCACTCCGTCGGCGCCGGGCAGGGGGAAAGCTGCTCAGTGTGTATGCACTGAGCAGCTTTCCCCACAGCGATGAACGCGATCATCGCTGTCCATACATGCTGGGCATAGTCGCCCAGTATGTATGGACCTTTAGCTAGAACTTAGAGTGTCAGTGTTTATTTCTTGCAAACTTTAGGGCTGGTGTAAATGCAGCCAAGCTAGTGGTCATTGGAAGTTTGATGTCAGAGTGTGTGTATGTATGTATGTATGTATGTATGTATGTATATATATATATATACATATATATACATATATATATACACATACACATATACACACTTAACATCGGCACTCACCTTTCCTAGTTTTGGGGTGCCCTATGGCTTGTGACCACATTTTTTAAACAGACATTGGAGGGGCTCTGCACACACTAAATTAACTGATAATAAATAGTGGAGATTTGGTTCATGAATTGATCAATGCATTTAAGCCTGCAGCCCCCGTCAAGGGACCCCACTGTTCTGCAGGTCCTACCACTATCGCTGAAAATGGCTACAATACACATAGCCATCACATCAATGTTTGATACCAGGCATGCTATCTGGTCTGAAGCTCACAGCAGACTTTGCTTTTATAGGTGAGCAGCTACCAACACACCTGTCACTAATCATCTAGGGAAATGGCTAACATAAGCTATGGAATCTTAGTTAAAACATGGTGCAAGAGAGAATGTGACCACAATAAGACTAATTAAAAAAATTAATCTAATAAACAATATATACACTTAACATCGGCACTCACCTTTCCTAGTTTTGGGGTGCCCTATGGCTTGTGACCACATTGTTTAAACAGACATTGGAGTTATCAGTTAATTTAGTGTGTGCAGAGCCCCTCCAATGTCTGTTTAGATGATTAGTGACAGGTGTGTTGGTAGCTGCTCACCTATAAAAGCAAAGTCTGCTGTGAGCTTCAGACCAGATAGCATGCCTGGTATCAAACATTGATGTGATGGCTATGTGTATTTTAGCCATTTTCAGCGATAGTGGTAGGACCTGCAGAACAGTGGGGTCCCTTGACGGGGGCTGCAGGCTTAAATGCATTGATCAGTTCATGAACCAAATCTCCACTATTTATTATCAGTTAATTTAGTGTGTGCAGAGCCCCTCCAATGTCTATATATATATATATATATATATATATATATATATATATATATATATATATATATATATATATATATATATATATATATATATATATATATATTTTCCAGATCTGGCTCTCCTGGTGCCCACGGATAACCAACCCATTCTGCACCACTGGGCAACTTTCAGCTGAAAGCCTCTTAGTTTTCTCGTTTGAGCAGCTTCCAGCTTGAAAGCCGCCCAGTGTGTACAGGGCAGCAATGAGTAGAGATGGGCATCTCGGCTTCTTTCCATGAGCGGCTCAGAATGGTTCAGCGACGGAAAAGAACGGGTTCTTTGGAACGGCTCACTGGCTCATTAAAGATAATAGTGGCACATAGGTGTGTAATAAGGTGCTACAAGAAGGTAATAATAGTGGCACATAGGTGTGTACTACTGTGAAACAAGTGAGTGAGGTAGGACATCATTACCATCCCAGTGTGTGCACACCCTCAACCCCACTGCCACCCACCACTCACCCCCTGGACTTACCCACCATTGCGAGCAGTGCTTCGTTGTTCCGGACACACGGGCTCGGGCATTGGCAGTGTCCTGTCCCGTAACTGAGACTCATCAGACAGTGACTGAACAGTGAGTGGTGGTTCCAGGAGCGAGACGGTTCTTCATTGTCAGTCTTTATTAAAGAACCATCTTGCTCCAGGAACGGGCACTCACTGTTACGTTTACTGTCGAGTCGCATCAGTGACATGTGACTCATCAGTAAACAGTGAGTGTCGGTTGCTGGAGTGAGACGGTTCTTTTCCAGTCGCTGACAAGGCTCACGCACTTCATTTAGAAGAACCGACTCGTCGAACTGGCTCATTTGTGAGCTAGCCATCTCTATCAATGAGCGGTGAGTGCTGATGCGGACTCCCGCATCATCGCTGGCCCAGACCCTCATCTGCTGGTATTACCAGCGAGGGAGCGTCCCGCTATGGAAAGTCGTCCACCCCGGGAAAAACAGCTAAACAGGTGAAAAATGCTTAGTGTGTATGCACTGAGCATTTTTCAGCCCAGCGATTTTCCCTATAATCATTATCCATACATGCTGGGCAAAAACACTCAAGGTCCATACACACTAGGCTACTATGCCCAGCGATGATATTGTTCATCGCTGGGGGGGAAAGCCACTCGGTGCAGACCCACTGCCCGGCGCCGACGGAGGGGAGAGGATGGCTTTGCATAGCACAGAGCTATGCAAAGCAGTCCTCAAAGCTGCTCATCTGCCGGTATTACCAGCAGTTGAGCGGCTTTCCCAGTGATGATGCGGGAGTGCGCAGCAACACTCACCGCTCATCGCCGGGGCATACACACTGGGTGGCTTTGAGCTAAAAGTCGCTCAAACATGCTGTTTTGAGCAGTTTTCAGCTCAAAGTCGCCCAGTGTATATGGACCTTTACTTCCAAGAGGTTCTTCACAGTGTCCTTCTGAGTCTGGCTGTTGTGTATCTTTTTTATATGTAAAGGCCCATACACAGGTAGAGAATTTAATTTCAAAAGATTTTGCCAAAATATCTGAACAATATATCTTTCACAAAATTAGTGCATACATACTTAAGGTCCATACACACTGGGCGACTATGTATGGACAGCGTGTATGGACAGAGATGATAGGATTCCTTGCTGCGGGGAAAGCCGCTCAGATGAACGGCTTTCCCGGCGATGTTGCGGTAGTGCGCAGCAGCGATCACTGCCAGGCCACACACTGGGCGGCCTTTAGCTGAAAACCTGCTGTTTTGAGCGACTTCCAGCTCAAAGTCGCCCAGTGTGTATGGGCCTTTTAGTTATTTTCCAAAAGAGCAAGAGATTTTCAGGAGGCAAAAGACTTTGCTGAAAATCTTTCATTATAAGGCTAGTTACATTTAAGGCTAGCTGGGTTTAAATTCAAAGGATGGGAGGAGGGGCCATATTATTCTGTGCATTTATGTTATTAGGATCTGCTTCAGAACTGATCGCTAGGCTGCGTATATTCAGAGCCCAGTGATCATTTAACCGCGGCCCCATTCAGGTGAAATCCCGCTCATTT
The DNA here is from genome assembly GCF_055691185.1 of Crinia signifera. Taxonomy (NCBI): domain Eukaryota; kingdom Metazoa; phylum Chordata; class Amphibia; order Anura; family Myobatrachidae; genus Crinia; species Crinia signifera. Next base: position 394,299,015 of record NC_139217.1, on the reverse strand, counting down.
ATTTGCAGCCGTCCATGTAGAAAGAAATCCATTCACCTGCGCCAGCAATGTATACATTACCACCATAACAAAATATACATTGGTGGCCAGTGGTGGTGGTAACATATACATTACCACCATAGAAAATATACATCGCTGGCCTGCACCAGCAATTTATAGGTTGCGGTCATAAAAAATATACATTGTTGGAGAGTGGTGCCAGGAATATATACATTGCTGGCCTATGCCAGAAATGCATATGTTACTGCCTTATAAATAACATTGGTGGGCAGTGGCGTGTGTATGCTCCACACAGTGGAGCAGGGGGAGGGTGCGGGCGGTCAGCCGGGCATCATGTGAAGTGGTGTGGTAGTCCTGCTCTGTGTGGAGCAGGTAGGGGAAGGAAGCGGGGCAGTCGGCCAGGTGGCATGTGTGGCAGCTTGGGAGAAGGGCAGCCGGCCGACCGGGCTGCATGGGAACGGAGTAGTCACCCTTCTCTGTGTGGAGAAGGCAGGGGGAGTGAGCGGGACGGTCAGTCCGGGCTGTGTACACACAACGATGATAGCTTCAGGTGCCTGAATGAGACAGCGGAGTGTCAGCAGTGTGACCGTGTGCAGTGTGTATCTGTGTCTGTTCTATATACTGGCGCCCTCTCTCTCATCCGGGATGCATGGTGCGCGCGTCCATAGCCACCAGTGCACCTGGGGCTTTGTACGGGAGAAAACGCTTCCAGCAGCGGGGGAGATCTTTACCCTCCTTCCCCCCTCCTGAGCAGCTGTGTTCCTGCAGGCCGCCCGGGGCTTTGTACGGTCGAGAACGCTTCCAGCAGCGGGGGAGACCTTTAGCCTCCTTCCCCTCTCCTGAGCAGCCACGTCCCTGCACTGCATCATAGTGGCCCTCAGCAAGTCTATCCCGTACAGCTGCTATGAGACCGGGCACTCCTGGAACCTGTCCTGCTTCACCTCCATGCTGCAGATCATGCAGAGTGCCATGGATGAGTCCCGGAAGATTGCGCCCCTCTACCTGGTGAGAGACTGCTGGGGGAGGGTGGCTGGGAGGGAGGGGCCTGGCTGCTGCCTTCCTGCTTTTCCTCTGCACACACTGTATCTCCCCCTGGAGTGCTGAGCTGATAGGCTTATTAGCCCATCGTTATACACACACACTCACAGAGTGACAGATCTGGGCTATTACATAGGAGGTACTGCTGTATTATAGTATAACATGGTGTATTACGGTTACAATCTCACACCTTTTAAATCAGAATCGAATCTAACTTCCAAGGTCTCTCTACCTATATGTACCTATCTCAGTAAAATGCCAGTTAGAAAATCACTCACCCAAAGAGAAAAAATACATATTCCAAATAAATAAGGAAATATAAATTTGGTGGAATATTATTACCCGGATGCACCCACGCTGAGTGTGCCAAGCGATCTCACAGGACCTGGGCCAAAAGTTGAATCCCTCTTACAGTCAGTAGCCACCAGTTACCGACTCCACCTTGTGGTGTGTAATTTGCTGGGTGCAGCAAGGGTTAACACAGTAATGCCACCGGAGAGGGTCCAGTCTGCGGCAGATCACTGTCTATATTGGCCAGAGACGGATGTGAATGTTAAAATATTCTTTGTAAAGCGCTGCAGGATGTATGCACTATATAAATAACTGGAAATCAATTTAAAAGTAAATTTTTTATCACTCGCCTACCATCATTAACACATTAGGAAAATGGCGTCTAGCATCTACAGTATATTACATTTTGCCTAGAGCCAATGTCTCTTTAAAGATGGTGGTGCAGCACGGAGGTAAATCCCTTCACTGCCAAGGGGCAATTCCTCTGACAACAGTATGCTCAGTGGCGTAACTATGGAAAAATCTCCCCCCCGCAACAACCCTTTTGCGCGCCCCCGCCAGGTCGACCCCCCAACCCCCTTACCCCCTGCACGTAGTGCCGCTGCGTCTGCAGTGCCCAGGGACCTTCAGCCGGCGAATCAGTCTGCGCTGCGGCTCTCCGTCTCCCTGCTCTCCCGGCTCCTGCTGTGATAAAAAACATGTCACTCAGAAAATGGCTGCCCCCGTACAGCAGACCGTTTTTAAGGATGCTAGAGGAGGCCTCCGCCTCCTCTAGCATCCTCAAAAAAGGTCTGCATTAAGGGGGCAGACATTTTCTGTGTTTCACCTTTTTTATTGCAGACGGAGCAGGGAGAGCAGGGAGACGGAGAGCCGGCAAAAGATCCCATGGCAGACGCAGCGGAACGGTAACAATAGCCCCGCAGCCCCCCGGCGCCCTCACCTTCCAAGCGCCTCCCCGCCACCGCGGGGGCTGCGGGGCGATAGTTACGCCAGTGAGTATGCTGTGTATATATATATATATATATATATATATATATAAATAAAATATTATATTGTTTCCAGTGCACTCACGGTAAAAAGAACAACATGGGTGGTGCTCCCATCAGGCACATGTTACTCCAACATGGTCCAAATCCACATAATTTGAAATCAGGGCACTCACCAAGCAGCAGTATTTCAAGTGCTTTTTTATTCCACCAAATTCATTTGCTGTAGAAGTTGCCTTCTATGTGGGACACAGGATGCCATGATTAAGGGCCTGTAACAGGTCCGAAACGTCGGCTTACAGCAAATGAATTTGGTGGAATAAAAAAGCACTTGAAATACTGCTGCTTGGTGAGTGCCCTGATTTCAAATTATGTATGTATATATATATATATATATATATATATATATATATATATATATATATATATATATATATATAGCACTGACCTTATTATACAACAGAACTGCAGTTAGTTTTTTACTACATTTCTGACTGTCTTCAGAAGCCAAATCATTACAATAGCTTATACTTCAGTACATCATCACTTTTAATCATGCAGATGGAATTATTGTATCAGGCGAATGATGCCTGATTTAATGTGATGAACTTATTGTACATCCTCTGGAACACACAAACATTTCTTAGTTTGCGAAGCGAGGTGTAGAGCCTGATATACTTACTGCGATGAAAGAACATTTGTGTTTTAATTCATTAGTCTTGTCTTCAGATCTCACAGCTGTCAGAGAGCCTGAAAATCTATTATGTAGTTAGACAAATTGCATTTCAAAATCCAATTCCAAAAATAATCAGTCTGGATGTTTGCAAAGTATTTGTTCTGGAGCATTTCAGAAACTAAAACAAATTCACAAAATTCTCTTTTCTCAACAACCAACAAATAACCCTCCAGAATCTAAGCAAGCTGTCCTAGTTACAGATGGATTCAAGTTGAACTCTTCTTTGTAAAATTCCAAGCAGGCAAAGTATTCCAGTTTGTGCTTTTGGCTGGCATGTTTAAAATGTGTGTATACTTTAAAATCACATACAACTCAATAATCATACCTAGATTCACTTCCATGGCCTCAAAATGGCAACATGCTGGGTGCTATGACATTCTTGAGACTTTGCCACCAGGCTAGAAGAAATCATGCTTAAGAAACTGAACAAGATGAGCAAGTTGTGCAGGTTCCACCAGGCCTTGAAGTTGTCCTGGAGAGGTGGTGGGACTAATTTCCCTCTGCTGCCTAATTCTCCCCCCCCCCTTCCCCCCCCAATTACTGTGCATGCCCCACCCCCACTATTTAACCCCTGGGTACCAGAAAGAATACAAGGTCGTACATATGTTCTGGCTTAATAGTAAAAACATCCATCTGTATGACCTTGTCAATCTGGACCTACAGTAGTCCCAGAGAAAGCTCACACTCTTAGACCTGCATCAACTCTTGGTTGTGTTGCACTTTCTGGCTACTGGCAGCTTTTATGTTGTCATTGGCAGAGAAATGGGGGTCTTGAAGTCCACCCTCTCCCTGGGTATCAGACTCTGGTGCTGGAAAATTTACAGCCCCACATATCTGCCTCTATCTTACCTAGCCAGGAGTCAAGGTGGTATGCAGTCGTGGTAACTTTATTTCACATTGGATGTGATAGGCTGCACACAAGTTGGGCTGAGACCTCCTATTGGGAGGCAAAACATCTCAATAAACAGCATGCACACTCTACTAATGTGCAGTTCGTTTGTGAAGAAAATCTCCATATCTTGAGGGTTGTGGCTGGTTACCCTGGCTTATTTCATGATTCCTACATCCACAGCCAATCAGTCCTGCCAGCCAAATGCCACAGGGGTAGTTGCTGGCTATGTGTCAGCACCGGGGTTTTCGGTGTTCCCGGTTGTGACCTGGGTGGGCCAGTGGAGGGTGCTGGAAACAAGGTTGTTTGATGTATCATGAGGACATGCACTGGGACACCAGGGGGCAGCTGAACCAGAGGGTTGGTGAAAACCAGGAACAGGGGCGCAGAGTCTAACTCGCAGATGGTTTTCACCAGGTAGCCAAATCAAGGAGCTTTGGACTTAGCTGTCCCCGACAAGCAGGTTGTGACCCCGTGCCCTGGTCCTCTGGAACAAGCTGACTGGTGACAGAGGACTCTGCGGAATGTATTGCAAAAAATTGAGAGCAGTAAAACAGTGAGCTGAGCAGCTCTAAAATACCTCCAAGTATACAATGTGACACTGCACATTTCCACATACACCAAGGTTCTCTTGTGGTATTGTATTTTTGAGCTCTGATGTTCTAAATCAAATAAATTCTCAAGTCCGATAATCCTCCCAAATGGAATATCCAAAAAAAGAGCAAAATATACAAAACAGAAGTATGTGAAGTACTGTTTAGACTATTGGTGGTTATCAATATATTGAAAGAGATGTCAAAACCTGTTCCATTAGGTTGATCTACACAGAGTTGACATGCAGCGTATGGGGAGGGACAGTGAGGTCACCTAAGGAATCCCAATTCACTCTCCGGCGCAATTTTGTTATGCAAAAGAAAGAATTAAAATAGTGTAACACAGCTTTTATTTTTAAAACATCAAATAATAAAACAATAACATTGCAGTAGGACTCTCACCAAATGTGATGGTCCACAAAGATTTGCAGACAAACAGAGCATAGGTAGTAAAACAAAGCAGGCGTCCCTGATAAGTCCTCCTTTCCTTCTGGGTCGAATCTACTGTGTTGGTCTCCCCTCCTGGCCGACCAGTTTGGATAGACTAGCTATCTTTTTCAAGGCATGTATTAAAATGGAGTCAGTGGGCAGAATTTATTCCACCCACCAAACAAAATATAAATTTCCTATTTCCAGACATGGATACTTCTATGGCTAATGGAGTCCACAAAATCACATTAAGTGAGTCCTAGGTCCAGAGGGAATGCAAGTCCATAGTTTAGTGTTGTCCAATGCGCTCTGGCGTGAAATCGTGGGAAACAGAGATGATTCTGTGAGACTCAGCGGCTCACTGCGCAGGACAGGAAGTGACTGAATGGAGAGGGAATGCCAGAACGAGCGTGAGGGACGCCGAGTGAGGGGGACACGGTGCGGTGTGGGGTGTGCGTGTGCTTCAGGGTGATCAGGAGCAGGAGTGAGCGGAACACTGCACCAGCAGCAGCGGCGGGCGGGCAGCAGTCAGCGGGCAGAAGTCAGCGTGAAGTGCCGCTGAGAGAGTGACTGGAAGCGCGGCAGCAGCAGCAGCGTGTGAGCGGGACGAGTGAAACAGCGCCAGGAGACCTGAGGCGAGCAGGGGGAGCAGTGACTGGATCTGTCCCCCTGCACACCTGACCACAGCTGACTACAAGCTAAGTAAAGTATAGTTTAAAACTTCCTTAAACTTACTTAAACTAGCCAGTTAGCTAGATTAGGGGAGATAAATAGCAGATAAATAGCGGGGTGTCAGAGCAAGGGCACTGAAGGGAAGATAGTATAGGGGGAAACAGCTAGTTAATAGCTAATTAACTAGGATCAGATAATTAACTAAGGTCAGGGATAAGTGTGTGTGTACTGGGCATAAAACAGGGGCATTAAATAGGGGGTAAACACACGGAGTACGGTTGGCATATTGTGGGCTTATTACCAGAGAATATTACCAGATTTTTAATAGTGTGAGCAATTACAGGTTCACAGTGTGCTGCCTGAGGTGAGAGAGGGCCACCAAGTACATCAAGCAACTGGAAAGAACTCTGAAGACGCAGACGAATACGGAGTAGACTGGAGGACGTGAGGTCGCCAGGAGTGCGTTACAGCTGCAGGAACAGAGAAGTATCAACTAACTATTATTTGATAGTGTCATCTAATTTACTATTGTATACTTGGGGTGAGTTGCAGGGAGATAGATAAAATGGAAGGGGCCCTGATTGAAAACCTCAATCAGTGCATGTCGTGCAAGATGTATGCGCACCTGGAGCAAGAGTCCCAGTGCGAATATATCTGCACGAGATGTGAGCAAACGTCCGCCCTGGAAGCCCAGGTCACTGATCTAGAGCGGGCCGTTCGGCGACTGAGAGACATTTACAATCTTGAGCAAAGCCTAGATAGAATGGTGGAAGAGTTGCAGTTGGGGTCACTGGTAGAGGAGGAGGATCAGGCAGACAGCTGGGTCATGGTTAGAAGGGGAAACAAGAGGGTCAGGCGGGACAGGAACGACATCTCGGATCTATCACACCTGAACAAATTTGCCCGGTTGGACGAAGTTTCGGGGGAGGATAGAGACGAAATGACGGAGCTGGGGGAGACTGCTCCCTCTAGCAACCAGAGGAGCAGTCCCTCTAGCTCAAACGGGATGACAGTTAGTGAGGTACCAAGGCAGATAGTGGTGGTAGGGGATTCTATCATCAGGAGAACAGATAGGGCAATCTGCTATCGGGACTGCGATCGCCGCACGGTTTGTTGCCTCCCGGGTGCTTGGGTACGGCACATCGTGGACCGAGTCGACAGATTATTGGGAGCGGCTGGGAGCAACCCGGCGGTCTTGGTGCACATCGGCACCAACGACAAAGTCAATGGTAGGTGGGATGTCCTCAAGAAAGAGTATAGGGAATTAGGTAAGAAATTAAAGGCGAGGACATCTAGGGTAATTTTCTCGGAAATATTACCAGTGCCACGCGCTAGCCCAGGGAGGCAGAGGGAGATTAGGGAGGTAAATGTGTGGCTTAAGGACTGGTGTAGGAAAGAGGGATTCGTGTTCATGGAACACTGGGCAGACTTCTCGGTCAGGCGCCATCTTTTTTGCCGTGATGGATTGCACCTGAACGAGGAGGGGGCTGCGGTGCTGGGGGGGGGGGGGGAAGGATGGTTAGAGGGTTGGAGGATATTTTAAACTAGTCGACAGGAGGGTGGGGGCAGCAAGACATTATGGGACCATCAGGGGGAGAAGCCGGACTGGGATCAGGAATCATATGGGGGAAGGAGGGGGACAAAGACACAGAAAAAATCCTGGGACATAAGGGTATAATCAGGGGTAACTCTCAGGGTGCATCAGGAATGTCATGTAATAAAATGTTATGTTGTGACAGTCACGTTACCCCATTACAGTTCTTAGGTACAGATGATCTTAGTATACGGGAAGGAGGGAAGGACAGTGGAAGAATTCCCAGAACTTTAAATAGGTCAGGCAGTGTGCATGGTGGGGAGGGCTGTAGAGAGTCTATTGAAGGGGAGATGGGAAAGAGGAAGCTAGTAAAGAATACAAATGGGTCTTGAGGTGAAACTAATCACAATGTTAGAGACATATATAAAAATAAACATAAATTAAAATGCTTACTGGCTAATGCAAGAAGCTTAGTGAGTAAAATCGGGGAGCTAGAAATGGTGATCAGTAGAGACGACTACGACATCATTGGTATTACAGAAACATGGTGTAATGAGTCGCATGACTGGGCATTAAACATGGAGGGATATACACTCTACAGGAAAGAAAGGGAAAATAGAAGGGGCGGGGGTGTGTGCCTATATGTAAATAATAACTTAACATCATGTGAGAAAAATATGAGCACAGACCAAGAAGAAGACAACTTGGAGACCGTGTGGGCAGAGATAACCGACAATAATAAAAAAACAAAAAACAAAATTATAATAGGTGTATGCTATAGACCACCAAATATAAATGAAAGGGAAGAGTCTCTTCTTTTAAACCAAATCAAACAATCATCAAATCAGGGTCAGGTATTAATTATGATTTTAATTTACCCGACATTGATTGGGAAAACGAAACAGGTATATCAGCAAAAAGCAATGGGTTCTTAAGCTTACTTAAAGACCAGTTTATTACACAAACGGTAGAAACTCCAACTCGTGATGAGGCACTCTTGGACTTAGTATTAACAAATAATACAGACTTAGTTTTAAACACAAAAGTAATTGAACAATTAGGGAACAGAGATCACAATATGGTTTCACTGGAAATCAACTTCAGTAAATTACATCAAAAAGGATCTGCAAAAATACGAAACTTCAGAAAAGCGAACTTTGAATTATTCAGGGAAGCCCTAACAGGAATTGGGTGGGAAACGGTTATGGAGGGAAAAAATGCAGAGGAAATGTGGGATACTCTAAAAAAGGTGCTTGATTCACTAACTATTGAATACATTCCTAAAGTAAATAAAGGTAAATTCAATAAAAAAAAAGCCACCATGGTTGGACAAAAAAGTAAGGTCAGCTATCAACAATAAAACAGGAGCATTTCAATTCTTTAAAAATAACTTGAAAGAGGAGGCGTTCGCAAAATACAAAGAATTAAACAAAACTTGTAAAGGGGTAATCAAAGCAGCTAAAAGATTATATGAAGAGCGCATAGCCGCTGAAAGCAAAACCAACCCAAAGAAGTTTTTTAAATACATAAATAGTAAACGTTTAATTAAGGAAAACATAGGCCCACTAACTGATATTAGTGGACAAAGTGTTACTGAGGACAAGGGAAAAGCAAAACTGTTAAATGAGTTCTTCTCATCAGTATTTACTAAGGGAGAGCAGACAGTGGAACGAACATTTACCACAAACGGGACAAATAAGCCAGATCTCATTGTGGATTTCGTGCCGAAAGAAATAGTACTGAGGCTAAGCAAACTCAAAACAAATAAAATCACCAGGGCCAGATGGGATTCATCCAAGGGTATTAATGGAATTAAGGGAGGAACTAGCTACCCCCCTACATTATATCTTTAGCAAGTCACTATCGTCAGGTATAGTACCAAAAGATTGGAGAATAGCAGAGGTAGTGCCAATATTCAAAAAAGGAAAAAAGGAAGATCCCGCTAATTACAGACCCATTAGTTTAACATCAATTGTGGGTAAACTATTTGAAGGATTTTTAAAGGATGGTATCCAGGAATATTTAGACCATCACCATCTACTCAGTACTAACCAACATGGGTTTGTGAAAAATCCTTCATGCCAAACTAATCTACTAGGGTTCTATGAAGAGGTTAGCAAAAACCTTGACAATGGAAATGCTGTAGATGTGATTTTCCAAGATTTCGCTAAAGCATTTGATACTGTCCCACACAAGAGATTGATTAATAAAATGGAGAACCTAGGATTGGGTGAAAATATCTGCAGATGGGTAGGGAACTGGCTATGTAATAGAGAACAAAGAGTGGTTGTGAATAGTGCCGTATCAGATACGATACCGGTACTAAGTGGAGTGCCCCAGGGTTCGGTTTTGGGGCCCATTCTGTTTAACATTTTTATTAACGATATTGGGATAGGGTTACTCAGCAATGTATCCATCTTTGCGGACGACACAAAACTTAGCAAAGTCATCAAATCATCAGAAGATGTCAGCATGATTCAAAATGATCTTGCAATTCTAGATGAGTTGGCAAAAAAATGGAAGATGAGGTTCAATGTAGATAAATGTAAGGTTATGCACCTTGGGAGACACAACCAGTGTGCAAGTTACAACCTTAGCGGAGAGGAACTGGGTAATTCCATACTTGAAAAGGATCTAGGAGTGCAAATAGACAGCAAACTGGGATGTAGTGCCCATTGTAATGTAGCTACAAAAAAGGCCAACAAAATTCTGGCATGTATTAAGAGGGGAATGGAAACTAGGGACTCAAGGGTAATTATGTCACTGTATAAAGCATTGGTGAGACCTCACCTCGAGTACGGAGTGCAGTTCTGGGCCGCACACTACAAAAAGGACATCATAGAATTAGAAAAAATCCAAAGGCGAGCAACAAAGCTTATTAGGGGAATGGAGAATTTAAGCTACGGGGAGAGATTAAGCAATTTGGGACTATTTACATTGGAAAAGAGACGTTTAAGGGGGGACATGCTCAACATGTACAAGTGTATCAAGGGCCAATATAAGGAACTGTCACACACCCTCTTTTCTACTAGAAAGGAATCTAGGACACTAGGGCATGATAGAAGAAAAAAGATTTCATTCAGCTAGTAGAAAGAATTTCTTTACGGTCAGAACAGTCAAACTCTGGAACTCTCTTCCCAGAGAGATGGTAACGGCTGGATCATTAAATGCGTTCAAGGCAAAGTTGGACAAACATTTACGGGATAAAAACATCCAAGGGTACAAATAGGAAATATAAACGGTCTGTAAAATATCAGAACCTACTCCAGGTTGAACTAGATGGACGTAAGTCTTTTTTCAGCCTTACCTACTATGTAACTATGACCAGCCGCGTGTACTTCCGGTCCCAAAACCGGAAGTGACGTTTTTTGCGTTCCACCGCGTCTACTTCTGGTTTTGGCGGTGGGGGGAGGCATTCCACCGTTGGTTGACTTCCTGTTTGAGAGCTGGTAATGGGAAGTGACTTCCCCCTATTCATTATTAAAGTGCCCGATCTTTGTGCAAATGATTATCCTCAAAGGAAGGATAGACAACAATCAATACCACACACCACACTTGTATATAATTAACCATTTGTGTATAAAAATGACAAAATAGGACACAAAAATTATATAAAATTACATAAAAGTGCAGAAAAATAGAGAAAATTCATAAACATTCACAGAAAAAACAGAAATACTATAAAAACCATTTTAACTAAAAATCTTTATTTAACGGTTTTGGTATTAGGGTTTCATAGTTAAAAATGGTTTTCATTTTAAATTTAGACTTTAAAGCCCTTTCCATCTATGCTGATTTTATTTATAGCATACAAATTTAAAATGTGTTTAAATTAACTCATGATTGCAATACTAAAGTGCATTGATAGGGCATGACTTTCTAAGCCCTTTTTAATATTTCTCAAATATTTAAAACCACCAATAGTCTAAATAGTACTTCACTATTGCTTGTTTTGTAGATTTTTTTCTTTTCTTGGGTATCCCATTTGGGAGGACTATCAGACTTTATTTGATTTAGAACATCAGCGCTCAGAAATACACCAAGGTTCTCTTGTGGTATTGTCTGCGAACTGTAAATTGGAAGTCTTGTGGTGCCCACACATGGTACAATTCTTGTAAACAATTTGGTCTAGATTGCATTGCCTCGCATGCATAGGTTTTGTAATGCAATGAGATCAGATCTAGTACAAAAAGTATGTGCAGCACACAAGGAGAGGTCAGAGCAGGAAAAGTATATTGAGAATCATCAGCATAGAGATTAAATAAGAGAAAAGTGCCAGTGAGCTTACCTAAAGAGAACAGAGAGAAAAGGAGAGGTCCAAGAACAGAATATTGAGGGAAGTGTGAGGCAGGTGGAACATAATCTACTGTTAGAGAAAGCTCAAGGAGATATTGAGCCATGAGAGAAAACAGAGAAATAGTGGTCAGAGAGGTAGGAGGACAGTCAAGAGAGGGCAGTATCATTTAGAACAATGGAGTGAAGGATAAGTATCAGAGCAGCAGAGAAATCAAGGAGATGGCTCTTAAATTTGGCAGCATGGAGGCCACTAGTGAAGTGGAAAGGATAGAAGCTAAACTGAAATGGGTGAATCAGGGAGTGTAAGAAAAGAAAGGTAGTGCGTGATTGTAGACAATACACTCAGATATTTTGGAGTCAAAAGAAAGATTGGTCAGTAGTTGGAGACAGTAGCATATATTCAATGCCGTGGGCGAGCGGTGACTGCGAGCAGGACTTTTTGCTCGCAGTCACCGCTCACCCTGTCAGTATTCAACTGACCCCCCTCATTCGCAAATTCTCCCTCGCTCCGTTTTTTGAGCGAGGGGGAATTTGCGAATGTGCCTCCAAAAACTGCGAGAATCGAGGCTAATTACAGCGAGTTTGCTGCACTAGCCTCGGCTCTCGCAGTTTAGGGGAATCCTCGCCGTTCTGTGACTGCGAGGATTCCCCCGGAACGTTGCATAGTGCGAGTGGCCGGCGCGGGGGTTAAACTGGTCACTGGTTTTCTGTGATCCTCGCAGTTTAACCCCCTCGCCGGCTGCTCGCACCGGCATTGAATACTTGCCATTGTTTTAAGAATAAGGGAGGATAGGGCATGCTTGAAGGCAGAGGAGACCATGCCTGATGAGAGGCAGGCGGTCAGAGGACTGGATGACTAGGACTTAATCTCTAGATACGGGGGGTGGGGGTGTAACAGTTAGTCATATGGATAGGGAGGGTTTGTCCGGGATAAGAGGGGGGGAGATGTTGAGGGTCTAGTGTGCCATGATAGATACTGTAGCTACAACAAGTATTCTACATTTTATGAAGCTTCCATGTCATGCACTACCTTATATTAAGATATTTTGCACATTCACTTGGATGTATTTGATCCTATAGCCAATAAAAAAAAAATTGGAAAAACTGAATTCACAAATGCTTCATGATCCTTAAACAAACGTGATTTGCTGAGCAAAATGCCATATGGTCTATCAAGTACAATGATTTCAATCAATACTAAGCTACTGCTTACATTTCAGTCAACTCTGGGTGACCTTAACCAGTAATGAAATAGTCTCAGACTGTGACCTGATGTAAAATGGTAAATGTAAATTTACTGCAGCTCTGAAATGTTTAATCATCTTTTTCAAAGGTCTCTGATAGGTCTATATGGGTTAGAGCATGTCATAATACTTTTCACTATCTGCCTTCATGTAGTTAGAACAAATGCCCTTAAGAATAGCAATAGAAAGTTCTTGAATTTAAGGTTAGAGAAAAGATGTTTCTATTCATTAATGTATCACATATGTAAGATGGACCTTGAGACCGATGAAGGTTAGACTGGCATGGCATATGTACAATATAAGAAATTCATTGGACATGCATTCCTTTCTGGCTCACTTTCAAAGTCGATAGATGTTCAGAGATGTACAGTATATAAATATTTTTTTGTGGTATGAAATAAATAGATCACCATTGTATATATGCAAATATAAAGAATTCTCTATAATAAAAGGCTAATGCTGTGCCTCACCTCTATAGGGGAAATTAAAGTGATGTGATTGCCAATGGCCACAAAATGGCGCCAAACATAGCAATTCAAGTGTTGTTCAGTGTAAAGAGCAACTGACTATGCAGCGCTATATAAGAAACTAAATAAATGAATCTGCAATTACATGGATGTGTGTTTTGTATACAATATGCCACAAGGGTGTGTATATAGAATTTGAACTTAAATGCTTTTGTTAGTTTGCATTCATAATAATGTAAAACATCCTCTGAGAAATGTATTTTTTTTTAAAATGAATTTAAGGATGTATTATATATTGTTTTAAGTACTATCTATTCTTTGTATACATAGAAAGAAATGGCACGCAGACTAAAAAGTTAAAAAAATACTCATATTTTGAAACCATGGGGCAGTATTAAGCCTGGAGAAGAGATAAACTGGAGATAAAGTGAAAGGAGATAACGCAGCAGCCAATGAACTGTGTTTGACAAGTACAGTGCTGAGTTGATTGGCTGGTGCGTTCTCTCCTTTCACTTTGTCTCTTCTCAAGGCTTAATACATCTGCCCCCATAAAGAGAAGAGCCAAACGTTTTCAGGGAGATTTCCCCATCATCAGGGCCACAGCTGATACAGACAAAGTGCAATGTCCAAAGTATACAGTATATGGATTATACAAGTAAGCTTACTGTACCATCCCTTTAAACTAGAGTACTCATGGATTACACAGGTTATGTGGCTTATTAAAACCAGGTAAAAAGCAAACTTGCTGTAAGATAGCCAAAGATCCTGTGTCACTGAGGTGTGTTCTGGTTTAAAGGTACAGACCGGTATGCTATTACATGCGGTAATTTACAGAGCAGTAAATTATTGGGCTATCCAATCGTGACTTGTTTTTACCATTTGATAAATGACCCATTATCAGGTGATAACACACAAGGTAAATTTATTAAGATGGCAGGCCATTTGAAGATAGGATGTTGCCCATAGCAACCGATCACATTCTACGTATTTATTTAAAACCTTCTACAAGACAATAGATAGAATCTGATTGGTGGTATTGGCAACATGCCCACTTTAATAGAACTTATGTCTTAGTAAATTTACCCCTATCTTTTATCTTCTAAAAGGTGCTAAGTAATTTCAAAGTACAATCTGATTGGTTGCTATGAGCAACAACCCATCTTCAATAGAACTGCCATCGGTACTTGTTTCCTAGAACGGCCACAATCGGGGGTAATCGTGTACCTTAACTTAAGGTACACGATTACCCCCGATGGACCAGATTTCCTTTGAAATCAGGTCCATTTTGCCGGCAAAGGCAAAATCGGGTCCATCGCGTCGGTCGGGTGCATTAACATGGCACGCGATGCGACCGACGCGATGCACCCGATTTTGCCATAGGGTTCAATGTTAAAATATTTTTAACATTGTTATCGGTAAAAAAATGGGAATTGGGCCAATATGGCCTATTTCTCATTGTATATGCCCCCCCCCCCCCCCCATTGTGAACGTCACCCCACGACTGACGCCAACCCGAAGCGTGGCGAGCGCAGCGAGCCCGCGAGGGGCGGCGGTACGCGTCCTCCGACCTTTTCCTACCCCTACTATCCACGTTGGAGTGGAGATGAGAATATAAAGTGTGGCAAACGCAGCGAGCCACCGAGCCCCGCGAGGGAACGCGTATACCTGTGAAGTTATACGCGTCCGCTCGCCACGCTTCGGGCTCGGTGGCTCGCTGCGCTCGCCACACTTTATATTCTCAACTCCACGCCGACGTGGATAGTAGGGGTATGAAAAGGTCGGAGGACACGTACCGCTACTCTCGCCACGCTTCGGGTTGGCGTCAATCGTGGGGTGCCGTTGAGGGGGTTAAAATTGGGGTCTGGGTAGACTTTTACATTGAATCCAATGTAAAATAGGGTCCCAGGGACCCTATTCACATTTCAATCAATGTAAAAATCGGGACCATCGCGTCGGTCGCATCGCATGCGATTTGGTCGCATGCGATGCGATCGATGCGATGCGACCGACCCGATCAACATCGGTGTGGCCATTCTAGGAAACAAGTACCCTGCCATCTTAGTAAATTTACTCCATGGTGCCCTGGATAAGGCCCTGGATAAGTTCCTGGACCCATGTGTTAATCATCAAAAAAATGGGGCTCCTGGAGTAGTATATTTTGGGGATTCTGCTTTGCATGCTTTAATCACAAATAAGTCCCAGCAGGAACTTACTGCAGCTGGTATAGTAACACTTTATATAAGAATGTCTATAGGTTGATTGAGTGAAAAATAATGATTAATAAGTCTCAGCATTATATTCCTTTACACTCCCACTCGCATGGCTAACACACGCCAACTCTCCTGCCGACTTATTGCCTCCTCCCACTCCTACCAAGATTTTTCACGTGCTGCTCCCTTACTCTGGAATGCTCTACCTCTCCCCCTCAGACTCTCCACTTCTATACAGAACTTCAAACAGGCTCTTAAGACCCACTTCTTCACCAAACCCAGCAAACTGTCCTTCTGTTCCTCGCCCTGCCGGTGTCACCCCTGTCTGTCTGCCCCTCCTCTTTAGAATGTAAGCTCTAACGAGCAGGGGCCTCTTACCTCATGTGCTTATCCCTTCTTACTTCAGCAGTCTTCGACTACACCAAAGCACGCTGTTTGCTGCCGGGTTGGGATCATTTGGTCTATTGCATTATGGTAGAAAGTCATTAGGTCGAATCCATTAGGTCGACATGCTAAAAGGTCGACATGATTCTAGGTCGACATGGGAAAAGGTCGACATGATTCTAGGTCGAAAGGTCATTAGTTCGACAGGTCATTAGTTCGACAAGGTCATTAGTTCGACATTGTCTATGTCGACATTCACAAGGTCGACATGGGGTTTTTCACTGTTTTTTTACCTGAATGTCAACACAGTCGACATGGACACAGTTTAAAGTGCACTGCATCCCCTCGCATCGCTCGCTGCGCTCGCTATGCGTCGGGCACGGTGCCTCGCTGTGCTCGGCACACTATTTTATTCTCCCACCACGCCCTAGTGGATGGTAGGGCATGAAATACCGCCTGTCGGCACATGTTGGCTCAAAAAACAGTGAAAAACTCCATGTCGACCTTGTGAATGTCGACATAGACAATGTCGAACTAATGACCTTGTCGAACTAATGACCTGTCGAACTAATGACCTTTCGAACTAGAATCATGTCGACCTTTTCCCATGTCGACCTAGAGTCATGTCGACCTTTTAGCATGTCGACCTAATGGATTCGACCTAATGACTGTCGACCATAATGCAGTAGACCAAATGACCGCATCCCTTGCTGCCACCTTGATACTTAAGTTGCAGCAATCGGCTGATGTTCCTATAATCATTTGCCCTGTATTGTCTTCAACTGTAAGTTACTGTTTTCCAGTTTGATTATGTGTACTCTGTAACTGGGCGCTGCGGAACCCTTGTGGCGCCATATAAATAAAGGATAATAATATTAATACAAAGTTGCCACTTACAGTACAGGTTGAGTATCCCTCAACTGTACATCCCTTACCTGAAATATTCCGAAAGCTGTAAGTTTTCAGAATATTTCGGATTTTTCTTTTTTTTTAAGCTCCCATTAGAGAGGCTAGTCCTATACACTCGCCTAGACTAAATCATTGGGCTTTAAAAAAAAAAAAAATCACACAGCTCTTTTGAATATCCTAAGTAACAACTGCACATTTTCATTAAGGGGCATATGAACGGTGCAATTGTGGCTATGGACGATTTTTACTACTGTATGTACTGTATGACTTGAACTCTCTGTAGCACAGAACCACCGATATTGACTA
The DNA here is from genome assembly GCF_055691185.1 of Crinia signifera. Lineage (NCBI taxonomy): Eukaryota > Metazoa > Chordata > Amphibia > Anura > Myobatrachidae > Crinia > Crinia signifera. The sequence goes on along the minus strand of NC_139217.1, from coordinate 394,282,031 downwards.
TACACAAAGTGCAATTTTGATATGGCTGATTTTGACAATACTAGAAATATATTTGTACACTTTCTAGTCGAAACTGAGCTGCCTGCACAGTCTGCCTTCTCTTGCTACACTGACCCCGTGGTGGCATACATCGGCCTCTCTGGAGCAATATTTACTGTTTTCTACCTACAGTATGTGGACAATATAGTCCATAACGGTAGTTGATGTTGCACTGTGTGTATGCCCCTTCAGAAGCATGAAATAAATATGAAAGTAGATAGCGATTAAAATCTAACATTTATATACAACATTTCTGTTTTCTAAAATAAAATTCATACCCATATCCATAGACAAACTTAAAGACAGTTTCTGATTAATCATATCTGGAGAGTTGCACTCTGCGGCATGAGGTTCAAACTTCAATATTTTATTCAAAATAAAGTTTATAGCAGGTTTAACTTAGTGCTCAGTATTCTGCATCAATGTACGCAGCTTTAACTAACCCATGAGTATTAAAAAGTGATGAAGGAAAATGTGTAAAACAGTGTGTAGTTGTAGATGGAATGTAATCATAGGTAACACCTAAATGACTGTACATGCTGTAAAATATACTCGATCGAAAGCAAAAAAACACTTGACATAGGATAACTGCACTGACTGGCGTATAGAGAGAGAGAGAGAGAGAGAGAGAGAGAGAGAGAGAGAGCGATAACCCATATGTGTCTGTTTCCGGTATTACTGACTGGAGCAATACTACCACCTAGTGGACTTCACAGATTACAAAACAAAGAACTTATTTTTCTTTTAGTTTTCATATTTCTAAAATATTATGCTTTGCATCATGTAGAAAAAAGTGATATCAGTTTAACCAGTGCTGTACAGTAGATACATCCCATTCATAAAAGTTTCCTCATTCGTTAAGGCCAGAGGTACGTTCATTCAGTAATACCAAGAAACACAGGGAATAAATTACATATAGTAAAGCACAGTTTAATATACACAAAAAAAAGATAAAATATGATTGAAATCCACAATAATCCACATAGGATCGCAGTTGAATATGCAGAATTCAGACAATATTTACAGCCGGTAATTGCTATATTGTCTGAATTCACCTGCGATCCTACTGAGCTGTATGTGGATTATTGTGGAATTCAATTGTATTTTAGCTTGTGTATATTAAACAGGGCTTCACTGGATGCACTGTATTTCCTGTTTTTCTGGGAACTACTGAATGAGCGAACCTCTGGCCTCAATGAATGAGAAGCTTTTATGAATGTGATGTATCTACGATAAAACGCTGGTTAAGTTGATATCACTTTATTCTACATGTGCTATTGGTGAAGGGACAAAGAGACCCGAATTAGATATTTACCGACATGGGCCTTGATTCAGACGTGCCCTGCGCATGCGCATAATCAGTTATGTGCAGGGCTACTCTGCGAGCGCCCTCGCCTACCCGCACAGTCGGCGTAGTGCACGCACAGTGGAAGGGGGGGGGGGTGCAGGACAGGGGCGGTGCTCCGACATGCAAACTCCCAGCGCTTCATGAGCGTTCCCATGTAAATGCAGGAGTGACACAGTGTGACGGGGGCAGCAGCTGACGTCACATGACAACTGCTCGGAAAGCTGTGAGCTTCGCAGCTTACCGAGCAGATCAGAATCAGGTTCATACTGTAGCTTCTATTCATCCCTGTGCACCTACACATCATTTTCCCATCCATTGTATTTACCTGAGTTGCTTTGCAACAGTTTATATGATTTCATTAGTTTTTTTATAAAACGAATCTTAGATACAGATGTGCTTCTGCAGAGACTTTTTTTTCCGAATGTGCTTCTGAATGTAAAAGTGTAGAAAAGTCCCAAGGCGCTAAAAAGTCCCTGCAGCCTCAATTCCCAAAGGAGGACCACTTGACAATCCTCGGTACAAGAGATTCCAGAAAAACAACAAGGAACTGAAGGCGCTTGACTGGGATGTCCAGGTGTGTAGATTAATTTCTCGGTTACGGGAAACAAAACATAAACAAAGAATGTGTATCAGTGACACAATCAAAAATAATTTATCAAAGTTATCATGGGTCCCAGAGACAAATATCGTACCGGAACTCACAGTGCAGTGCTGTGCTTAACACATATAACGGTATCTTTTTAGGGGTAAGGTAAGGTTACTCACCTTCTGATATCTGCACTTCAGTTGATCACCAGCAGTGTACCCCTAAAAAGATACCGTTATATGTGTTAAGCACAGCACTGCACTGTGAGTTCCGGTACGATATTTGTCTCTGGGACCCATGATAACTTTGATAAATTATTTTTGATTGTCTCACTGATACACATTCTTTGTTTAGGTTTTGTTTCCCGAAACCGAGAAATTAATCTACACACCTGGACATCCCAGTCAAGCGCCTTCAGTTCCTTGTTGTTTTTCTGGTGCTTCTGAATGTGACTAAATCCCTTCACAAGATGCACAGTTTAATATAATACACCACACTTGTGTATCTGTGTGCGATTTATCAGTGCAGTCTTGTGAAGTGGTTTATTCACATCGCATTGAGATTAAGATGTAGTCATGAGAAAATCACACTTGCACTCAGCATGGCTTGCTCCCACCAGGCCTCTCGTGCCACATGGTGAATTGAGGCTGGATGTACGAGGACACATATCAGCATGGCTCACCCCCACCAGGCCTCCCTCGCCACATGGGGATCTAAGGCTGTATATACGAGGATACATCTCAGCATGGCTCACTCCCACCAGGCCTCTCGTGCAAAATGGGGAACTGAGGCTGGATATATGAGGACACATCTCAGCATGGCTCACTCCCACCAGGCCTCTCACGCCACATGGCGAACTGAGGCTGGATATACAAGGACGCATCTCAGCATGGCTCACCCCCACCAGGCCTCCCTCGCCACATGAGGAACTGAGACTGGATATACAAGGACACATCTCAGCATGGCTTACTCCCACAAGGCCTCTCGCACCACATGGCGAACTGGGGCTGGATACAAGAGGACATCTGTACAAAACAACTTTTTTTTTTTTAGAATTCTATTTTAAAGTGGTCAAGCAAAAGAGAACAAACATGGAAACAAGAGGGCCACAAAAGTCCAATACATCCCATAGTATTTAAAGTACTGTACATTAGTAATAAATATATGATGGATAGATATTGGAAGGCAAAGGAAAGTATGGAAGGTTGGGGAAGAAAAGGGAGGTCCACAAAACTGTATTGAGAAGCGCAACGGAACATGCTGCAGCTGCACTATAGAAAAAAATGAATAAATAAATGGTAGGTATACAAATAGTATCCAATAAAAAGAAAAGACAGCAACATGGAGGTGGAATCATAACAGTAAAGAGAGATTAGTAGTTGTTACCCATGGGTCCACTTATGAACCAAATCACATAAGAGGAAAATGGGGCCAATTCAGACCTGTTCATACAGCTCCAAATGCGGTCCCGTCTCCGATGATGGGGGTGTGCGCATGCACAAAGTTGCTCATGCGCATACATCTGGAGTGAATGCCTTCGGACAGGTGTATGGGGCGTTTGCAAAATCAGTGAAAGGCAGGGGGTGGTTCCTGGGGTACGGGGGTTTCATGGGCATACCCACAATAACGGTGGTCGCACCTATAGGAATGCTGCCTGGCCCTGCCTGCTTGGGGTGGGCAGATGACGTCCCCTGATGTTGGCACCGCTCCGAATTTGTCGGGATTACTTAATGAGAAAAAGTATGTATAGGCTTACTTTTCTTTATGAACAAAGGAGAAATCATTCGATGGTGAGTAACCAAATGATTTCTCCTTGGTGTGGACGCTTGTGAGCAGATGTGTAAGCGCACATAATGCATCGTAGTGCAGGGATTTAGGCAGCGGGTTGGGCGTGCATTTGGCAGGCCAGCGTTAACCTGTTCGCTAGTCAGCGAATATAAAGCAGCCTAGTGAGCAGATCTGAATTACCCCCAATATTTGGACAGGTCCACCATATATGGATCATCAAACCCTTGCAGCCACATCAAAGTCAACAGTCAGGTGCACAGGACGGGAACATTTTATTAAGTTTATCAGGAGTATAATACCAGCTGTAGTACACTTTATACGCAATAGAGCTTTTGGCTATACCTAGTCTCATGTCATTACAGACTTCTTCATACGGGGGAGGTCCGAGATCTCGCTCCCAAGCAATTTTATGGGGTCTCAAGGAGGGCAGGCTAGCATCAATAAGGAGGGAGTAAATCTGGGAGATCAAGCCCTTAGATAAGGGGCAGTGTTTACAAAGACTTTCAAAAGGAGTAAGAGCTCAGAGAACAAGAACGGAGGGTTAGGAATATAAAGTGTTGAATTTGAAGGAATTCAAAAAGAGATTAAGTGTATGGGATGGGGTTTTCTGTTGTAGTGTTTATAGAGATCGCCATTGACCCTGGTCACAAAAATCAGAAGGAAATTTAAGCCCACCCTTAGTCCAATTACGGATGGTAGATGATCCAGGAGGAAACAGGGGATTGTGTCAAATGGGAGTTGAGGGAGATGTCAGGGAAAGAAGATTCATTTTGAAAGAGTAGGAATCCCAGATTTGAGTGTTAAATTTGATACATGGGAGCAATGTAGATGCAGAGGGATGGTGTGAGGAGGGCAAACCCCAAAAATGAGTCAGGTCTTGGAGATGTATATAAGCCAAGTCAATATTAAGTATTGCCAGGGGCGAGTTTTAGGTCACAAAGCCCTCTACCGCCTCCCAATCAACTTATTGTGCATAATAATTTAAGTACTCCCCCAAATTTGTGAAAAGAACAACATACATCTACTCATCGGGATGGCCACTGCCTTGATCTGGCATTCACTAAGCTGTTCTCAGTGTCTGGATTCACCAATACTCCTTTCCCTCTCTCAGATCACAACCTTATCTCCTGCATGCTGTCCTCTAGTACCCCTAACTCAAAAACACAGAAATAATTTAATCCACCTCAAGCCCGCAGAAATATTAATATTAATTTTCAAGTACTCTCCTCCTCACTGCAACAACAGTTTGCTCCTATTTCTGCATTCAGTACTCCTGAGATGGAGGTATCACACCTAAACCTAACTCTCAAAACAGCCCTGGAAGAACTGGCTCCAGTTACCCACCACACTCCTCGTAGGCCTAGACGCCAACCGTGGCACTCTTAATTAACGAGACACCTACAAAATATCTCACGCAAAGTTGAGAGTAAATGGCGTAAATCTCACAGTCCAATGGATTTCTTTACATACAAGACTATCTACCAGTCCTATAGTTATGCCCTGGAAACTGCCAAACAAACATATTTCCAAACTCTCATTTCTGCTCAAGCTTCTAACCCAAAACGTATTTTTAATACATTTAAATCCCTTCTCAACCCTCCCTCATCCAAGCCACCAACCACTATCCATGCACAATAACTTGCTTCCTACTTCAGGGATAATATTGACAAGATCAGAGATGAATGCTCCAACTGAGTTGGTGATATGCTCAATTCCATACCTGAGCCCTCTGACGCATTTACTTCATTTGATCCCACGAATGAAGATGAAGTATCAGCACTTTTCTCTTCCTCCCACTCTACTACCTCTCCTCTTGACCCTATACCCTCACAAATAAGTAAATCTCGGTCTCTTGTGCTCATCTCAATCTTAACTAAAATCTGTAACCTCTCTTTCTCTACTGGTGTCTTTCCTTCATTGTTCAAACACGCAGTTATTACTCCGATTCTGAAAAAACAGAATTCTGATCCAAGCTCTCTCTCAAACTACCGTCCCATTTCTCAACTTCCATGCACCTCCAAACTACTTGAAAGACTTGCCTACACTCACCTCACACATTTTCTTAACTCGCACAACTTAGTGGACCCGCATCAGTCAGGCTTTCGTGCCCAACACTCCACAGAGACAGCACTGACTAAAGTTGTGAATGTTTAGACTGCTAAGTCTAAAAGGCCACTATTCACTACTAATTCTTCTAGATCTGTCTGCTGCTTTTGACACTGTTGACCACACACTTCTCATACAAACACTACAATCCCTAGGTCTTAAAGACACAGCCCTCTCTTGGTTCTCATCCGACCTATCTAACCGCTCCTTTAGTGTTCGTTTCTCTGATTCTACCTCCTCTTCGCTACCTCTTTCAGTTGGAGTACCTCAGGGTTCAGTTTTAGGTCCTCTGCTTTTCTCAATCTATACCTCATCTCTTGGCAAACTAATCAGCTCCTTTGGATTTCAGTATCATCTGTAGGCGGTTGATACTCAGCTCTACCTATCCTCCCCGGACCTGTCCCCATCTGTATTAAGCCGTGTCTCTGAATGCCTTTCTGCTGTTTCATCCTGGATGTCATCTCGCCACCGCAAACTTAATATCTCAAAAACAGAATTAATTATATTTCCGCCAATAAATAGTAGTTACCAACCTGATATCTCTATTGCTGTTGAGAAGATGACAATCACTCCTACCTCTCAAGCTCACTGCCTAGGTGTTATCCTTGACTCTGAACTTTCCTTTGTACCCCACATTCAATCTGTCTCAAAATCATGCCACATGCACCTAAAAAACATATTTAAAATTCGCCCTTACCTTACACAAGACACTGCAAAAACTCATGCTCTCATCATCTCACACATTGATTATTGCAATAGTCTCCTTATTGGCCTTCCCCAATACAGACTCTTACCACTACAGTCCATTATGAATGAAGCTTCAAGGCTAATCTTCCTAGCCAGACGTTCATTGTCTGCAAAGCTACTCTGTCAGACACTTCATTGGTTACCTGTATTCTACCGTACTCAATACAAAATTATTTTACTTACACACAAAGCCATAAACCAAACTACACCAACATACATATCTTCTCTTATCTCAAAATATCTTCCAGCTCATCCCAAGATCTGTGTCTCTCATCCACACTCATTACTCTCTCCCATTCCACTCTGTGGAATGCCCTTCCAAGCACAATAAGAATCTCCCCCAGTCTCCAAACCTATAAACGTTCCCTGAAAACTCATCTCTTCAGGCAAGCTTATCAAATTCCAGAACCAGTCACAGAAACTTGCATTCTGGTGGAATTGATGCAATAAAGAATACAGTATCTATCCTTAAGTATCAATGCCTATTTCCCTATAGATTGTAAGCTTGCGAGCAGGGCCCTCATACATTTTGACTGTCTGTAAATAGCCTGTTTGTTGTATCACTGTCTCCTTTGTAAAGCGCAATGGAATATGCTGCACTATATAAGAAACAGATATATACATATACATATATATATATATATATATATATATATATATATATATATATATATATTCCAAAGACAAAAAACCTTACGGTTTCACATGTCCCATTAAGGCTTCTTACACATGATCTGGCATTTCTGAAACCTGTTGTAACTCTTCCACTCAAACGCCAAAAAGCAATGAAATTACGATCATTAAGGCTAACGCCTTAATGGACGTGTTCCTTGCGCAATACAGATATGGTACGCCATCACAGCCTGTGGGTAAGTGCAGATTCAGCACTCTCACAGAGTGAGATTGCTGTCACTCACACAATGGTGGAGCTGCTAATTCACAGATTTGTGTGCTCATTGGAATACACACATGCAGTCTATGCAACTGAAGGTCTGAGCAGTTATGTGGCGCACTCATCCTAATAAGTACCTGCAATCATCTAAAACTGTCTAGCCCACTGAGTTACTATAGTGTTCATTCTAGCACCCGCCATCTTTGAAAACCCATGCAGTTCTGCTTCCCTGCTTGGGGTGTATCTGTCTGCTGTAGTGCTTCCAGCACAGTGTGATCTGTATATCAGCACTGCAAACCAGACCTGTGCTAGAAACACTACAGCAAACAGCAACACCCCAGACAGGGTAGAGGAACCGAGTGCTAGAATAAACACTATTACTAGAACTATCCCACTGAGGGTCCAACATCTTTCACACTCACTACATATATCCATTTCATTTAGTATTCACATACAGTTACCAGAAACATCTTTAATAATTGCAAAAACTAGAATACTCCCAACTACTATGCATCTACACTTTCTTCTCCTATACGCCTTCAGGCTGCTCTGTCTTCCCTGATACCTACTGCTGTGTGTATTCCCTCATCTGTACCAATGTGTCTTTTCCCATCTGCCCTGCCCTGTCTTTCCACACAGATGCCACTGTTTCCTTCTATCTGTGCCACTGGCTTCCCCTCTATTAGTGATACTCTGTCTCCCCCTCCATCCAGGCTGCTCTGCCTGCCTCATCCATGACAGTGTCCTTCCATCTGTACTGCTGTCTCCCCTCTCCATCTGTGCTGCTCTGTTTTCCCTTTATCCCCTTTACTCCAAACCCCCTCCCCCATCAGTGCTCTTTCCTCCAACTGCTCCTCTGTTTCCCACCCAATCGCATCACTCTGTCTTACCTTCCCCAATCTGTGCCACTCTTTTCCACCCATCTGCTTTGTTAGTCCCCCATCAGTGCTGCTTAGCCTTCCTACCATCTACGCATTTCTATTCCTCCCCATCCGCACCACACTGCCTCCTACCCAATCAACACCACTTTTACCCTATCCTCTGGGCTATGTTTACTGCTCAGACCTTCAGTTGCATAGACTGCATGTGTGTATTCCAATGAGCACACAAATCTGTGAATTAGCAGCTCCACCATTGTGTGAGTGACAGCAATCTCACTCTGTGAGAGTGCTGAATCTGCACTTACCCACAGGCTGTGATGGCGTACCATATCTGTATTGCGCAAGGAACACGTCCATTAAGGCGTTAGCCTTAATGATCGTAATTTCATTGCTTTTTGGCGTTTGAGTGGAAGAGTTACAACAGGTTTCAGAAATGCCAGATCATGTGTAAGAAGCCTTAATGGGACATGTGAAACCGTAAGGTTTTTTGTCTTTGGAATTTCATTGCTTTTTTTCAATTTATTTTTTTAACTCAAATGTAAAATTGTACTGTAAGAATAAACATTGGATTTTTAAAAATGTTTAACAATAACGCACCCTTGTCAATGAGCATTACCACTGGCTACAAGCATTACAAACCCCTGGCAATGAGTATGACACCCATATGATTATGGGTGTGTGTGTGTGTCTGTGTACAGGGTTAGGATACAGGTGCCAGAGTCAATGATGCCTACCTATACATGACACGCTGACCCTACCAGGTCATGGAACTCCACCAGGCTGAGTGTTCCTCCCGGGGATGGCGATCAATCTGTTCCTTCTGTGTAACTTGATGGTTTCCCCTCCAGCAGTGAGTTCCAAGCAGCCGCTCCCCTTTTCTCTGGTGTCTGCAGATGCTGAGCAGGAACACAGAGCCTCCTCCTTCTGGCATGGCAGTGGTGCGGTCTCCAGACTGGATCGCCGGAGTTAAAGGAAATGTCGATGGGGGGCTGCTGTGCATGTGCCTCCTTTTATGGTCCTCCCTGCAAAGGACCGTGGGAGGAGCTACACATGACTGTGCATTCGCAGCAGCCTCCCGGAGCCATTTTGCCTTTGTGCAATGATAAAATTTGTTTTTTGGTTACGATCAAATTCTAATAAGAGGAATGTGACCTATTTCAATCTAAAAAAAAATGGAGGGAGGTAGTGAGTCACACCATACCTCTGGTGCTATTTTGAATAAAACAATTAATAGCCAAGGAAACCCGCATATGATAACAAGCAAACCAGCTTGTAAGAAATAAAATAAAACATTGGAAAGCACACACAGCATTAGCAATTATACCTTTGATTAAAGTTAAAAATTGAATGTAATATAGGTCCCCCTTTTCAATAATAACACAAGTCTCAGTTCAATTGAAATATCAAAAATATTTTATAAACACATAAAATATACAAAAATATACATAAATCAATAATTAAGGCAAAACAATGTAACTTAAGGTGCTGTCGTCCCAATTAATTAAAATAAATAAACATAGGAGCAGCAGACCTCACTTGAAGCTCAGGCGATGGAGCCGTCGGAAAAGAGCTGGATGTATATATGGTTAGGGTTATAGGCTGCAGTGTGTGTGTGTATGGTTAGGGTTATAGGCTGCGGGGTGTGTATGGTTAGGGTTATAGGCTGCGGGGGGGGGGGGGTGTATGGTCAGGGTTATAGGCTGCTAGCGGATGTGTGTGTATGGATAGGTTATAGGCTGCGGGATGTGTGTATGGTTAGGTTATAGGCTGCACGGTGTGTATGGTTAGGTTATAGGCTGCACAGTGTGTATGGTTAGGGTTATAGGCTGCGGGTGTGTTTATGGTTAGGGTTACAGGCTGCGGGGGATGTGTATGGTTAGGGTTACAGGCTGCAGGGGGGGAGGTGTATGGTGAGGGTTATAGGCTACGGTGTGTGTGTATGGTAAGGGTAATAGGCTGTGGGGGGTTATATGGTTGGGGTTATAGGCTGCGGGGTGTGTGTATGGTTAGGGTTATAGGCTGTGGGGTGTGTGTATGGTTAGGGTTATAGGCTGCGGGGGGGGGGGTGCATGGTTAGGGTTATAGGCTGCAGGGGGGCATGGTTAGGGTTATAGGCTGCGGGGGGTGTGCATGGTTAAGGTAATAGGCTGCGGGATGTGTGCATATGGTTATAGGCTACGGGGGATGTGTATGTTTAGGGTTATAGGCTGCAGGGTGTGTGTGTATGGTTAGGGTTATAGCCTGTGGGATGTGTGTGTGTGTGTATGGTTAGGGTTATAGGCTGCAATGTGTGTGTGTGTGTGGTTAGGTTTATAGGCTGCAGGTTTGTGTATGGTTAGGGTAATAGGCTGCGGGGTGTGTGTATGGTTAGGGTTATAGGCTGCGGGATGTGTGTGTATGGTTATATGCTACGGGGGGTGTGTATGGTTAGGGTTATAGGCTGCGGGGGGTGTATATGGTTAGGATTATAGGCTGCGGGATGTGTGTGAGTGTGTTTAGGGTTATAGGCTGCTGGATGTGTGTTTATGGTTAGGTTTATAGTCTCTGCAGTTTGTGTATGGTTAGGTTTATAGGCTCCGGGGTGTGTGTATGGTTAGGGTTATAGGCTCCGGGGTGTGTGTGTGTATGGCTAGGTTTATAGGCTCCGGGGTGTGTGTATGGTTAGGGTTATAGGCTCCGGGGTGTGTGTGTGTGTGTGTATGGCTAGGTTTATAGGCTGCGGGGTGTGTGTGTGTGTGTGTGTGTGTGTATGGTTAGGGTTATAGGCTCCGGGGTGTGTATGTATGGTTAGGGTTATAGGCTCCGGGGTGTGTGTATGGTTAGGGTTATAGGCTCCGGGGTGTGTGTATGGTTAGGGTTATAGGCTCCGGGGTGTGTGTGTGTGTGTATGGTTAGGGTTATAGGCTCCGGGGTGTGTGTGTGTGTGTGTATGGTTAGGGTTATAGTCTCCGGGGTGTGTGTGTGTATGGTTAGGGTTATAGGCTCCGGGGTGTGTGTGTGTGTGTGTATGGTTAGGGTTATAGGCTCCGGGGTGTGTGTGTGTATGGTTAGGGTTATAGGCTCCGGGGTATGTGTGTGTATGTTTAGGGTTATAGGCTCCGGGGTGTGTGTGTGTGTATGGTTAGGGTTATAGGCTCCGGGGTGTGTGTGTGTGTGTATGGTTAGGGTTATAGGCTCCGGGGTGTGTGTATGGTTAGGGTTATAGGCTCCGGGGTGTGTGTGTGTATGGTAAGGGTTATAGGCTCAGGGGTGTGTGTATGTATGGTTAGGGTTATAGGCTCCGGTGTGTGTGTGTGTGTATGGTTAGGGTTATAGGCTCCGGTGTGTGTGTGTGTATGGTTAGGGTTATAGGCTCCGGTGTGTATGTGTGTATGGTTAGGGTTATAGGCTCCGGTGTGTGTGTGTGTATGGTTAGGGTTATAGGCTCCGGGGTGTGTGTGTGTGTGGTTAGGGTTATAGGCTCCGGGGTGTGTGTGTGTGGTTAGGGTTATAGGCTCCGGGATGTGTGTGTGTGTATGGTTAGGGTTATAGGCTCCGGGGTATGTGTGTGTATGGTTAGGGTTATAGGCTCCGGGGTATGTGTGTGTATGGTTAGGGTTATAGGCTCCGGGGTGTGTGTGTGTGTATGGTTAGGGTTATAGGCTCCAGGGTGTGTGTGTGTGTATGGATAGGGTTATAGGCTCCGGAGTGTGTGTGTGTGTATGGTTAGGGTTATAGGCTCCGGGGTGTGTGTGGGTGTATGGTTAGGGTTATAGGCTCCGGGGTGTGTGTGTGTATGGTTAGGGTTATAGGCTCCGGGGTGTGTGTGTGTGTATGGTTAGGGTTATATGCTCCGGGATGTGTGTGTGGTTAGGGTTATAGGCTCCGGGGTGTGTGTATGATTAGGGTTATAGGCTCCGGGGTGTGTGTGTGTGTATGGTTAGGGTTATAGGCTCCGGGATGTGTGTATGTGTGTGTATGGTTAGGGTTATAGGCTGCGGGGTGTGTGTGTATTGTTAGGGTTATAGGCTGCGGGATGTGTGTGTGTGTGTGGTTAGGGTTATAGGCTCCGGGGTGTGTGTGTGTGTGGTTAGGGTTATAGGCTGTGGGGTGTGTGTCTGTATGGTTAGGGTTATAGGCTGTGGGGTGTGTGTGTATGGTTAGGGTTATAGGCTGTGGGGTGTGTGTGTATGGCTAGGGTTATAGGCTCCGGGGTGTGTGTGTGTGTGTATGGTTAGGGTTATAGGCTCCGGGGTGTGTGTGTGTGTGTATGGTTAGGGTTATAGGCTCCGGGGTGTGTGTGTGTATGGTTAGGGTTATAGGCTCCGGGGTGTGTGTGTGTGTATGGTAAGGGTTATAGGCTCAGGGGTGTGTGTGTATGGTTAGGGTTATAGGCTCCGGGGTGTGTGTGTGTGTGTGTATGGTTAGGGTTATAAGCTCCGGGGTGTGTGTGCATGGTTAGGGTTATAGGCTCCGGGGTGTGTGTGTGTGTATGGTTAGGGTTATAGGCTCCGGGGTATGTGTGTGTATGGTTAGGGTTATAGGCTCCGGGGTGTGTGTGTGTGTGTGTATGGTTAGGGTTATAGGCTCCGGGGTGTGTGTGTATGGTTAGGGTTATAGGCTCCGGGGTGTGTGTGGGTGTATGGTTAGGGTTATAGGCTCCGGGGTGTGTGTGTGTATGGTTAGGGTTATAGGCTCCGGAGTGTGTGTGTGTATGGTTAGGGTTATATGCTCCGGGATGTGTGTGTGGTTAGGGTTATAGGCTCCGGGATGTGTGTGTGTGTGTGTGTATGGTTAGGGTTATAGGCTCCGGGATGTGTGTATGTGTCTGTATGGTTAGGGTTATAGGCTGCGGGGTGTGTGTGTATTGTTAGGGTTATAGGCTGCGGGATGTGTATGGTTAGGGTTATAGGCTGCGGGGTGTGTGTGTATGGTTAGGGTTATAGGCTGTGGTGTGTGTGTGTGTATGGTTAGGGTTATAGGCTGGGGTGTGTGTGTGTATGGTTAGGGTTATAGGCTGCGGGGTGTGTGTGCATGGTTAGGGTTATAGGCTGCGATGTGTGTGTATGGTTAGGGTTATAGGCTGCGGGGTGTGTGTGTATGGTTAGGGTTATAGGCTCCGGGGGTGTGTGTGTGTGTATGGTTAGGGTTATAGGCTCCGGGGTGTGTGTGTGTGGTTAGGTTTATAGGCTCCGGGGTGTGTGTGTGTATGGTTAGGGTTATAGGCTCCGGGGTGTGTGTGTGTGTGTGTGTGTATGGTTAGGGTTATAGGCTCCGGGATGTGTGTATGTGTGTGTATGGTTAGGGTTATAGGCTGCGGGGTGTGTGTATTGTTAGGGTTATAGGCTGCGGGGTGTGTGTGCATGGTTAGGGTTATAGGCTGCGATGTGTCTGTATGGTTAGGGTTATAGGCTGCGGGGTGTGTGTGTGTGTAGTTAGGGTTATAGGCTGCGGGATGTGTGTGTATGGTTAGGGTTATAGGCTGCGATGTGTCTGTATGGTTAGGGTTATAGGCTGTGGGGTGTGTGTGTGTATGGTTATAGGCTTCGGGGTGTGTGTGTGTGTATGGTTAGGGTTATAGGCTCCGGGGTGTGTGTATGTATGGTTAGGGTTATAGGCTCCGGGATGTGTGTATGTGTGTGTATGGTTAGGGTTATAGGCTCCGGGATGTGTGTATGTGTGTGTATGGTTAGGGTAATAGGCTCCGGGATGTGTGTGTGTATGTGTATGGTTAGGGTTATAGGCTCCGGGATGTGTGTATATGTGTGTGTGGTTAGGGTTATAGGCTCCGGGATGTGCGTGTGTGTGTGCGGTTAGGGTTATAGGCTCCGGGATGTGTGTATGTGTGTGTATGGTTAGGGTTATAGGCTCCGGGATGTGTGTGTGTGTGTGTGTATGGTTAGGGTTATAGGCTCCGGGATGTGTGTATGTGTGTGTATGGTTAGGGTTATAGGCTGCGGGGTGTGTGTGTGTGGTTAGGGTTATAGGCTCCGGGATGTGCGTGTGTGTGTGTGTGTGGTTAGGGTAATAGGCTTCGGGATGTGTGTATGTGTGTATGTGGTTAGGGTTATAGGCTTCGGGATGTGTGTATGTGGTTAGGGTTATAGGCTGCGGGGTGTGTGTGTGTATGGTTAGGGTTATATGATGCGCGGTGTGTGTGTGTATGGTTAGGGTTATAGGCTGCGGGGTGTGTGTGTGTTTGGTTAGGGTTATAGGCTCCGGGGTGTGTGTGTATGTTTAGGGTTATAGGCTCTGGGATGTGTGTATGTGTGTGTATGGTTAGGGTTATAGGCTCCGGGATGTGTGTATGTGTGTGTATGGTTAGGGTTATAGGCTCCGTTATGTGTGTATGTGTGTGTATGGTTAGGGTTATAGGCTCCGGGATGTGTGTATGTGTGTGTATGGTTAGGGTTATAGGCTCCGGGATGTGTGTGTGTGTGTGGTTAGGGTTATAGGCTCCGGGATGTGTGTATGTGTGTGTATCGTTAGGGTTATAGGCTCCGGGATGTGTGTATGTGTGTATATGGTTAGGGTTATAGGCTGCGGGGTGTGTGTGTGTGGTTAGGGTTATAGGCTCCGGCATGTGTGTGTGTGTGTGTGTGTGGTTAGGGTTATAGGCTCCAGGATGTGTGTATGTGTGTATATGGCTAGGGTTATAGGCTGTGGGGTGTGTGTGTGTGTGGTTAGGGTTATAGGCTGCGGGGTGTGTGTATGGTTAGGGTTATAGGCTCCGGGGTGTGTGTGTGTGTGTATGGTTAGGGTTATAGGCTCCGGGATGTGTGTGTGTGTGTGTATGGTTAGGGTTATAGGCTGCGGGGTGTGTGTGTGTGTTTGTGTATGGTTAGGGTTATAGGCTGCGGGGTCTGTGTATGGTTAGGGTTATAGGCTCCGGGATGTGTGTATGTGTGTGTATGGTTAGGGTTATAGGCTGCGGGGTGTGTGTGTGTGTGTGTGGTTAGGGTTATAGGCTCCGGTGTGTGTGTGTATGGTTAGGGTTATAGGCTCCGGGGTGTGTGTGTGTGTATGGTTAGGGTTATAGGCTCCGGGGTGTGTGTGTGTATGGTTAGGGTTAGGGTTATAGGCTGCGGTGTGTGTGTATGGTTAGGGTTATAGGCTGTGGGGTGTGTGTGTGGTTAGGGTTATAGGCTCCGGGATGTGTGTGTGTGTGGTTAGGGTTATAGGCTCCGGGATGTGTGTATGTGTGTGTATGGTTAGGGTTATAGGCTGCGGTGTGTGTGTATGGTTAGGGTTATAGGCTGCGGTGTGTGTGTATGGTTAGGGTTATAGGCTGTGGGGTGTGTGTGTGGTTAGGGTTATAGGCTCCGGGATGTGCGTGTGTGTGTGTGGTTAGGGTTATAGGCTCCGGGATGTGTGTATGTGTGTGTATGGTTAGGGTTAGAGGCTGCGGTGTGTGTGTATGATTATTGTTATATTCTGTGGGGTGTGTGTATGATTAGTGTTATATGCTATGGGGTGTGTGTATTGTTAGGGTTATAGGCTGCGTGGTGTGTGTATGGTTAGTGTTATAGGCTAAAGCTAGGCTAGATTATGCTGCGGAGGGAAGTGTATGTTAGGTTTAGGCTGTGGCGATGGGGATGGGTGGGGTTAGGCTGCAGGTGGGAGGAGAATGGTTGGGATGTGGGGGGGGGGGGTATATAGATAAGGTTAGTCTATGGAGGTATGTATAGCTAGAGTTAGGCTGCAGGGGACAGGGATGTATAGTTAAAGTTAGGATGTGGAGAGCGGGATGTACAGTATAGTTAGTGTTAGACAGCAGGGAGTGGGATGTATAGTGAGTGTTAGGCTGGTGGGGAGTGGGATGTATAGTGAGTGTAAGGCTGGTGGGGGGCAGGATGTATAGTGAGTGTTAGGCTGGTGGGGGGCAGGATGTATAGTTAGTGTTAGGCTGGTGGGGGGCGGGATGTATAGTTAGTGTTAGGCTGGTGGGGGGCGGGATGTATAGTGAGTGTTAGTCTGGTAGGGGGCGGGATGTATAGTGAGTGTTAGGCTGGTGGGGGGCGGGATGTATAGTTAGTGTTAGGCTGGTGGGGAGTGGGATGTATAGTGAGTGTTAGGCTGGTGGGGAGTGGGATGTATAGTGAGTGTTAGGCTGGTGGGGAGTGGGATGTATAGTGAGTATTAGACTGCAGGGAGTGGGGTGTATAGTTAGTGTTAGGCTGGTGGGGGGTGGGATGTATAGTTAGTGTTAGGCTGGTGGGGAGCGGGATGTATAGTGAGTGTTAGTCTGGTGGGGGGCGGGATGTATAGTGAGTGTTAGGCTGGTGGGGGGCGGGATGTATAGTTAGTGTTAGGCTGGTGGGGGGCGGGATGTATAGTGAGTGTTAGTCTGGTGGGGGGCGGGATGTATAGTGAGTGTTAGGCTGGTGGGGGGCGGGATGTATAGTGAGTGTTAGGCTGGTGGGGGGCGGGATGTATAGTTAGTGTTAGGCTGGTGGGGAGTGGGATGTATAGTGAGTGTTAGGCTGGTGGGGAGTGGGATGTATAGTGAGTATTAGACTGCAGGGAGTGGGGTGTATAGTTAGTGTTAGGCTGGTAGGGGGTGGGATGTATAGTTAGTGTTAGGCTGGTGGGGAGCGGGATGTATAGTGAGTGTTAGTCTGGTGGGGGGCGGGATGTATAGTTAGTGTTAGGCTGGTGGGGGGCGGGATGTATAGTTAGTGTTAGGCTGGTGGGGAGTGGGATGTATAGTGAGTCTTAGGCTGGTGGGGAGTGGGATATATAGTGAATATTAGACTGCAGGGAGTGGGGTGTATAGTTAGTGTTAGGCTGGTGGGGGGTGGGATGTATAGTTAGTGTTAGGCTAGTGGGGAGCGGGATGTATAGTGAGTATTAGACTGCAGGGAGTGGGATGTATAGTGAGTGTTAGGCTGGTGGGGAGTGGGATCTATAGTGAGTGTTAGGCTGGTGGGGAGCGGGATGTATAGTGAGTGTTAGGCTGGTGGGGAGTGGGATGTATAGTTAGTGTTAGACTGCAGGGAGCGGGATGTATAGTTAGTGTTAGACTGCAGGGAGCGGGATGTATAGTTAGTGTTAGATTGGTGGGGAGTGGGATGTATAGTTAGTGTTAGGCTAGTGGGGAGCGGGCTGTATAGTTAGTGTTAGGCTGGTGGGGGGTGGGATGTATAGTTAGTGTTAAGGTGCCCACAGACGCATCGATCCCGGCATGCGTTCTGTGCTTAACTAGCACACATCGCATCGCATCGTATGCCTTGTGCATGCGATGCGATAAAAAGCTAGTACAAAAAGTATGTGCAGCACATACTTTTTGTACTGTACGATGAGGTGCCGCGGGACCGCGCACCCCATCGCATAGCATCGTACCGCCGGAATCGGTGCGTGTGTGGGCACAATTAGACTGCAGGGAGCGGGATGTATAGTTAGTGTTAGGCTGGTGGGGGGGGGGTGGGATGTATAGTTAGTGTTAGGCTGGTGGGAAGCGGGATGTATAGTTAGTGTTAGGCTGGTGGGGGGTGGGATGTATAGTTATAGTTACGTGGGGGAGGGGGGTATACAGTTAGAGTTAGGCTGGGGGGATAGTGTCAGCATACCTTCCAACTGGCCCACAGTGTCCCGTGGTGGTGGGGGCAGTTGGGAGACAGCCGGGCGCGCAAGGTGTCCCTCTTAATAGCAGGTTTGGGGAGGTAGGGAGGTGTGGTGTTAGGCTGCAGGGTGTATGTAGTAGCTACTAACCTGGCCCACTGTGCTTCAAAGGAGGCTGCTTTTGGGGGACACTCTGGATGATTCACCTCTCTGCAACTCTTCATTCATCCTGTCCGGACCTCTGGTTCCAGGTTCCCTGCAGCCTTCTTCTCCCTCCTCTGCTTTTCAGTGCACTCTCCTGAGCTTCCTAACCTTCTGCTGCTGGCACCGCGCGGTTCTCCTCTTCTGCTCCCTCCAGCAGCCAGCACTGGGACTGGAACGGCACAGAGCAGGCTAACACGTGTCCTGTGAAGGAGAAGAGACAATGAAGATATGCCAGATATGCCACCTCTGTGCTAGGTATGCCCCCACAGTGCTAGGTATGCCCCCACAGTGCCACACATATGCCCAGACAGTGCCAGATATGCCGTAAACAGTGCCAGATATGCCCCCAGTGCCAGCCATATGCCCCCACAGTGCCAGACAGTACCAGATATGCACCCAGTGCCAGATATGCCCCCAGTGCCAGATATGCCCTCAGTGTGCGATATGCCCCCACAGTGCCATGCCCTCCACAGTGCCAGATATGCCCCCCACAGTGCCAGATATGCCCCCCACAGTGCCAGATATGCCCTCGACAGTGCTAGGTATGCCCCCCACAGTGCCATGCCCGCCACAGTGCCAGATATGCCCCCCACAGTGCCAGACAGTATCAGATATGCACCCAGTGCCAGATATGCCCTCTGCAGTGTCAAGTTTGCCCCCAGTGTGCGATATGCCCCCCACAGTGTGCGATATGCTCCCCAGAGTGCCAGATATGCCCCCCCACAGTGCCAGATATGCCCCCCCCCCCCCCACAGTGCCAGACAGCATCAGATATGCACCCAGTGCCAGATATGCCCTCGACAGTGCTAGGTTTGCCCCCAGTGTGCGATATGCCCCCCAGTGCCTGATATGCCCCCCCACAGTGCCAGAAATGCCCCCCTACAGTGCCAGAAATGCCCCCCCCCCACAGTGCCAGATATGACCCCCCCCCCACAGTGCCAGATATGACTCCCGTGTGCGACATGCCCCCCCACAGTGCCAGATAGGCCCCCCAGTGCCAGATATGCCCCCCCTCCCACAGTGCCAGATATGCCATCCACAGTGCCAGCTATGCCCCCCACAGTGCCAGCTATGCCCCCCCCACAGTGCCAGCTATGCCCCCCCACAGTGCCAGCTATGCCCCCCCACAGTGCCAGATATGTTCTATTGGTGTAGGTTGGGTATACTTACATTAGACTGCTGTTGGAATAGAAGAGGCTCTGACCCGACCACTCACTGGAGGCTACAAGGTGCAGTTGCCAGGGGCTTTCAGGGCTGCACTGTCCGGGGCTTTCAGGGCTGCACTTCATGCTGCGGGCGACAGAGCTCCCCAGAGTTAGGCTGTGGGGTTGGGGGTATATATTTAGGCTGTAGGGGTGCAGGATTATAGTTAGGCTGCAGGGGAGGTGTAGAGTTAGGGTTGGGCTACAAGGCATTGTATAGTTAGTTAGGCTGTGGGGGATGTATAGTTAGTTAGGATGTGGGGGTGGGGGCTGTATAAATAGTTAGACTGTGGGGATGGGGGTTTATAGTTAGGCTACAGGGGGTGTATAGTTAGTTAGGCTGTGGGGGTGCAGGGTGTTAGGCTGCGGGGGTGGTGGGGTGTATAGTTAGGGATGCACTACAGGGGGTGTGTAGTTAGTTAGGCTGTGAGGATGCAGGGTGTATAGTTAGTTAGGCTGTGAGGATGCAGGGTGTATAGTTAGGCTGCAGGGGTGGTGGGGGTGTATAGTTAGGCTGCGGGGGTGGTGGGGGTGTATAGTTAGGGATGCGCTACAGGGGGTGTATAGTTAGTTAGGCTGTGGGGATGCAGGGTGTATAGTTAGGCTGCGGGGGTGTATAGTTAGGCTGCAGGGGTGCTGGGGGTGTATAGTTAGGCTGCGGGGGTGGTGGGGTGTATAGTTAGGGATGCACTACAGGGGGTGTATAGTTAATTAGGCTGTGGGGATGCAGGGTGTATAGTTAGGCTGCGGGGGTGTATAGTTAGGCTGCGGGGGTGGTGGGGGTGTATAGTTAGGGATGCACTACAGGGGGTGTATAGTTAGTTAGGCTGTGGGGATGCAGGGTGTATAGTTAGGCTGCGGGAGTGGTGGGGGTGTATAGTTAGGCTGCGTGGGTGGTGGGGGTGTATAGTTAGGCTGCGGGGGTGGTAGGGTGTATAGTTAGGGATGCACTACAGGGGGTGTATAGTTAGTTAGGCTGTGGGGATGTAGTGTGTATAGTTAGTTAGGCTGCAGGAGTGGAGGGGGTGTATAGTTAGGCTGCGGGAGTGGTGGGGGTGTATAGTTAGGCTGCGGGAGTGGTGGGGGTGTATAGTTAGGCTGCGGGAGTGGTGGGGGTGTATAGTTAGGCTGCGGAAGTGGTGGGGGTGTATAGTTAGGCTGCGGGGGTGGTGGGGGTGTATAGTTAGGCTGCGGGGGTGGTGGGGGTGTATAGTTAGGGATGCACTACAGGGGGTGCATAGTTAGTTAGGCTGCGGGGATGGTGGGGGTGCATAGTTAGGCTGCGGGGATGGTGGGGGTGTATAGTTAGGGATGCGCTACAGGGGGTGTATAGTTATTAGGCTGTGAGGATGCAGGGTGTATAGTAAGTTAGGCTGCGGGAGTGGTGGGGGTGTATAGTTAGGCTGCGGGGGTGGTGGGGGTGTATAGTTAGGGATGCGCTACAGGGGGTGTATAGTTAATTAGGCTGTGGGGATGCAGGGTGTATAGTTAGGCTGCGGAGGTGTATAGTTAGGCTGTGGGGGTGGTGGGGGTGTATAGTTAGGGATGCACTACAGGGGGTGCATAGTTAGTTAGGCTGCGGGGATGGTGGGGGTGTATAGTTAGGCTGCGGGGGTGGTGGGGGTGTATAGTTAGGGATGCGCTACAGGGGGTGTATAGTTAATTAGGCTGTGAGGATGCAGGGTGTATAGTTAGTTAGGCTGCGGGAGTGGTGGGGGTGTATAGTTAGGCTGCGTGGGTGGTGGGGGTGTATAGTTAGGCTGCGGGGGTGTATAGTTAGGGATGCACTACAGGGGGTGTATAGTTAGTTAGGCTGTGGGGATGCAGGGTGTATAGTTAGGCTGCGGGAGGGGGGGGAAGAGAGAGAGAGAGAGAGAAAATGTATGTACCTTGCTTCAGCTGCAGTTACCGGGTGTTCAGCTCTGGCAGCACAAACATCCCCAATGTCACACAGATCACAGGGCTGCCTCTCATCCCAGCTTCACTCGATCCACAGGCGCTGCAGGCACAGTTAAGGAGGCTCTTCCTGCGCGACGCAAAATACACTAATAAATAGTGTCACAAGAACATCACGCCGCTGCCCGTATGCCGCCTGTGTCTCCCGCTGTTCTGCTGCGCCCCCGCCTATTAGCGTGGTGCTTAATGCTGGGGACAGCAGCACGGCACCTCTCCAGGGCATGTACAGCGGCCGTAGCCCGGCTCAGGCTGATAGGATGATGCCTGCTGGGGACGGGGGTAGCTGCCGGGGGACTAGTGGAAGCTGCCGGAGGAGGACTTACCCGGCGCTATGCGGTGCAGGCTCCGGGACCAGGCGACTACAGATACAGTGCCGGCTCAGGGGCTTGAAATAGCGCATCTTACCGCTGGTTGCTACATGGGGATGGGGAAGCTGGCGGGGACGGCCACCGCACGGAGGATGCTGCAAGGAGTGTAGCTCTGCTCAGAGAGCGTGGGTGATGTGGCCTTCAGCGGCTGGAAATAGCGCGGCTTACTGCTGGATGCTGGTGGGGACGGCCACCGCACGGAGGATACTGCAAGGGGTCTAGCTCTGCTCAGAGAGCGTGGGTGAAGTGGCCTGCAGCCACTGGAAATAGCGGGGCTTACCACTGGTTGCAGCATGGGGATGGGGAAGCTGGCGGGGACGTCCATTGCACTGTTTGCGAGCAGGAGTCGGCCATGTTTGTGCACCCAACTGAAGCCACTGTACACCTCCTGTAGGCGGCTATGTACTGCGCATGCGCAACAAGTTGGAGCTCCTATCTCTATAATGGGGGACGTTTCACTAAATTTTATAAAAACTGTACCTATCTGAAAATCCTCAACCCCAAAAGGCACTCCACTGGGACAATATCTACCTAATAAAACAAACCCCAAGTCTCAATTGTTCCTCTACCCCGAGTTATGCCTTCCCAAAAAAAACCTCATAGACTAACATGGGTGACAAAGTGTCATTTCGCGAGTCTCAGGAAAAAACTGGCAGTTGGAAGTTTAGATCGCTCCCAATTGGTCATTTTTTATTATTTCAACCTGAAATTTGGCATGCAGCACCGGTTGACGATTCTACGCGTACATGCCAAATTTCAGCTCAGTACGCCCAGTCACTTTTGAGGTGCAGTCCCTCAAACACCATGCCCCCATCCGAAAAGTTCCCTATGGGAAAAATCCGTTCGTTGGATTCAGCCTTAATATAAGGGCACGACCGTGCCCTTATAATATATACTTAAGGCATCAGTGTATTGTGTGTGATAAGTACACTTATTTTCTGGTGTGTTGTAAAATGTTGATACAGTGCTTTAATATTCTAGATCTACAACAGACACATGAAATGCCTTATGTTTAGCAGCATTAAAAGTAAAAAAAAACTATAACATCTGAAAATATATATTATTGCAGACAGAGGCTAGAAAAACCCCATATACAGGAGATTAAAAGGTAATGCTGTGAAATGAAAAGCAATTTATGTGATTCATGAGCAATGCTCAGCTGAAGAAGAGAAAATTCATTTCTAGCTCTGCAGCAACTGGACAAGCTACATGATAGTCTACAGCCAGGAGTTCTGCACAAATGTCCTAGACTCTTAAAATATGCATTTATTATGCAAATCCTTTTGAGACCTCATGATGCAGTGGTTCTCTATATGCAAATGCTATGTATGAATAATATAGTGTGAACAGCCTGGAACTCAGATCTGAGTAACATTAGAGCCTGAAGCAGACCACCCACTAATCTGATTTTAAGAACCACCGGATGCTTCTGCAACCAATTTTCAAAATCTTTCTTTCAATAATATTTGCAATGTGTTGTCTACAATGTGTAATACATTTACAGAATAGATACATTCTATTTAAAAATTGCAAGTAGCCCAAATGGTCTATCTAATAGCCTGGATTAAGGAAGATGAATACTCAGGGTAAGTCGCGAGGCTTATCTATAGCACGGTTCCTGGGCATACGCCACTACAGGCAATACTGTTGAAGGTGGGGCATCAAAGATACCCCCCGATACTCAAACAAGCTAGAAGTATATGGAAATGGATCTGCAAAATAACTGAGTACGAGGGAGTAGATCCTGATACATATCTCTTCTCAATTGGCCCTCTTAAAATATTAAATACACAACAGGGTGGAAAGATATGGGGGCAATATAGAATTAGCTCCATTGGGCAGGTATATTTAAATAATGATCTGAAATCTTTTTCCCAACTACAAACTGAATCTTCACTCCCTAAAATTATGTTTTATAGGTATTTGCAGTTGAGGAGCGCTCTCTCTCAGCATAATAGGGATACAGTCATTACACTTATTGAGCCTCCAATTAAAAAATTTATTAAAAAATTGAGTAGTAACAAGCGTTTATCAAAATGTTATAGATACCTGTTAGAAAACACTCACAGTGATGAATTGGGTGGATTAGCTGAAAAGTGGACCACGGACATCCCGGGCGTAAATACAGAAAATTGGAGAATGGCGTTACAGGTCCCCGTTTTGGCTACTAATTCGCTTAGAATTTAGCAGATACAATTGAATATTTTGCATAGAACCTACCTAACGCCGGAGAGGATCAGCAAATTCTCTCAAAGTAACCGTAACAGTTGTCCAAAATGTAAAGAGCTGGGGTGCAACTTCTGGCATCTCCTTTGGGAATGCAGAAGATTGCAAGCATTCTGGAAGGGAGTGGGAAAAATTTTGACGGTAGTAGGGGTTCCAAGTCAATGTTTATCACCCTTGGGGTACATTCTCGGAGTATGGCCTACAAACTCTATGCCATTAGAGGTTAGACAGCTTGCGATAAATTTGTGTGCTATCGCTAAAGTGGTGCCCGTTCGTGGATGGGGACAAGTGGGCCACATATTCACGAATGGATAGGTCAGGTAAACCACAATATGGAGCACGAAAAATACATGTACCTGTCAAGAGGGTCAATTAATAAATTTTATGATATATGGGGGAAATGGTATTACTCAAAATATTATTATCAACAAACACTTTTAACTTGAGAGGTATATATTGGTTTATATGGGGTCCTCACTCATAATTAAGGATATATTTCTATTATTAGCACATATAAATACCTAATTAGCCACAATGTTGTGGTCTAAACACTTCTTCACTAAATACTGTACCTATATAGTATGTGAAGGAATTGCATTGGCGATAAGTGAATTGTGACATCCTCTACTCCACAGTAATTAATGTACATTTTAGCCCTATTGTTCCCTATGTATGTCTGTATTTCCCAGGACTTTATTCATGTAAGCATTATACCATTGATACCATTTGCCCGTGCCCTGACAGGAAAAGGGTTATCATAAACTGTCCTCCCAAAAGGCAATCTCCACAGGGGGTGATCCAATTACCCTGCTATTTTGCTGCTATTTACAGGAAAGAGATAGCAGAGGAACCATCTCCACAGGGGGGTTTACAATTCTTTGTAAACCTCTGGGCTCTAGCAGACTTTGTGGAACCAGACACAGCAGGGGTTGGGAGCAGCAGTTGGACAACTGTGGATTGAAGGTGGGATATACCTTATGCTTGAATCCACCAATCAGGAAATGGGGCAACCCCACAGATGATGCGATCACCGTGGGAATTTGAAATGTTTTAAAAAGTGTTTTTTGGTGAGACCAGAGAGAGCTGAAGGAGAAGAGAGGAGGAAGGAGGTTAGTCGCAGTCTTAAGGTTCAGAGGTATGCTCTACCTGTGTCTTGTGGAACGCCTCATCCTCGCTTCTGTGGAGTTGCCAGTGTTTTGTGGACTTATACAGTTTTCTGCTATCACAGCTGTGTGGACAAGTGATAGTTTGCCCTGTGGAACTGATCTGGGACTGTGACTATACAAGGACTGTCTGTTTGGGCCTGCTACCTGAATATCTTTCTACTCTGCAATTTACCTTTGCCACTGTTTATTGTCTATTTGTGCGTGCTGTGGAAAATAAACCATTCTTCTGGTTTCATCTGCTCGGTGTCTGAGTGATTGAGGAACTCGTACCCTCACATTTGGCGGCAGCAGCGGGACCACTCAGACACCAACCTTCGAGCAACGAGTCATAAACACCTCAGGGAATGGATCCAGCACCACTATGCTACCGATACAGCAAAAAGGATCAACTGCAGGATCTGTGCCGTACGAGGCAGATTGAGTTTGAGGCATTGGACACCAGAGCAGCATTAATGGCAAAGCTGGCACAATGGGACCAAGAACACCCTGGACAGGAGGACGATGAGGACCCCGTCCTAGAGCGGAACGAGGTGCAGGGGGCCAACAGGACAAATGCTTCAGGGGCTGCGCTGCCTGTTGGAAATGCAGATCAGTTGCAGGACTTGCTGGCAGCTCTGGGACAAGGAGCCTCAGTTTTGGGAGCTGCATTGGGGTTGCAGTCCTCTATACCCACTACGGCAGCATCAGTAAGCCAGGTGGCCAGGCTGAGATATAATGACATCCCACCTTTTGATGATGCCGGTTCGGATATTGATACCCATTTGCAGATGTTTGAATCTGTTATGACTTTGCATGGAATTGAGGCAGCAGAGTGGCCTCGATTTCTGTTCCCCAGTCTGAGAGGAAGGGCTCTGGAAGCATTCCATGCCCTGAGCCCAGAGCAGGTGCTGGTATATGAGGAGGTACGAAGTGTCCTGCTTGCTAGATATGCGGTGACTGCTGAATCATACCGTGTGAAGTTTCGCACCATAACCCGAAAAGGCGATTCTTCATTTACAGAGTTTAATAACCTGTTGCGGAGGAACTGTGATAAGTGGCTGTCCGTGAAGCAGGCCCTTACTGTAAAAGATATTAAAAATGCTTTTATCTTGGAGCAGCTGCTGAACAAGATGCCTCTTGAGATCAGAGAATGGGTAGCAGATCGGACCCCTACCACCCCCGAGAAAGCGGCACAACTAGCGGACGAGTTCACAGCTAACAGGCCTCGGTGGAGAGGGACCAACATCGAGGAAAAGACTAATCTCCGACGGGCCCAGCCAGATCGGGATCTACCGGCGGCCCCCCAACGCCCAGCTCCACAGCCCCCCAACCCCCGGCCTTGGGGACCCGAGCTACCAGGAGCCCGTCGCTGCTACAACTGTGACAAGGTGGGTCATGTCCGCCGAGATTGCCCCCGGGGAAGAGGACCATTTCCAGGTGCCCGACATGCCTTGCCTCGAGTAGCTGTGTGCCAGGAACCATCATTTGGGGGAGGGGGAGGGGAGTACTGTCCTGATGCGCCAGAGGCGGAGGAAGTAGTATACCAGGTGGAGGTGGTAGCAGCTATTGGAAAAGCCACCCCGGATAACATGAAGCCACATCTACAGCCTGTAAAAGTTAATGGGAAGGAACTGCAGGGGTTAAGAGATTCGGGTGCCTCCATCACCCTTATCCGCCCAGAATTAATCCCCCCCTGCCAACTACTGAAGCAACGGAAAATTAAGATCTCCATGGCAGGGGGGCAGATCACTGTCATCCCCATGGCCCGGGTACACTTGGATTGGGGTCAGGACTCTGGGGAAGTGAACGTGGGACTTCTGGAAGGGCTCCCCACCCATGTTATTCTAGGAAATGATTTGGGTGGTGGATTGGCCAGTTGTTTCGTGGGAGCTATCACCCGGAGCCAGTCACAGGCTGGAGAGATAGCACCTGAGGGCCCTCTCCCGCCAGCACCAGGAATTACTGCTACAGCCCCTGAGCCACCGCCGGTGAGTAACATGGTACCAGACTTGCTTGACTGTGACGTGAATCTGGGGGAGGTAGATAGAGTGGAATTTAGGGAAGCCCAACAAACAGATCCGTCCCTAGCTAGCCTCCGCAGGGCAGCAGGACGGAGTGATTGGGGAACTCAGGAGGATCGCATTCAGTGGGAGGAGGGGAGACTGTACAGGGTGCCAGCAAAAGCAGACCCATTAGAGCCCGAAGTCCCTAGGAAACAGTTAATTGTTCCCCAGCAGTACCGTGCGCGATTGCTAGCACTTGCCCATGACATCCCCTCAGCAGGCCATTTAGGGATTCGTAAAACCCGGGCCCGACTGCTGCGGCACTTCTTCTGGCCAGGAATAAACCAGGAGGTAAGACAGTATAGAGAGTCATGTGGGGTCTGTCAACGCCTCGGGGGACCCCCACGTCGTGTCCCCCTACAACCCATGCCTGTGATCAGTGAGCCATTCAAGAGAGTGGCCATGGACATTGTTGGGCCTTTTAAGAAACCGAGCAGAACAGGAAAGAAATACATACTGACTGTGGTTGACTATGCGACTAGGTACCCAGAGGCGGTGGCGCTGGCATCCATAGATGCTGAGCATATTGCCCAGGCTCTCATGGATATCTTTAGTCGTGTGGGATTTCCCGAGGAAGTGGTCACCGACCAAGGTGCGCAATTTCAAGGGGACTTACTGCAGACCATATGGGCCAAATTTGGGGTCCATCCCTTTCGCACTACTGCCTATCACCCCCAAACAAACGGATTGTGTGAGCGATTTAATGCGACCCTTAAGCAGTTGCTACG
Organism: Crinia signifera; assembly: GCF_055691185.1. Classification (NCBI taxonomy): domain Eukaryota; kingdom Metazoa; phylum Chordata; class Amphibia; order Anura; family Myobatrachidae; genus Crinia; species Crinia signifera. The sequence continues at coordinate 394,254,212 of NC_139217.1, read as the reverse complement.
GGCATATGCTGAATCAGAGGGGGGAGACTGGGAGAAATCCTTGCAACAGCTTCTATTCGCATACCGCGAAGTAAGGCAAGATTCTACCGGGTTCTCCCCTTTTGAGTTACTATATGCCAGAAGGGTCCGGGGTCCTCTCGACTTAGTCAGGGAAAGCTGGGAAGGATCATTCCAGGAACCGGAGGTTCCGGTCTTAGAATATGTGGCCCAAATGAGGGAGAGACTGCAAAGGCTAATGCAGCTTGCGCATGACCATATGCTGGAGGCACAGGGAAGGCAGTGCAAGTATTACAACCAGCATGCACGTGAACGGGAGTTGGAAGTGGGTCAGAAAGTGATGGTACTGGTACCTGTACGAAAGCACAAGTTACAGGCGACCTGGGCAGGGCCATATACTGTAGTGGACCGACAGGGGCAGGTAGATTATATCATTGCCCTAGATCAAACCGGGAAGCGGGTGGGCACCTACCACATAAATAGATTAAAAAAATATGTCACCAGGGAAATAGGGGCTGTGGCAATCTGCTGCCCACCAATGGATGACCCAGAGACTGACCCCATCCCTGACATTCTGGCAGCAACCAAGAAGGATGTGGGGGTGGAGGCCGTGCCCATAGGCACACAGTTAACTGAAACCCAGACCCGACAAATGAGGGAGGTTTTGGAGCTAGTGGGGCCTCAGTTCACTAGCAGGCCAGGACGCACTCATGTAGCAGCCCATCATGTCGACACCGGAGCAACTCGGCCCATTAGGCAACCAGCATATCGGCTGAATCCCGAGGTGCTCAATATGATGAAAAAAGAGGTAGACGAAATGCTGGCGCTTGGGGTCATTGTGCCATCAAATAGTCCCTGGGCCTCCAGCGTGGTCTTAGTGCCCAAGAAGGATGGGAGTACACGCTTCTGCGTGGACTATAGGAAGCTGAATGAGGTGACAGTGACAGACGCATACCCCATGCCCCGGGTAGATGAGCTGTTAGACAGGTTGGGGATGGCTCGCTATGTGTCCACCCTGGACCTTAGCAAGGGGTACTGGCAGATACCCCTTACCAGAGAGGCACAGGAGAGGTCAGCGTTCAATACCCCATTTGGGCTTTTTGAATTTACTGACATGCCCTTCGGGATGAAGAATGCCCCTGCCACCTTCCAGCGTACAGTAGATCGCATACTGACAGGGTGTCAGGAGTTTGCCCAGGCCTACCTGGATGATATAGCAATTTTTAGTGAGACCTGGGAGGATCATCTGCAGCATGTAGCCCAGGTTTTAGCAGAGATTAGCCAGGCAGGGTTGACAATCAGACCGGATAAGTGTCAGATGGGGATGGCAGAGGTGCTGTACCTTGGCCACAGGGTTGGGGGAGGCCGTATTCGTCCAGAACCAGCAAAAATTGAGGCCATTCTGAAGTGGCCTCACCCCACTAACCAAAAACAGGTACGTGCCTTCCTGGGCACAGCGGGGTACTATCGTAAATTTGTTCCTCAGTACAGCACCATTGCCAAACCACTGACTGACCTAACGACCAAAAAGTACACCCGAAACATTGACTGGACCCCTGACTGCGAGCAGGCTTTCTCCCAGCTTAAGGACATCTTGTCCCGGTCCCCAGTGTTAGCCGCCCCTGACTTCCGCCGGCGGTTCATTGTGCAAACAGATGCTTCAGCTTGTGGAATAGGAGCTGTGCTAAGTCAAATAGGGGAGGATGGGTGTGAGCACCCAGTTGCCTTTATTTCCCGAAAACTAGTTGCCCGCGAGATAGCCTACGCCACCATTGAAAAGGAGTGCCTAGCCATCGTCTGGGCACTAAAGAAGTTGCAGCCCTATGTGTATGGGCGTGAGTTTTCAGTGGTAACAGATCATAACCCCCTTAGTTTTCTACAACGTACAGCTGGAGACAATGGACGGTTACTGAGGTGGAGCTTAGCCCTACAACTGTACAACTTCTCTATTTCTCACAAAAAGGGTAAAGATCATGGAAACGCGGATGGCCTATCCCGTCAGCAGGAACCAGACCCAGTGCCACCTAACACCAGGAGACCAGCCCTTGCCATTACCCAGGACACCAGGAACATGGACTAAAATGTGGGGGAGGAAATGTGAAGGAATTGCATTGGCGATAAGTGAATTGTGACATCCTCTACTCCACAGTAATTAATGTACATTTTAGCCCTATTGTTCCCTATGTATGTCTGTATTTCCCAGGACTTTATTCATGTAAGCATTATACCATTGATACCATTTGCCCGTGCCCTGACAGGAAAAGGGTTATCATAAACTGTCCTCCCAAAAGGCAATCTCCACAGGGGGTGATCCAATTACCCTGCTATTTTGCTGCTATTTACAGGAAAGAGATAGCAGAGGAACCATCTCCACAGGGGGGTTTACAATTCTTTGTAAACCTCTGGGCTCTAGCAGACTTTGTGGAACCAGACACAGCAGGGGTTGGGAGCAGCAGTTGGACAACTGTGGATTGAAGGTGGGATATACCTTATGCTTGAATCCACCAATCAGGAAATGGGGCAACCCCACAGATGATGCGATCACCGTGGGAATTTGAAATGTTTTAAAAAGTGTTTTTTGGTGAGACCAGAGAGAGCTGAAGGAGAAGAGAGGAGGAAGGAGGTTAGTCGCAGTCTTAAGGTTCAGAGGTATGCTCTACCTGTGTCTTGTGGAACGCCTCATCCTCGCTTCTGTGGAGTTGCCAGTGTTTTGTGGACTTATACAGTTTTCTGCTATCACAGCTGTGTGGACAAGTGATAGTTTGCCCTGTGGAACTGATCTGGGACTGTGACTATACAAGGACTGTCTGTTTGGGCCTGCTACCTGAATAGCTTTCTACTCTGCAATTTACCTTTGCCACTGTTTATTGTCTATTTGTGCGTGCTGTGGAAAATAAACCATTCTTCTGGTTTCATCTGCTCGGTGTCTGAGTGATTGAGGAACTCGTACCCTCACATAGTACATTAATAAAAAAAGGATATAAGAAATAAGAAAAATACTCCTCTTATCACTTTTTATATTTTATACACTAATATGCACTAATAACGTTAAGGGCAGAAATGTCTAGGTTAAAACAATCTTCCACTAAATAATGCACAAATATAGTATATTAATAAAATAGTCTAGGTAAGATTTCCAAAGATAGCACAAAATGGGAAGGTTATTTATTTATTAATTTATTTATTCCTCTATATGTCCTTTTCTTATTTAAAGTAGCCTACCTAGGAACCGAAAAGGGGGAGAAAGGGAGGGGGGAGTTTGGGTTGCCAAGAATGACTATGAGATAAATATGCATAATGGGTTGACGTAGAAAATGGGAAATTTTGCTATGTATTTAATGTAGTGAAAATATGTACATGTCTTGTTTAAATGTTGTATGTTGGTTGTTTGTACGTATATAAACTTTTGAATAAAGATGATTTAAAAAAAAAAAAAAATTGCAAGTATGTCATGCTAGACCAACTTTCTTCTAACCATCGAACTAGTTGGTTGGATGGAATAAAAATCTGGTACTGGATTTACTCCCAAAATCTGGAAACTGCCAAAAACTGGCGTTCAGTCAAGGTACTATTGACTGCATGTTCTCTGTCCATTTTCCTGGGTATGTGAGTTTGCACAAAACACTGCAATGCTTTGGAAAAAAAGTCAAAAGTAAAATTAGAAGACAAGCTCACCAATGCATCATACACCAACCACCAAATGATGCAGGAGAACATCACCGACCTACATATTTGTGACAACTTGCACTTAGATAAGGCTTGAAGGATTCCCCGAAGAGGAGACCAGGACAACAGGATAAATAATTAACAATTTATATTAGAGCACGCAAGATGATAAAAATGGCAGTTGGTAGAAGACTTTCAAAAGCAGGAATATGTATCCACATTAGGGTGCAACTTAATAGAACACAAAAAAATAAAGTTTATAATTTCCTCTGTCCCACCCCCTAATTTTGTTCCATATTACGATATAGTAATATTCTGAAAATTTTATTCAAATATAGTTATATTTAGGGGTCGCTCAAACAACTTGAAGTTTCTTAAAATATAAAATATTCGTGAAATTGGCATTAGTCCCTTACCCATATTAACGAATTCCATCCTATAATTTCTAGTCATCTATTATAATACTAATCAACGGAGTACGTACCATACTCGTATTTATTACCGCAAGGGACTACCCGTGTACACGTGTGACTTGTTGTGCAAATGTGATCAATGATGATGCAATGAATAATGATGGCTGTCTCGTGTTTAAGCTGCCGTTTAAAAATAAATCAGTCAGTCTGTGTTAGCGGGCAACAAGCAAGCAGTTGCTTTAATATCGTAAAATGGCAAGTTCACGTACTAGCAAGGAAAAAGGGATATAACAGGAAGTAAACTGCCTTCGAATAAGCAAGTTTTGTGTCGTTTTCTTTATTTTCATTTCAACGAAAAGCAGACATTACAGTCCAGTGCAACACAAACTTCAAGGGAGGTTCTTCCTTTTTGTGAAAAGGCGAGGATTCCCACAAGAAAGGAGTGTCATGTCACAGACAAAATTAAAAGACTATATGCTACCTGACAAAGCTTCGAAAAAAAAAAATTCCTCAAGGAGAACAGAAACCCAACAAACTAAGGAGAATGGATTCGTAGAAATATTTGAGGACTTATTTGATGTCGCTTATGCCGACGCTTTAAAGCTTATCACAAGAGCAGAGGACAGAGAGTTTCTGTTGGCTCAGAGAGGCAGAGCGATCAGTTGCGTCCACGTCCATCGAAGGCAGTGGACATTGTGACAGCAACAGCAGCAGTTCTGATTATGAGGTACTCGACCCTGGCCCATCGTGTTCAACATCGTTTCCTTGTCTAAACGCAAAACGTGTCAGACCATCCAACATTGTTAGCCCAGATTTGCCCGCTGCTTTGGATAGGACCAAAATCAGTGACCGGAATGCCATGTACGTCCTAGCGGCCTCTGCACAATCATTGGGCCATGATCCTCAGGATATAGCTCTGAACAAAGAATCAATACGAAGGGCCCGTCGCCAGCATCGAGAGAACATCACAGATGAAATCAAAACGTTGTTTGCCCCAGACATATCACTTACAGTGCATTGGGATGGAAAGATGCTTCCAGCTTTGACTACAAAAGAATCTGTTGACAGTATCAGGTTACGGGTTTATGAAAACTCTTTGGTGTTCCGAATTTAGCTAATGGGACTGGTGAAGCGCAAGCCATGGAAGTGTTTAATCTGCTTGCACGTTGGAATGTGGTAGAGCGAGTGCAGTTCATGTCTTTTGATACAACCGCCACTAACAGAGGTCATAGGAATGGCGCCTGTGTCCTACTTCAACAAAAACTTGAAAGAAATATTTTGAGTTTGGCTTGTAGACACCATATCTTCAAGCTTATTGTGGAAAAGGTATTTAATATGCTAATAGGACCGTCAATTGGACCGAACATCAAATTGTTCCAAAGATTCTCTGACAGCTGGAGTTCCATTGATAAACAAACATTTGAAAGCGGAATCAAGGAAGAATCTGTTGCTTTGGAACTTGGGCCAATAATGGAAGACTTGATTGCCTTCTTCCATAATCAGCTGACTGAGTTTCAACCGAGAGATGACTACAGAGAGCTTTTGGAACTTGCTCTTCTGTTTGTGGGAGCAGAACCGGCCAGGGGGGTTCACATCTTAGCTCCAGGAGCTTGTCACCGAGCCCGATGGATGGCCAAGATAATTTATAGTCTCAAGATTTGTTTCGATCTACATTCCACCTTACCATCCATGAAAGTACAGCCCTTCGTATCTTCAACACATTTATGTTGCGAATTTATCTAAGAGCTTGGTACACGTCCCTAAGTTCTGTTTCTGTGCGCAGCAACGATCTGAAGTGACTGAAGGACCTGGTGGAATACAGAGATACAAAATTCAACCGTTGCCAAAGTAGCAATTAAGAGTTTAATGGGCCACTTGTAGTACTTGAACGAGACCCTAGTTCGACTGGCTTTCTTAGATTCGGCGGTCCCTGTGGAAACTAATGTAGCCATGATTAAAATTCTAGAAAAAAAAGGCCAAGAAAAACCTTCTCCACGTATTCATCTTGTAGAAGACCTTGTTTCAAGAATGGAATTATCCAAATTAGTTACAGGGAATACAAGGAGGTTATTTGTAGCTTTGGAGATCGATCAGGATTTCCTGCAGGAAGATCCTAGTACTTGGAAGGACAACGTTACTTACATAAATACGCAGCAAAGAGCAATGAAGCTCAAAGTGGTCAATGACGCAGCGGAACGGGGTGTCGCCTTGATACAATCATTCAATGGTATCCTCACCAACCAGGAGGAGCAGAAACAATTTCTTCTCCAAGTTGTAGAGCAACATAGAAATAACTTTCCTAAGGCGAAGAAAGCTACATTACTGAAAGGAATTCGTAACTGTAAAATCGTAAAAATCTTGTTGCGTATAATGTGTATTGTAATATGTAGGATTTGTATACAAAACTTTCACAGCGTTGAGCGACCTCTAAATATAGTACGATTTATTTCAAACTTTGTGTGAATTACTTTTACATGTAACGGAATAAAATAAGGGGGTGGGAAGTTGGAAACCACACTTTTTTTTTTTTTGAGTGGCACCCTAATCCACATAGGTACTACAGTACAGTCTCTTTCAGCTTTTAACTCTACCCACATTGTGGAGACAATGCACAGAGTAATGATGGTTGTACTGGCCGGATAGAGTTGGTGGATACTTGGCAATGGAGATGACAATGGTATATTAATGTTAGATGAACAATCAATGGGGAATGATGAGCGAAGTTAGGCGGCTCCTGTGGATTGCTAACACAAGAACCGGAATCCTGAAGAGTAGCAGAGCACATCCAACTAGAGAGGAGACAAATGAAGCAATAACACCATGCAGAAGATTTCCCAGCATACTTATGCCTACAGGTGAAAGCAGATTGGCTGAACAATTATTCTGGAAGCAGGTTGGAGATGATTGCCTGGGGAAGCTCAGGTGACACTCGTAAAGATGGTCGTGCCCGGGTCAGGTTGTGGAAGGAAAGTATGTTTATTTTCCAGAATTCTGGTTTTCTGTATTCTACAGTGAAGGTAAAGCCTGGCATGGTTTTAAGTCTCTGCTGGATATTGTATACAGTATCTAGTTTACAGCAATCAGTAGCTCAGAGAAGGACTTGGTGGACCAATAAGAAGTGCTGCTTTGCAAGTTGTATCATGGTTGGAGCAAAGATCTATGCACCAATCACAAGGGGAGGGAAGAAAATGACTGGGCTATCTGACACCGATAGCAGAAAGCCATTGGATCTTGACCATAAATGGCTAATATTCAATTGACAATGACTATTCCTAGTTAAATACCATTTAGAGCGATATAGTTAGGGTATTACTACCTTAAAATAGGATACAGTGTTTAGTCTACTTAACCTGGCTTCAGTTATACTACAGTAGCTCCCCTGTTTCAGTTTACCATTGCTGTACATAATCTGCTAATTGATCACCTGTGTCTGCCTGAACAGGAATATTACATTCAGTGGAGTGCATTCAATTCAGCTGCCGCACATTGCTATGATACCCAGATGCACACATATCAGACAGGTACAGTAATGATAACAGTGCCAATTTGCAATGCCGGCAGATGCAATATCCGTTATACAAAAGCACATTGTGCCAATGCAGGGTAACTGGATTTCAACCTTTGCAATGATTTAAGAAAACCTTTCTTTTACTTAACTCAATAGGTAAATGTCATTATAAAACCAGGACACACAGTAAATCTCTTGGAAACCATGATATTTCCTTGGTTTACAGGCATTTTGTGCTTGCTTAAAATGTTCTGTGACAGCAAGTCTGATCTGAAATTACACTTTGTCCACAGAGTACAGTATGCTATTGATACAAAGAGAAAGTCAGCAAGTCTGAGAGTAAACCAAGCAACTAATATCCCTTTCACACCAGAAATGCAGAGACCAATCCGGGAATTAAATTCCGGGGACATGCAGGCGACATTCCCGGGTTGGGCCCGGTTTACACATGCTTTTGAAGCAGGGACATCCCGGGTTGGCACCATTCATACTGGACCCGGGATGATCCTGCATTTCTTTTAGAATGTCATTAGAAAATTACTGTTTTAGGTCACAGCTTGCTGCTAGTTACAGACGATGCCAGGATCTTCACAATGTTATGGTATATCTGGGCATCCCTAACCGTGCCTGTTCTCTGGTACCGGATCTCCTCTTCCCCTCTAATGTTTAAAATCTCCCTCACCTCATAATTTGTCCAAGACATTCTTGGCTTTCAGGCCTGCAGTGGTTAAATAGCACTGCTGGGGTCTGTTGTGCCACAGAGCTTGTGTCAGTGTCTTCCAGCACTCTGTGTGATGCCTCTGCACGTCTCTGAAATCCACAACAATAGGAAATTGCCCTGTATAGCCTATCAGCATCGGCAGAGGCAACACGGGAAGGAGGGACATGTCCCTGTACCTTATATACCATTCAGTAACCCGGATAGGTCCCAGAAGCAACCCTGGTAGCTAGCAGGTTTGAAATCCCAGGACATCAGTCCCTGGATTTTGCCCTGAGACCCTTTCACACCAGCACTAGTCCCGGGCTGGTGTGAAAGGGGTATAAATTTAGAAAGCTGTGATCTCTAGTTAGTTAGATTACGATGGCAAACATCCAAAACAGCAACACAATCCAGAATCCATTGAAATGTTCCCTTTGTGTAATTCAAATGTGTAATTCCTTTCACCCTGGCTTTATGCCTAGATGGCTGTTTGTTTTGAAGTATGATGATGCAGAACTGTTTGTTGTGCATTACACAATGGTTGTCAATCCGATTTTCCAGCTAACGGGTTTATAACAAGTCCGTTCACAACAAATTAGATAGTTTTGCTCACTCATTTATAATCCCCTAAAAACAGCACGAGGTCACTGATTGAACAATAAATAGTACAAAAAATATATAATTACATGCCACAGTTTATAATATATTTATTTACAGCCCACAAATGGATTTCTATAACTCTGAAAACTTTTTTTTTTATTTATTTGTTGGGGGGGTGAGGGGTGCCTTTCAAAAATAGGATTTATGGTCTTACCTTGATAAATCCCTTTCTTTGAGTCCATAGGGGGCACAGGAGTTCACGCTGGGTATGAGAGGTGAGGTAGCAGAGCGTGCACCAAAGGGTTACCAAAATGTACCCAGCATGCTCCCTGCCTCCCTTCTCCCTCATAACCCGCCCCCTGACCCTGGGTCACCAGTTTCGTTAGCAAGCCCAAGGTAGGAGCAGAGCCAGAGAAGAAGGAAGAGCAAACGCACACCCACATAGCATACAGGCCCTAAAGCCATGGAACTTTCCTACATAGGAAGCCCCGCTACCAGGTGCGTCTGGGAGGGCGTCCTGTGCCCCCTATGGACTCAAAGAAAGGGATTTATCAAGGTAAGACCATAAATCCTATTTTCTTTTTCGTCCACTAGGGGGCACAGGAGTTCACGCTGGGACGTCCTAAAGCTGTCCCCTCATGGGTGGGGGACGCTCCTGGACTGCAGAAAGCACATGTCTACCAAACTGTGCATTAGCCGATGCAAAGGTATCAAATGCATAAAACTTGATAAAGGTCTGGGAAGAGGACCAAGTAGCCGCCTTACAGAGCTGTTCAGCCGAGGCGCCTCGATTAGCGGCCCAGGATGTACCCACAGACCTGGTAGAATGTGCAGTAATCCCCTCCGGGGGAGTAATCAGTGCGGAAAGATACGCTTGGCGAACCACTGATCTGAGCCATCTCGCCAAGGACTGTTTGGAAGCGGGCCAGCCCCTCTTATTGGCCCCATAAAACACAAACAGTGTACCCGACTTACAAGTTGACTTAGTCCTGCGAAGATAAATCTGCAACGCACGGACTACATCAAGAGAAGCTTCAGCTTCAGAAGAACATGGAAAAGAAGGCACCACTATTTCCTGGTTAAGGTGAAACTCAGACACCACCTTTGGATGAAAATCCAGTTTGGTACAAAGAACCGCCCTGTCCGGGTGAAATACCAGAAAAGACGGTTTCCATGATAATGCACTCATGTCAGACCCCCTTCATGCTGAGGAAATAGCCAACAAGAAGCCACCTTCCAGGATTTCAGATCCACCTCCTCCAGAGGCTCGAAAGGAGACGATTGAAGTGCCCGGAAAACTTCTAAAGAGGGACACCTCAACAGCCAGCCCGTCAAAGCCAGGCGACTCAAGTCCGGGTGTCGGAATGGCCCCTGTGAAATTAGGTCTGGACGCAGAGGTAGACTCAGAGGAGAGGCTACCAACAGGTTCCATAGATCCGCGTACCAACCTCGACGGGGCCAATCTGGGGCCACTAGGATCATCATTCCTCCCTCCTTCCTGAACTTCCACAGAAGGCGAAGTAGGAGTTGAAACAGGGGGAATGCGTACACTATCTTGCCGACTTAAAAAGTCTGCCTCAAAATTGAGAACCCCTGGGATGAAGACTGCAGAGATTGCAGAAATCTGCTTCTCCGCCCACCTGAATATCTTGGAGACTTCTTTTATCGCTCCTTTGCTGCATGTCCCGCCCTGCCTGTTGATAAAGGCCACAGGCGTGGTGCTGTCGGACCGGATCTTTACAGGGCACCCTCGGATGAGGGACCCCAACCTCTGAAGAGCCAGAAGGATTGCTCTCAATTCCAGGAGATTGATCAGAAGGCGACTCTCCTGAGCCGTCCAGCGACCCTGAAAAGATTGAGAATTGCAACCCGCTCCCCAGCCCCGTAGGCTGGCATCCGTGGTAAGCAAGACTCAGGTTGGAATCCAAAACGGGCAGCCCTGAGACAAGTTGTCTGTCTTTAACCACCATGTGAGAGACAGGCGAACCTTCGGGGCAGTGTGATCAATTGACTCCTTAGACGAGTATGATCTCCTGTCCACTGGCTGAGAGTGTAAAGCCGAAGTGGGCGCGAGTGAAACTGTGTATACTCTACCATGTCGAAGACACCACCATACACTTGTGTACTGAGACCCTTCTGTGACCTATAAGGGAATGAATCTTCCTCTGAAGGGAGTGGATCTTATCCTCTGGAAGATATACTCTCTACAACCGAGTGCCCAGCCGAGCTCCCAAGTGAAGTGTCCTTTGGGAAGGAGTAAGAAACGATTTCTTCCAGGTTATCCTCCAACCGTGAGATAACAGAAGTGTAATCACGACCTGCAAATGACTCCATAGTAGGTCTGGGGACTTTCCAAAATCAGTGGGCCGTCCAGGTATGGAATCATCCGAACCCCCAGCCGGTGCAGGTGTGCAGCCCTGACCGCCATCACCTTGGTGAACACCCTGGGAGCCGTAGATAGACCAAAAGGTAGCGCCCTGAACTGGAAGTGTTCGACCCGAAGGGCGAACCTCAAAGTGCTGATGTTCCTGTCGGATGGGGATGTGAAGTATATCTAGCGAGGCCATGAAGTCCCCTGGCTCCAGTGAGAGAATGATCGAACGCAGGGACTCCATGCGAAACTTCGGCACTCGCAGAAAAATAGTGAGCGACTTCAGATTCAGGATAGGACGGTGAGAACCATCCAGTTTGTGAATCAAGAATAGGGTGGAGAAGAACCCTTGACCCCTCTGCTCCTGAGGAACTGGAACAATGACGTTCGAGTCCAAAAGAGAGCAGATGGAAAGCTGTAGCACTTGTCGTTTCGCTGGGTCCTTTGGAAGACCCGTGCAAAAATAACACTGAGGAGGGGGGAACCGGAATGTCAGGGCCTAGCCCCTGGATACCACCTCCCTGACCTGTTTAGCCACTGGACGTCTGGTAGCCCAGGGCTGCTTGGTGCAGGGCTTGGCTCCCTTAGTGGATGAGGAAAATCTAGAGGAAGGACTAGTGCCGTCGGACAAACCTCTCTCCACTCAGACACTGCCTTGGCCACCCATGACGCGGCAAGCGTGGTACACCCAATGGCCCCTGCCTGTGAAAAGCAGTCCTGAGGAAATTCTCAGAGGGGTCCTTCAAAGATGAAGAATCCGAAATGGGCAGTACTGAAGCGCGAGCTAATCGTGCAACATGATCATCCGCCAGGGGAGGATTTTCCCACTTAGCCCTCTCTGTGGGAGGAACAGGTTTAAAAGTAGTAAGTCGCTTGGAAAGCTGGAACTTTCTAAACGGTTGAGACCACGCAGTCTCCAATAAATCCTCCATGAGGGCCGAAGGCGGGAGCTGGGCCGATACTTTCTTAAGACGCTTAAAAAGCAGGTCTTTACTTTTAGGGGCAGGAGCCTCATCCTCCCTCTGGAGGACTGCCTTAACCTCCTGCATCAGAGACTCTACCTCCGCTGAGGACAAAGTGTCATCGGCCCCTGCGGATTCCGCCACTGAGCTGGAATCCGAATCGGAACGCGGAGAACCCGCATCGGGACTCTGCTGCCTACACTGCCTCCTGGAATCCCTGCCCGCCCGAGTAGCCGTCAACCCCTGCACAGATTGAGCAAAGGATTGCCACCAAGGGGGCTCTACATAAGCAGGAGCTGCCCCAACACTGGTGCTGGCCACTGCCACAGGGGGCATGGGCACAGGGGGCAGGGGCGCAGGAGGTAAGGAGTTGACAAGCGGTCAATATGTCAATACCTGAGTCAAGGTCGAAGCCCAGGCCGGTTCCTGCTGTGAAGGCAGCAGAAGATCTGCTTCAAGGGCCAAACACCTGGAACAGATATCCTCCTCCTGCCGAGAGAGTATGTCCACACATACCCTACAGGTACGCTGCATAGGAGATGGAGTCTCCTTGCCAGGTTTCGCCTTAGGCATACTGTCCATGATAAAAGACAAAAAACACCAGCAGTTACAACACTGACACCCAAGCAACACACTTGCAGCCTTACCCACAAAGCTTTAGCAAAGCCATTTGGTATGGGCAGATAAACTCAACAATTCAGCAAGCTGAAAGGGAGACACCGTATATGCAAAGCCAATACTATGAATGGTGACAGTGTTTCAAACTTTCATCTCTTCAATGATATTGGAAGGAAGACAGCATCAGAGTACCAGCCGCAGGAGAGGATAAATACCACAAACACCAGGCTCCAGAAGCAGGGTGTGGGGGAGACTCCCAGCAGCCTCCATCTCTAAACCCAGCAAGTGCCAGAATGGCTGCTGATTAGGACCTTAATGAGGAGCTGGGACAGGATTGTGGGAGGAAATCGGAGTACCCGGAGGAAACCCACTCAAGTACGGGGAGAATATACAAACTCCGCACAGTTAGGACCATGGTGGGAATCAAACCCAGGACCTCAGTGCTGTGAGGCAGTAATGCTAACCATTACACCCTCCGTACTCCTACAGCACCTGGTGTTCCTATGTGGTCACCCACTCAAGTACTTACCAGGCCCAATATACAGCATTAGCTGTAGATCCCAGGCTGTCTTCAAGCTTCCAATGATATTGGAAATAAGACATCCGCAAAACTCAACAATCCAGCCAGCAGCAGGAGAGGAGAAATACCACACACACACCAGGCTCCAGGAGCAGGGTGTGGGGGAGAATCCCAGCAGCCTCCGTCTCTAAACTCAGCAAGTGCCAGAATGGCTGCTGATTAGGACCTTAATGAGGAGCTGGGACACCTGGGGCAATCCTACATCACCTGGTGTTCCTATGTGGTCACCCACTCAAGTACTAACCAGGCCCAATATACAGCATTAGCTGTAGATCCCAGGTTGTCTTTAAGCTTCCAATGATATTGGAAAGAAGACATCAGCAGAGCTCAACAATCCAGCCCGCAGCAGGAGAGGAGAAATACTACACACACACCAGGCTTCCAGGAGCAGGGTGTGGGGGAGAATCCCAGCAGCCTCCGTCTCTAAACCCAGCAAGTGCCAGAATGGCTGCTGATTAGGACCTTAACGAGGAGCTGGGACACCTGGGGCAATCAGAGAGCAAGCCTCAGCACTTCCCCAGGGGTGGGGGAGGGACTAACCTACAGCACCTGGTGTTCCTATGTGGTCTCCCACTCAAGTACTAACCAGGCCCAATATACAACATTTCCAAGGTGTATGGCTGTAGGTTCCCAGGCTGTCTAACCTCCCCCTCAGGCATCAACCCCCGGGACATAGCCTGACTAATTGTCCCTGGTGATCTAGTGGAAAGGTGGAGCAGTCCAGACCCCCACTGCCTGCCCCCCCGCTGACTTCCATACAAACGGGGGGGGATCGCTGCTAGACGCGGCTCCCTGCAAGCAGGGAACCGCCGCTTACCTGCCCGGGGACGGAGTGCAGCATGCGGGAGCCTCCGAGAGAGGGTCCCGCGACGGAAGTCCCCAGCCCAGTCGCCAGCGCTGCCATCGCCGCCGCCGAGTGATGGAGCTGCGCTGCCGGTGAATCACTAAAAGAGCACCCGCCGCAGCAGCTCTAACCCATGGCTGTTCTAACAGCCGCGATAATGGTGCTGCTCTCTCCTTGGCACCAAAGAAAAAACTGGTGACCCAGGGTCAGGGGGCGGGTTATGAGGGAGAAGGGAGGCAGGGAGCATGCTGGGTACATTTTGGTAACCCTTTGGTGCACGCTCTGCTACCTCACCTCTCATACCCAGCGTGAACTCCTGTGCCCCCTAGTGGACGAAAAAGAAATATTTTTATTGATGCATTATAGATAATGCAAAGAACATAAGATAATAAAGCAGGATGGTAGAGAGAGAGAGAGTACTACAGTACTTTACACAATGCATAAAAGTACGGAATTGAGCAGTGTAAAGCAGGTTACATACAGTAATTATTCTGCATGGATTCCAAAAAGTGAAAAGAAATCATTAAATTAAACGGAAAAGTCAAGAAGTTAAACCAATCATGTAAAAAAATAAAAAGGAGTTTTAAAAAAATAAAAAAAGAGTAAATTAAAAATGCAACCCCCCACTTTACTCTGGCAGGAAACCCCACAACACCCACCACTCATATGGCACTTTAGTCACGTGTAATAAGAGGATCATTACCTTGTGTAATAGGTAACAATAGGCCTGGCTTAGACAGTAGTAAATTCTCATCTCAGTGTACAGTGTGGATATATACAACCTGTGGTGGCGGATGCCCCTTCCATCTTGAAGGGTTTTTTTTGGAGAGTGACCAAAAAAAAAAAAAAATTGGGGCAAAAAAATCAGGGTAAATATCTTTTGTTCACCCTTAATAGAATAATGCACACCTGTGTCTTCTAATGTCTTTTTTTCCAAAATATAGAATTTCGGGTCATTGGCTAAGGTGAGCAGAAGCGCGAGAGGAGAACGCAGGAGGGTTGCACAAAACTTATCCAAGGGAGCATCACAGATGCCACATGGTAATATTTTTTTTAATTGCCTGTCTGTGTAATAACTGCACTTTATTATGAACCATATTAAAGGTCAAATAAGAATGCAAGTTGAAATTTGGAAATGTAAGGTTTAAAAGCACTTTAATTACATATGCAATGTTACGCAGTCATTTACAGATAACACACTTTATGAGTCTTCCGATTTATAACAATGACACCCAGGGGAGGGGTTGATAATCACACCAATCTGAAAGTGGGATGGAGGCGGCGTGGAGTGGGGTGGCGCTGACCTGTTCGCTAGGCTGCGATTATAAGAAGATTAGAAAACAGGTCTGAATCAAGCCCCTATGTACAGTAGTAGATATCAAATGAGACGAACATGTATGTGAAAATCCAGAAAAAGAAAAAAAGCATTTCCTAATAGCAAAACTTTGGCAAGGCATGATGGGGCTTGTAGTTTCAAAACAGCTGGAGGGCAATAGTTTGGCCATGCCTGGCCATTGTACTTGTAATTTGTGCTGTAGTAACAGAAGGTGATGCCGTTATAGATAATAGAATACCCAAGCAGACAGCTCTGGTATATATTAGTGTCCATACAGAAAGAAAGTCCAAGCACACACATATTGCAAGGTTTGCAAATCTGTGCCGAACAGTCAGCTCTAAACATAAACATATGAACTCACCCGAGTAAAATATTGTATATTTTCTGTTGCTTTTTGCTTAAACATTTTCATTTTTAATATTTTTTCTAGTTCATGGTATTAAGTTTAGCACTTTTAAGGAATAAAGAAAAGAAAAGGACATGAGAGAAGTATTTATATTACAGGATGGTTCAAGCCTGTGGTGTATCTTTGAGTACAACGGCTCAGTCACAGAAAGAAGAACGAATGCATGTTCTGAGGCATACTGTTTAGTGGATGAATGCATTTCACATTACTGATATAGGATTGTTGGTTTATCTCACCAAGTCTGGAACAGCTGATAAATAATAATAAATATATATATATATGTTTTGTGAAACAACCTTTAAAAGTGTCAGAAAAGTCTGCTGTAAGCTTTCCAGGTATTGCCTTATTTTATTTTGCTATAAAGAACTGTCCTGTTTAATTGAGATTTTCATAACAAACGATAGACAGGCAAATTCAATGGGGAACAAACATCTGTCCAATCTGTTTTATAGGAAGCAAAAAAAAAAATGGGCTGTATCTTGTTAAACACATCATTACCCAGTTTTATTTTCACTTCAGCAGAGGCACCACTGGCCATTATCATGTTCCATACTCGATGTTGCCTTTAGTACATCTTTTATGGGGTGTACGGTGAAAAGAGGTTGAATAAATGCACCAGAACACCAAGTAAAATTTTGCACAAAAAAAGAAAACCCTCTCAGATATACATTGTGAAGCCTGGGTTATACCTGTGGCTGCTCAGTTCTGTATCCTCATAAAAAAAGCATGAGGGACAGTCAGATAATAGCCCAATCATACACTGCTGGGAGTAACACAAAGGGGCTTAAACACAATTATTAAAGTGTTTAGTATACCAGCAGAATATGTCTGAAAATATCACTTTATCTCAAATATTCTACATTGATTAAAGTTCCAGAGTCCTGTAAACTTGTCTGAAGGCGAGAACACGCTATAACATTCTCAGGGTGACCTAAAACCATACCTGCCAACTCTTGTATTAGCCGGGTCGGGATCGGGTCTGCATTCTGTATTTTTATTCATACAGAATTATACAAAAGAAAAACCCTTTGTTATTTGTACTCGTAATAGGTATAGTATTCCTTCGCAAAGGGATTGATGAATTAACTTTTGTAACTGTTGCAAAAAACGGACAGGTTTTCAGTGTTTTTAGAAATTTAGAGTTCTTTAATAACTTGTATCCATTTGTTTGCCACAGTTCATTGTCAGATTTGTTATATGCAACAGTGCTGCTTGTATATAAGTTTGCACTATATAACAGAGCCTCAGTATATTAGATTTTTATCGCCTAAGCCAGTGGTTTCCAACCTGTGCGCCTAGGCTCCCTGGTGTGCCTCGGAGCACTTGCAGGGGTGCCTCAGGTTGGTGGTCCAGAACCAATTCAAATAGTTTTTGGTCAATGCAATGGGCAAAATCAGTGCTTGTGGCTTTCAGTTATAAAATATGTGGATAAACAGAAGTGAAGTGAAGTATAACATTTAAGCACAACTTATTTAATTTCATTATTATTATTTTTTTTTCTTGGTAACAAACTTTTGGCCTAGGGGTGCCCTGAAAAATACTCTGATACTCTAGGGCAGTGGTCTCCAACCTTTTTTGGGTCGGGAGCTACTCGCGACAAAATAAACCGCCCGAAGAGCTACTAAAGTAAAAAAAAATAAAAAATCTGCATAATATCCCAAAAAATGCCCTTTACACATAATGCCACAAACTGTAATGCCCCTGACACATTATGCCACACACTGCAATGCCCCAAAACATACCTCCCAACAGAGGAGGTTCAGCTACTACCGTGGAACTCCTGCGAGGCTACATCCCCCATTTTTTCCACACACACACACACACGATGCCCATTATACATATGCCCAACAACGTGATACTCCGTTATACAAATGCCCCACACCGTGATGCACCACTATACATATGCCACACCATGATACTCCATTATACATATGCCACACACCGTGATGCACCATTATACATATGCCACACACCGTGATGCACCATTATACATATGCCACACACCGTGATGCACCATTATACATATGCCACACACCGTGATACTCCATTATACATATGCCACACACCGTGATGCACCATTATACATATGCCACACCGTGATACTCCATTATACATATGCCACACACTGTGATGCTCCATTATACATATGCCACACACCGTGATGCACCATTATACATATGCCACACACCGTGATGCTCCATTATACATATGCCACACACCGTGATGCTCCATTATACATATGCCACACACCGTGATGCCGATTATGCCTATGACCCACAACGTGAAGCTCCTTTATACATATGCCCCACACCTTAATGCTCATTAAACATGTGCCACACAAATGATGCCCATTACACATATTGCACACAATGTCCCACAGTAAGGCTTCTAATAAAAAAATGTAAATTACCTGCTTGCTGTCAGGGGTTCATTTTTGTTGCCAGGGGTTAATGCTCATTGACAAGGGGGTCACTGCTTGCCCCCTCCACTATGCCCGTCTTCACATGGGCATAATAAATTAGTCATTGCTGCTGGTGCGTTCGGAGCTCAGCTCCATCATCACCCTGCTGGCAATTGGAGTCCGTCCGTTCTTCCCCCCACACCATGCTAGAAGTCATATTTGACTTCTAGCCTATGACTGGGAACACAGAGCTGCGCTGCTGCAGCGTTACCCGGAAGTGCCGGGAGCGCTTAGCGCAGTGCTCCCTGTCAGACGCTAGAGGTCAAATATGACTTCTAGCGCCTGCTGTCTCCTCTGGTCCCCGTAACAAGGAGGACTACAGCGGGGGAAGGTGACGGCGGCTGTAGCGGGGCAAGGCGGTGGCTATAGCAGCGGCTATAGTGCCGCAAGCCAGCGGCAACAGCGGGCGGGCGGACCGGGCAGGCAGCAGTGGTCGAGCCACCCGTTTCGCTCAGGCAAGCTACCGGTAGCTCGCGAGCGATGGGTTGGCAACCACTGCTCTAGGGCAGTGTTTTTCAACCACTGTGCCGTGGCACACTAGTGTGCTTTGAGCTGTTCTCAAGTGTGCCCCCAGATCTAGAGATGCCCAAACCAGTTTACAGTCAACACCATTTCAACTGTTATTTACTGGTCTCTTCTTTTCATGTAAAGGGCCAATGTATTTTATTTTTGTTATCTGTGGGGGACAGTGTGATTTTTTTTTTATATGGAGGCCATTATGGGTTTTTTTTTCCTGTGGGGGGCCAATGTGTTTTGCCCTGTGGTGATCTCATGGTGTGCCTTGGCAATGTTATATCTATCTATTTTATAACTATCTATCTATCTATCTATCTATATATATATACATATACACACACACACACACAATATGTGTTGATTTCAGGCTTTCTTTCTCGTTTAAATGTGACCTGAATTTGTATTTTTGTCACAATATAAATTGGAGGTGGAAGGCAGGTAACTTTTATTTATTTATTTATATAAATGCTTGCAGGTATAATGGCTTATCTCAGACAATAATTTGAAGTAGCTGTCCCTTAAAACACTATCTTTGTCTCTCTCACTGGCACAGGTATAGCGTGAGTTAACAGATGCTTTTATCCCTTATATCACTATTCACTTTCATTTTTATTAGTGGATATTAGGCAGTCCTATGCTGTCACCACTTGTGTTATTAGCAGATCTGTATGGTCACAGCCTATAAATATATCAATCAGTATGCTGTCTGCAGGGCTGTGGAGTCGGTAGATAAATGGTCCGACTCCGACTCCTCTGTATTAATATGCAAATGTATTTGATACATTCCTTGAAGGAAAGAAAGGCAACATACATATTATTACTACAGAAACTAGAGGCTGGGAAGCCAACAGTCTACTGTATTGAATAGTTTAAGCAAAGGACAAACACAATGTTTGTCCGCTGGTTTGCTTGCTCGTCACCGTTCAATTCACGGACACAAGGAACGATTTCTTTACCGAATTGTTACGACGAAAAATGGTGCCTGTACATCAATATGAACCAGCGTAAGGAATGGCTTAGCCAAGGTAAACAAACAACCCCGCGCATGAAACAAGATCTTCATCCGAGTAAAAAGATGTTGTGCGTATGGTGGGAGAGCTTGGTTGAATGAATTTTTCGAGTCTACACCAGGTGATTTCTACCAACGAGGTATTGAAAACCTTATTGAACGTTGGAAATAAGTTGTAAACTACAAGGGAGAATACATTTAGAAGTATTGGTGCTCTGAATTGTGCGTTGCGTGCCATATAGTGAAGCACATGAAAAGCATGCTTTTTCACGGTCACTTAACGTGTTCGTTTTGCGGTTACGTGAGGCACTGCGTGCATTGGTCTTTATTCTTACAGTAGAGAAGTCATTAATTATAATTTTCGGAGTTGCATTGTTCGGTGCATTGTTTGCCGACTTCGACCCCAGGTACTCAAAATTTACTCCGACTCCACAGCCCTGGCTGTCTGGGGTATTATTATTATAAACATTTCTATTTGTCCCACTTGGCGGCTTCTATAGATAGCCACTATTAAAGATTAGCACATAGGTTTTCATCAGTGATTGGATGGCTGTTAGAATCTTTTGCCATCAGACAGCCGGCCGGACAGACCGCAAGTGTGGCAGCTTCTGCCGCTTCACTGAGCGATCGTCCACGCTGTCTGTGTACCCGCAAGTAGCTGCACAGATTTTCTAACTGGGCAGCCCTGAAGAAAAAAAAATGTGAAACGTGTGTCGGCAACGGCGCTATGTGTGTTTAAATATAAATGTCATGTAAACTATGTTAATATGATGTGTCTTAGCAACCCTAGAAAATTGCAAAAAATGATTAGTAACAGGCTCCAGTGGCAACCTAAGCCATAGAGAACACAGTTAGAAAATCTGTGCAGCTACTTGACCCTTAACTGCCAGACTCTAACCCTGCCCTGCCTCTGTGCCTGCTCTGCCTCCGCTGCTCACCTTCCACTTTGGGGCCTCAGAATTGCCGCACACTCCCTGGGTGAGTTGGAGATTGCTGGGCAGCAGAGAGCAGACCTGGCGGGCTTCATCTGCGCTGGCTCACCCACATATTCGCACCATAAGATGCACACACTTTCCCCCCACTTTTTTTGGGGAGAAAAAGTGCGTCTTATGGTCCAAAAAATACGGTAATCCCTTCTTTCTATTTAGTGCGCCAACAAAGAGACAATCTTTCCCTTTCCTCTTTTTGTTACAAACTGTCGAGTTGCCTTGTATTCATTTTGCTCACCTGTCGGTTTTTAACTCGACAGTCAAGTCTTTCACCTAAGTTTGAACCATAATGCCTTCTGTTGAGTTTGAACCAATGTGGTGAAAAATAGGCAACCCTAACTTGCCTTTCTGTCTCGATAGAGCCTATATAAATCCCTATTTATAGCTGTGGGGGAACCAGAATGGGATTGAATATTCAAAAGCAATAGGACTACTTTTTCTGTCGAAAAGGAACTCGA
Organism: Crinia signifera; assembly: GCF_055691185.1. NCBI lineage: Eukaryota > Metazoa > Chordata > Amphibia > Anura > Myobatrachidae > Crinia > Crinia signifera. Next base: position 394,232,778 of record NC_139217.1, on the reverse strand, counting down.
CAAAACCAAGATATTGACAGAGATTGAATACCCCCCCTAAGGCTCTTAAAAGATGCAGAAACTTATTTAATTTGTCTTTAGGAGACGTTGATATAAGATTATGCATATTCTAAGAGCCTTATTCTGCTGAGTGCCACCTGCAACCTATATATATAATGCAATTACAGCTTTCCTGTATGCCTGGTAATTGTGCTTTACTATTACTCACTTTTCAAACACATGTACACTTAACAGCCGACAAATATCTAATAACTTCAATATTCTCAAATAACTGTCTCACCTGCAACGTGCACACAAGACCCTGCGGGCTATGCTGTTCTCCACAGGAAGGGCAGATAGTCCCCGAAAAGCACCTTCTTCATCTGATAAAGCCTCACTGGCCTCATCTGTACTGTATGATTCCCTGAGAGTATCTTCCCTTGTCACGGGAACCAGGCTTGGCTGTTCTAACTGTTTCAGGTTTTCTGGATCATGAATATAAGAGCCACAATGGGGAGGAGCTGGACCTTGAAGAACTGGTTCATATTCAATGGATACTCTGCTTTGTGCTGCATCTGATGCCATAGTTTCGACACTGAAGTCCAAACCGCCTGCTTCCTGCAAGGAGGTATTAGAAAATAGATATAATTATCTATCTTACAAATTAATTTAAAAATTAACTGAATAATCAAATAATACTGGTAAAAAAAATTGTATTTCATTCATGCCCTGCATTGGCGATAGTCAAAAAATCTGTAATTACAAAGAGCAGAACATCAGCACTGATTTGTACATACTGTATGCCCCCAGACTTCTGCACATCAGCGTGGGCTTTAATGTGCAAAATTTAGCTCTAGGCAGACAAAAAAAAGTTGGGCATCTTTAGCATACTGACCTATATTTGCGGCATGCAGCTCCAAGAACGGGTGGACAGCTGACGTCCTGTGTGCTCGTGTACCCATTGGAATGCCAAGCAGTTTCCTGGGAATGCACAAAAAACGTTGGGCATTCCCATGCGTCATCCCCCTAAACAACTCCAGCCCGCCTCCCTGTGCGAACGCTTCGGCATATACAGAGCCAAAACATTCGTCCCCAGAGCGAACACACCGGGGACCGATCAGACGTGCACCAGGCCCTGTATTTCTTGCACAAACTTCTTTTCTTCCTATCTCAAACATAAATATTTGACGTACAGTAAAATGGGAAACGTGGCCAACATATTTCGGTCGATTTTTAGGAGACCGTTTAAATTTTTGTATGAATCTAAAGGGGGAATTGACATATAAGTGAATGGATTTTGACGGCCAAATTAGTGTGAAATCCACTGTACTTGATTCCGCTCTGCTCGCAGGGCTGCAAGTATTGGGAGCACTGCGAGCAGTTTTACGCCGTCCCTTCAATCTCCCTACCCCTGTGCATGGCTGTGAATGCATTCAAAGCTGTGCAAACAGGGTGAAAAAAAAATATCACTCACCATCTAATGATTTCCCCTCTGCTCGCAGCACTGAGTAAAGCAGGCCATACACTACTGCGATGTATCATAGCAATGTATGATTATCCGACCCTCCGCGAGCTGCCGGGGACCTTCATCGAATGCAGTCCCTTCACATGTGATGTATAGCATGTGACCCCTTTTGCCCGCCGCTGGGAGGGAGGACCCGATGGCACATCATACACATTAGAAGTGGGACTGATCTGTGGGAAATGGATGAAGTCAGCCCAAATCACTGTAGTGCCTTAAGTCTAGACTTACCCAGCGATGCAAAGGCTGGGGGAAGAAGGAGGCAATTGCGGATGTCAGCGGTCCCCCCTCCAAACGCCCAGGAAACACCTTTATTTTCCAGGGCACTCCCAGAAAATGCTGACGTTGCGCCCCTAGTAAAGGCTAGCCTTCGCATAGTCTATTTGCAAGGGGACCCCGTGCACAGCGTGCCGTGGGCATGTGTGTTCGGCAAATATGGAAGGCCTGCGAATGGGTCCGAATCAGGTCCTTTTTGGTAGCAGGATCTCCCTCAAACATGTTCGTTACCCAATTGGTTAGTGTGCACTTTATAGTGAAAGCGCTGAGAACTGGGCAGCCGCGGCCGCCGTTACCACAACTGAACTCCCACTAAAATGTAATATTTTAGTTTATGTCCACAATTATTCTTTCAATGCTTTTTTTTCCAGTGTTATCAATTATTTCAGAACAGAAATACACGTTGGGCAGAATATCAATTCAATATAACAATACAAAGATTCTGTTGACAATTAGGAAAAATAATAATTACAAAAAAAGAATAATACATACATTGTAATGGTGATGAATTAATACATTTTGTCTGCATTCGTTTCCTACCAACTGGATACATTGATTGGTGTTACATCGAAAGTACCTGTACACACAGCTGTGTTTGGCAATGAATAGTAACATAATAGAACATGCAAATAAACATTTCAGAGAAATTAAACAATAAATAAAAATAAAGGTGATCATATCATCTACAAATACAACAGTCTTCACATCAGCTGTAAAAATGCAATAGCAAACCATCATGTAAAGAAATCGACCAATTTGGCACGTCGGATGCTGGTACTTGTAGTTCTACAAATGCTGGAGCAACATAGAATGCTCACCATAACTAATCATGTCAAATATAACCATATGTATAATAGAGACTGTGCCTACAAAGCTGATTAGTATTACAGATACTGTGTAATTGCCATTATAACCGAGCTTGGGAGCACAGCACCAGGGGAAAGAGGCCATACTGGGGAGTCTTGAGGTTGTAAGATATATAAGAAGATATGACACAAGGTATAACACTTTGGTTGCAGTGTACAATACATGCACCTACTATAACCATTATACAGACAGTAGTGCTGCCCTGCATACACTCACATAGGCTTCTGTCTAGTGAGGTGAGCGCGCACTCCGCATACTGCACAGTCCTGTCCCTCCTCTCTCCCACTACTACAGCTGCCAGTGCCAGTGTCAGCTTCGTTCATGCGTTCCACGGTTCCGGTCACGTGACCTCGGCAGCTACATGTAGGCAGCGGGGACAAACTTCCTCATCTGATGTAGACCTTTGCAAATCTGAAATTGTATTTGTTCAGTCAGTTTACTTTCATTAATTAGCTCGGCCGGCGGGTGTTCTCATTGTTTATTCAATTTCTACTACTGTTTTGCATTTATATGTGATCTAACTAAGTTTCTTAATTAGATGACTGTGGCAATCCTTCTAACTTTTACATGGTAAGAATAGGGACACTCGCGCTGCCCGAAAAGTGGGCGTGGTTTATGCAAATGAGGGCGCGGTGTATGCAAATGAGGGCCGTGCCTCCGTTTTCGGCCACTGTGCCTCTTAATAGACCAGGGTTGCCGACCCTCCCGGAATTTCCGGGAGTCTCCCGAAAATCGGGTACCCTCTCCCGGCCCCCGGAAGGGTGGGCAACCCTCCCGGATTCAGGGGGGACCCCCGCTGACCCCCGGATCGCGGCATTAAAATGCCGCAATCCTCGGGTCTCAGAGGAGGGGGCGGAGCTCAAACGGCACAATCGTGTCATTTTAGCCCCGCCCCCTCCATGGAGATCCCTGAATTCGCTGTTTACCAGTATGGGGCGGGGCTTAGTGATGTCACTCGTAAGCCCCGCCCCCTGAGCGGCTGCTGAAACTCTCCTCTCCGGGCTTCTCCCGGAGAGGAGAATGTTAAAGTCGGCAACCCTGTAATAGACACTGTGCGCACAGCGTCTATTCTGTCAGATTGGGGGTAGGGATGGCCATGGATGGTTGCCATCAATGGCAAAAGTGCAACCTGACCATCGATAGTGTATTTCTACTATAGCCCCGCAGCCCCCGTGGTGTCGGGGAGGCGCTGAGAAGGTGTGGGCACGCACCGGGGGGTCTGCGAGGCTATTGTTACCGTCTGCCGCTGCCGCTTCTCCTGGCTCCTGCTGCTAATAAAAAGCAACCCACCCCCGTATGGTTAACAAACACACACAAACCCGCCGGCGCTTCTGTCGGGTCCAGGCTCCAGCTGGTAATAAAAATTGACACTCGCAAAATGGCTGCCCCCATATACAGCAGACCGTTTTTAAGGTTGCTAGAGGAGGCCGCCGCCTCCTCTAGCTTCCTCAAAAACTGTCTGCATTTGTTAACCCTACTTGGGGGCGGGGCGCTGCCCAAATCTGCGTATAGGGGGGCGCAAATTCAATAGTTACGCCACTATTTATTGGCAGTTACAAAATATTCATAAAATATCTCTAAAACTCATACACATGGGGGATTTCTGGTTAATATCTAAGCGATTTGGCTAAAGCACAAGTTGCTCAGTGTGTATGCCCCGTAGCTGTGGGGGCCACACATTGCTACAGCCGGTCTAGATCATTCAAGCATCCAGTATATCTAGTCAGATCGCTTAGCAAGAGACTGCAAATCGCCCATGTTTTAGGAAGCGATCAGAGCGATCTACATCCACCCTCCTGTAATACCAACCCATTATTTGCGTAGCACAAGTCTCTTATACTAAATGCTCAGCACAAATCTCCTGTGCAAATCTTTGCATATGGGAGAATTAGACTGTGGGAAATCTCCCACACTAAGGGCCTGATTCAGACCTGCTTGCTAGGCTGCGTACTTTCGCTGCTTAGCGAGCAGGTAAAAGCCATCCTGCCGAATGCCCCCCACCCACCTAAATCCCCTCAATAGCATGTGAGCAGATGCATTCGCATACAAATCTGCTTCATGCGGCCGCACAGAACAAAAATCATGCGGTGGTCGCTCACCAGCGAATCATTTTTTTTTTCCTTTGCAAATAAAAGTAAGGCTACACTTATTATTATTGTGGCCGGAGATGGCGGAATTCTTGTGACGTCAGAGGCCCTCCCCAAGCAGGCATCATCTATACGTCTGCATTTGCAGGGATACACCCAGCCTTTCTATTGGGGTGCCAACCGTTTTTAGTGGGCACGCCCATAAAACACTGGGTGGTCTTCTGCATCTGCCCCCTGCTCGCCCATCCTGGAGCGAACGCCCCGTGAGTGTGAAATTTGCCAAAGGCGTTTGCTCCGGGGGTTTGCGCATGCACAAACCCCAACAATCAAATGGGGTGGTGAATTCATCCTGCAGGCCTGAATCGCTCCCTAAATTGCTCAGAACACATCTCTTGCTCACATCTCCCTGTGTGTGTGTGTGTGTGTTTGTGTGTGTGTGTGTGTGTGTGTGTGCCCCGCAGAGTATTTGAAGAACATATAGTGCAAATGTAGTACCCACATGGAAACAGAAGAGGGCACACTTCAACAAGCAAACTGCTTTTGTCACACATGATTGTGCAGGAAAACTCCTTCCTTGTAAGTACAGTATGTATCACAGATATATAGTTCCTGCCTTGTGATTTCAATGGACCGCAGGCTACTGAAATACCAAAATGAGAATGAAATGCTTACAATGTTCAAATCATTTAGAATTACAAGATTGTACATTGAGCACAACCATACGTTTGATCTATCATTCGTAAATCAAATAAAAACATTACAGTGTATACTAGTGATAGAAAGTTATAGAATGCTCCTGTTTCTGAAACTGGTGCAAATCAAGTCATGCAAATAACATGAAATATTATAAATATCATAATATAATACTGCAAGAGGTAAAAAAAAATTGGTTAACAGAATAAAAAATAAATATAATAAAACCCATTACCTGTAGAGCCAAATTATATTTATTTACTGTGAGGTGGATTGCAAAAACTGTTGCTTCAGCTTAAGCCTAAAATTGAAAAAGGCAACAGCAGAGCCCCCCTTGTGATAGCCTAATGGCCTGGGGCACTTTTGCTGGATCCTGATTCGGGGACATATACAGAGTTTGCGCTACCACAGCATTGTACAGCTCCATGCAGGCCTACACCTTGCTGGTCAAGGATTCTTCCGGCAGAGTGATAATAAGACAATACCTTTGAGGGAAAGAACATCCACGGGAGAACTTCCAGTACAGTATTTTATTTCTATTGTAGCAAGCATGCCACAGGTGTAATCGGCAACTTTGATGATTCAGAAATTTTAATTACATTTTGTTAAACAAAATAATTTTATGATTTATTTTCTGTCTCTGTTTATATTGTGCGTTAATTTCAGAGAACATTGAAATGAGATGTATTCATAATACTGATGCCGGCATCCTGCCAGAAAAGGATGCAGGCACTGGAATCCCGACTGCTGGGATGCTCAAAGGTGAGTAATGCTGCATTCTCATTGCCACCCCTGCAAAATCCCAGGTTTTTGTTCCCGTGTTTTTGGAGGGGCAAAGCGCATCTCAGCTGTACAGACCCCATTCATACTGCACCTTAGACCTGGGAAATTCCCATGTCTGCCCCTTTCACACTGCTTTCCCTGGTCTGCCTGCAGGGGCGGGCTGGGCTGGGGGGCAGGGTGCCATTTGCCCCCCCGGGCCGCTTACCCAGTCACTGGCTACAGGCAGCGCTGCATTGTCCACCTCCTCCGCTGGCCGCGGCTTCCAGAACACGGCCGCAGCTACAGAAAAATGGCTGCCGGCGATGGCGGTCATTTTCCTGTAGCCGCAGCCATGTTCTGGAAGCCGCGGCAAGTGCAGGAGGGCTGTCGGTAGCAGGGATGTGTTGAGTGACTGGTTCCAGTGCAGGAACCATACATGGAGGGCATGTCGCCAAATCCATCTACCCATGTCTGACATGTGGGGATTAGTCAGGCGGGCAGAGGAAGGGCAGAGATAAGCAGGAGCCGCAGCAGCACAGACCCAGAGGAGGCAGGTGACACTCATTATCTAAATTATCTTATTATATACATTAACAAATATATAATATTTCTGCCATTTACAGCCTGTGGTGTCCTCCTGTTAATATGCAGGGGGAGCAGCCTGTGGTGTCCTCCTGATGTTATGCAGGGGGAGAAGCTTGTAGTGTCCTCCTATTTTTATAAATGGGGAGCAGCCTGTGGTGTTCTGTTCTTTTTATACAGGGGAGCAGCCTGTGTTGTGCTCCTATTATTATGCAGGATGAGCAGCCTGTGGTGTCCTGTTATTATGCAGGATGAGCAGCCTGTGGTGTCCTGTTATTATGCAGGGGGAGCAGCCTGTGGTGTCCTGGTATTATGCCAGGGGAGGAGCCTGTGGTGTCCTGGTATTATTCAGGAGGAGCACCCTGTGGTGTCATTATCATTATTATTTTTATACAGCTCACCTCTGATGGAGAAATGTTTGAATTTTTTTGTCTGATCATGCATTGCAATCGTAGCTCTGCCCTCGCCCTCTTACTGAATTATTCTCTGCCCACTTGCGGCACTATTTTATTTTTCCTGGGGAGGGGATTTTATGGGCCAGCTGCTAAAAGTTGTCAGCCAGCCCCTGTCTGCCTGCCATCAAGTGTGTGGCATCTAAGAGCAGCTTTGATTGGATGTTTAAAAAGTATCTTTGATTGGCTGTTTAAAAAGCAGCTTTCAGCAATGCAATGAACTTGCTTTTTTGCAATTTGTGAGAAAAACCCGGGTCTAGCCTGTTCACACTGCCATACACCCGTGTATTACCCAGGAAAAAACCTGTGTGTAATTCCCAGGGCATAACACCCGGGAATTTCACAAAGACCCTTTCTCTCTGCACAAGTAACATCTGCCCCACCTGCAGTGAACATGGTTTTATCCATCTAAGAAGGAATTTGTCAGAAAGAGTGAACTAGAATAAGGCCCTGAGACAGGACACGGGAAATTACTGTTTGCCCTGGCAAAACCCCGGGTTTTTGCGGCAGTGAAACGGGGTGTAACTAGTATCATAAGTGGGGTTTAGGCACTAGCGGAGAAAATTGGGCTGTGCTGTGGCGGAGTGTGAATGTTAGGGTTAGGCTGGGGAAGGAGGGTTAGGATTTGGCAGCAGAGCAGGGAGGGTTAGGGTCAGGCTGCAGAGGGGTGAGAGTTAATGTACATACACACTGGGCGACCATGCCCAGCGTGTATGGACAGCGATGCTCTTTATCATCACTGGGGGGGGGAGCCGTTCAGTGCATACACACTAAGCGGCTTTCCCCCGGCGCGGTCAGCAGGGCGAGGACGGCTTTGCATAGTGCAGAGTTTCGCAAAGCCGTCCTTAAAGCCGATCATCTGCTGGTAATACCAGCAGATGAACGGCTTTCCTGTTGATGATGCGGGAGCGCGCAGCAGCGCCCATCGCCGGGCCATACACACTGGGCGGCTTTGAGCTGAAAGCTGCTCAAACATGCTGTTTTGAGCGGCTTTCAGCTCAAAGTCACCCAGTGTGTATGGGCCTTTTGGGTGCTAGAAGTGAGGGTTGAGGGTGGGGCTTTGTGGCACGGTTTGCACTTTTAGTGTAACATTATCTGATGCCTGGTGATGGTAATGATGATGAAATCAGCCAATTTAAGCACTTTTCATTGCCTATTTAGGTATTGACCCTTCGAGATGACAGTACTTATATCATTAGTATTGCAACTATATTATGTCAAATTGCAGCTGCCCAGTGAGACTTTTTACTTGTTATTATCACTCAGTCTCCTCCAGGATGGCAAAAAAAGAAACCTGGGGCGAAATGTAATAGGGTGCGATTTTTGGACGAGTTCCAAACTCGCCAGAAATCGCACCTTTAAAAATCGCGTTTTTTGCCGCGAATTCGCATATGTAATGAGATGCGAATTAGCGGCAAAAAATGCGATTTGCCGCGATTTCCAGTCATGAAAATGTGCGCATTTTCAGTCATGAAAATGTGCGCATTTTCAGTCATGAAAATGTGCGCATTTTCATATATGCGATTTTGGGTAAAAAAATAAAATTAAAAAAAAAACGGCGTGGGGTCCCCCCTCCAGAGCATAACCAGCCCCGGGCTGAAAGAGCCTGTCCTGGTTTCATAAAATCACAGGAACAAACAAGTTGGGGTTCCGTGCATTTTATAAAACCAGCACCAGGCTCAAGGGCCGGTCCTGGTTCCCAAAATACGGGGGACAAAATGACTAGGGGTCCCCCGTATTTCAAGAACCAGCACCGGGCCCAACCAGCCAGCAGGGTAATGCCACAGCCGGGGGGAGACTTTTTATACAAGTCCCCCCGGCCAAAGCATTTAGCCCTCTGACCGGTCAGCATGGGCAGGGGTCCTGGGGGAGTGGGGACCCCCCCAAAGAAGGGGTCCCCCCCCCTCCAGAACTTACCAGCCCATGCTGAAGCCCGGGGCTGTCCTCGATGCCCCTGGGCGGTGGGCATCGAGCTGATATTTGGTGTAAAAAAATAGATAAACTATTGTTTTTTACTGTGGCACTACAAGTGCCAGCAAGCCTCCCCAGCAAGCTGGGACTTGGAGAACCACAAGTCCCAGCCTGCTGGGCATTAAAGGGCCCGCTGGCACTTGTAGTTCCACAGTTAAAAAAATAGTGCACAAAACACACTGACACACATTTTAAATAAAACTTTAATACACACATTACACACATACTAATACTTACCTATCTTCTTCCCGTAGGTAGCCCTGGTCCTGATGTCCTCCGGTCCTGTGTCGGCGTTCCTCTTCATGTCGACGTCCTTCTTGAAGTCGACGTCCCTGTCGGCGATGGCGTCCGGTGTCCGGGTCCGAAGAAATCCATTTGGGAAGCTGTGGAAGGAAACCATACTCACCTGTCCCAGCGCGACGTAGTCCAGGTAAGGGTCTTGGAAAAAAAACAAACCGACACCCGAAACCAGACCGGACTGACGGAGACGCACGTGTGTTTGTTTACATCGTGCGGCTCCGCCTCCCGAATGCCGCTATTGGCCGCCTTGCGGCCTAGCGGCTCCTGATTGGCCGCTAGGCCGCAAGGCGGCCAATAGCGGCATTCGGGAGGCGGAGCCGCACGATGTAAACACCGTGCGGCTCTCTGTCCGGCTGGATTCGGGTGTCGGTTTGTTTTTTTTCCAAGACCCTTACCTGGACTACGTCGCGCTGGGACAGGTGAGTATGGTTTCCTTCCACAGCTTCCCAAATGGATTTCTTCGGACCCGGACACCGGACGCCATCGCCGACAGGGACGTCGACTTCAAGAAGGACGTCGACATGAAGAGGAACGCCGACACAGGACCGGAGGACATCAGGACCAGGGCTACCTACGGGAAGAAGATAGGTAAGTATTAGTATGTGTGTAATGTGTGTATTAAAGTTTTATTTAAAATGTGTGTCAGTGTGTTTTGTGCACTATTTTTTTAACTGTGGAACTACAAGTGCCAGCGGGCCCTTTAATGCCCAGCAGGCTGGGACTTGTGGTTCTCCAAGTCCCAGCTTGCTGGGGAGGCTTGCTGGCACTTGTAGTGCCACAGTAAAAAACAATAGTTTATCTATTTTTTTACACCAAATATCAGCTCGATGCCCACCGCCCAGGGGCATCGAGGACAGCCCCGGGCTTCAGCATGGGCTGGTAAGTTCTGGAGGGGGGGGACCCCTTCTTTGGGGGGGTCCCCACTCCCCCAGGACCCCTGCCCATGCTGACCGGTCAGAGGGCTAAATGCTTTGGCCGGGGGGACTTGTATAAAAAGTCTCCCCCCGGCTGTGGCATTACCCTGCTGGCTGGTTGGGCCCGGTGCTGGTTCTTGAAATACGGGGGACCCCTAGTCATTTTGTCCCCCGTATTTTGGGAACCAGGACCGGCCCTTGAGCCTGGTGCTGGTTTTATAAAATGCACGGAACCCCAACTTGTTTGTTCCTGTGATTTTATGAAACCAGGACCGGCTCTTTCAGCCCGGGGCTGGTTATGCTCTGGAGGGGGGACCCCACGCCGTTTTTTTTTTTACTTTAACTTTTAGCCTTTTTTTGGACAGAACCATGCACAGATCACACAGATTTGTGCATGGTTCTGTAAAAATCGCCAGCAAGAAGCTGGTCTATTTTTTTTGCGTTTTTTGGTAAGGTCCCATATGCGACTTTAGAACTCGCATCCTATTACATATGCGAGTTCTATAGTTTCCTATGGGAAAACATCTGGATGCGATTTTCAGTGTGACTGAAAATCGCATCTTTAAAATGTGCGATTTCGCGGTAAAAAGTGCGCTTTTTACCGCGATTTTTAACCTATTAAATGTGCGATTTTCGGAAAATGTGCGATTTCGGCCGTTTTTGACCAAAAATCGCACATGTCTAAAAAATCGCACCCTATTACATTTCGCCCCTGATTTTTATTATGTAGAGGTAGAAAGGAAGCTTTTAACAGCTTGGCAGTGATAATGTTTCAGAAATCAATGAAAGAGTGACTGGCCAAACAAATTAGATTTTTATACAGAGAGTCTACAATGATTCACAGTAATCATTCCTTATGGTTTTCACACTGAATTGTAAAAACCGAAGATAACCTGTGTGAATGACAACCATGGAAATTTCTGCATTGAAGTAGAGTGAAGTCCATTGTCATCTAGAGATTAAATTCTATGCGCCCTCAACTCATAATGGGTCTAATTCAGATAGAGTTGTAGTTTTTGCAAATAATCGCACAACACCTGCCGGTAGCATGCAGGGGGACCACCCAGCGCAGGGCAAGTTCGCCCCGCATTCCAAGTTCCTCAACTTTTTTTACATGTCAACATTTTTACCATGTCAGCATAATGAATGTTGTCATTTTGATCATGGCGGTATTTTGGCTGCCAATGGTTGTCGATATTTAGACCCTCTGGGTGAAATTTACTAAGATGTACATTCACATCTTAGTAAATTTCCCCCTCTGTGTTTTGACTGTCAGTAAATTGACTGCATTCCATCTGAAGCATTGGCAGATATGGTTAAAATGCCAGAATAAGGGTAATTCTGTGTATAGTTAATACAGGTGTACATATATATATATTGGTACCCTTTGAAGAGCTATACTTTTGTAATAAGCTGATTAACAGTACTCAAGGTGCGTACACACGGGGTAGATATATTGCTCAGTGTCTTCTATCCAGAGATGGTCGCTGATGAAAGGGAACCTCTGCCGGCGGTGCCACAGAGGTAATCAGCTGGTCGCAGGAGCAAGCTCCTGCGACAAGCGATTAGAACGGGGCTGAAAACGGGACCGTGCACCCGGCGATTTATCGCCGGGGCACACTCCCATCACTGGCAATATGGTCGCCAGCGACCATATTCCCTGCGATTTCAGCCACTATCGCAGCCATGTGTACACGGATTTACAGGTAATAGCCCTGCATTCTTAATCAACATAACACAACTGAGTGATATTACAGAGAGGATGACGTCTACCTTCAAGTTGGCTCGCTGCTTGCAGTGATCATAGGCCACTAGGGAAAGCCAGATATCTGTGCATGTACAAAACAAAGTTAGGTAGCTAAGGAGCTGTATTAGCAGAAATATTCTTCAGGGGCAGAATATTGGGAAACTTACTGCTCATAAACTGGCATGATACTTAAACCTTTTAACTGTCATCCCTATACTTCCTGGTTTATGTCTGCTAATTGGAGAAGGCTAATACTGGCCATACTGAAATGTATTGTCAAATCTGGCTGGTTGGAACAAAATTCTGGTAACAAATGAAAATTCACCATATGCTCTGAAATGCTGGAAAACTGACAAAAAAAACGGTAATTCAGACAAAATCAAATGGATTTAACCAATTTGTCTAATTTACCATTTTTCAGTGTTCTGCATGCTGCGTGTTGTTCAGTTTTCTGCATGCTGCATGTTCATTGTTCTGTGTGTTGTTCAGTGTTCTGCATGCTGCGTGTTCAGTGTTCTGCATGCTGCGTGTTGTTGGGGGGGGGGGCAGTGGACTTTGATCAAGTGAAGGCCCAACTCCGGCCCTAGGCCTCACTGATTCTCCAAACCCCCCACTCGGCCTCACTGGCTCTCTGCCCCCTCCCCCTTGCTGGCTCTCTTCTCTCTCCAACCGTGGCTCTGATCGTGAGCAGCATAAGCAAGATGGTGCCGCAGTATGGCTACCTAGGAACTGTGCCACTCAGCCATATGTACCCCATGCCTCCCCTGTCTTGTATACTGTTTAGCAACCTAAACCTGTACTGTCCATGCTTAACTGTTACCTACCTGGCTGCTGCAACAACCAGTGGCACAGGTGATAGCTGCCTAGGTGCTGTGCAGCTCGGTGGGTATGTGTTCCCTGTGTGATAACTGTACTGTCTCTTCTTATATTGTTACCTACCTGACTGCTGCGGTGACCAGTGTCGCCGATGATGGCTGCCTAGGTGCTGTGCAGCTCAGCGGGTATGTGTTCCCTGTGTGATAACTGTACTGTCTCTTCTTATATTGTTACCTACCTGACTGCTGCGGTAACCAGTGTCGCTGATGATGGCTGCCTAGGTGCTGTGCAGCTCGGTGGGTATGTGTTCCCTGCGTCTCTAATCCCCAGGGTACATGTAGCCTATACCTGTATGTTATGTATATCTGTACTGTCACTGTTTAACTGTTACCCAACTGGCTGTTGCACAGCAATCCAATTCCTAGTATACGCATGCTGCGTGTTATTCTGTATTCTGCGTGTTGTTCAATGTTCTGCATACTTCATGTTGTATAGTGATTCTGCATGCTGCGTGTTGTATAGTGATTATGCATGCTGCCTGTTATTCAGTATTCGGCATGCTGTGTGTTGTTCATTGTTCAGCATACTTCGTGTTGTATAGTGATTATGCATGCTGCGTGTTATATAGTGATTCTGCATGCTGCGTGTTGTATAGTGATTATGCATGCTGCCTGTTATTCAGTATTCGGCATGCTGTGTGTTGTTCAATGTTCTGCAGGCTGCGGGCAGCTCAATCTCATTATTGACTCTCACTTACCAGCTGTCACACAACCTAGCTAGAGCCCTGACAATTAACTGTGGTCTCTGATCACTGTACAGCGGTGTAGAGCAATAACTACAAAACACATTCACACACACCTTTGGCCAACTGAGATGCACTTACGCCTCTACTTTTGGCAGGTACTTTAGGAACGACTTTGGAAACCACTGGTTTATATATAAAGGATTACATAATATAGACAATATTATAGCCAATATTGTGGTAATGAGTAAGTTCAAAGATAGTAATAAGTTTTGTAGCATGAACAGTTCCCCGCTCATTACTGTGCAGATGTCTCCCCACACACCATTGCTGCAGTCATGCCATAAAGCCCTTCTTGGTGTGTTAGGTTCAGTGAGAATCTGCTAGTGTGGGGAACAAAGGGCCAGGACCTGGCACCTCACTCATGCCATGCATCTCGCGCTGCCTGGCGTATTGAGGATAGATGTATAAGAACACATCTGTAGGTACTAGTATCCAATTTTCTTAATTTCTCTGGTGCATCCCTCACATGGAAATGTTTCATACTAAAGATTGTTCATGTTCTACCTAGAACACTCTGTTACGTTTTTACTTTTGGAGTGATGGATGACATGAGATCTATGCGTGTGCATGATCTGTACTGCACATGTGCAAATCTCTGGATTCTAAGCTGAAGCCCAAATGAATGGCTGTGGACATATGGGGGTGGGGAAGAGGTGATGACAGCAGGCTTTCCAGAAAACAGGGCATGATGCCTCTTTTCTGGACATGCCAGCGAATCCAGTGTCTACATCCACAGACGCAGATTCATTGGCCCTGGGTGTGTGCAAATGCTGGCCTTGCTGAGTAACCTGATCCAATGCTCCAGCTTAACAGATCACAGAAGCCAATTATTCAGGCAGAGCTCACCTGAACTATAAACAGCATGTAGAACAAGGGCCAATTCACAGCTGAGGTAGAGACCTGGCTAGGAGTAGCTAGAGCCGGAATATGCCACTCACAGTATTAGTTCTGAGCAATCAGCAATAGAAAAAAAAATTCCGATAAGGCGGAGCCACATTTTTGTGATTCGTTTATATGTTGTTACATGACACAATATAGATACTGTTCCAGTGCACAGTTCTCGACATTGTAAGCAAAAAAAGGGAACAAAGGAACAACCTATAACTGATATGTAAACATGCAGCTGAAGCAGGAAAATTGGGGTATTTTTCAGCATACACAGTACAATAGGGAAGTCATTTAGAGGCTTAGCATCTGTTTCAAATCTCTTTACAGTAAAGGATAATGTACAGATAACATCTATATACAAACAGTACAAGCTGACTGCCACACGTCTGGGAGGCTGGGAGGCAGAGAGGAGAGGTAGCAAGAGAGGCACCATTCAACCTCTTTCTTTTCTTTACTGGGGTGAATCAGGAAGCACCAGTGATGAGATGTATGAACATCTCCTTTGCCATTGCAAGGAAGTGAAAATTATCTGTGCACATGTTACATCTGCCCCACCTGCACTGCACATTGTTTGCCCATTTGTAATTTTTTCAGTAATTTGCTCCCAAATTGTGAAAACTGTCAAAAAACTAGGTCCAGCAAGGGGGGTGATTCAGGTTGATTTGGAAAGCACATTTGGTTTGCAGATGGACAAAACCATGTGCACTGCAGGTGGGGCAGATGTAACATGTGCAGAGAGAGTTAGATTTGGGTGAGGTTTGTACTACAAACGGATATCTATATTGCAGTCTAAAATAAAGCAGCCAGTATTTACCCTGCAGAGAAACAGTGCAGGAATAAGTGGAGAGGATGGAGAAGGCTGGTCTCAATTTTACAATGATCAGCGGGTCTCCCATTCCCCGGCCTCCCAGCTCTACTGCCCCCTGGCTGCCACTGGTCTGCTTTACTGTTCCATGTCATTAGTCTCATGTGCCCCAGGTGCTGGAGGCCACTGCTCTGCGTTCCCCAGCTGGCGCTCTCCAGTTTCCCACTTGCCGGCCGAGGCTGCTCTCCTGCTCCTCAGTTCCCACGATCACAGCCGCAGTGGCCTTTTGAAATGTATGAAGCCGCTCATGAGCCAGTTGGAGCTTTCGTGGTTCAGCAGCCAGTCAGGAGTCGCTGCTGCCTGATTGGCTGGCGAGCTCTGATATCTAATTGGCTTACGGACAGTGCCAAATTTTAAATGTATGGCGATGTCCATGTTCTGCATTGCTGCTGTCACGCTGCCTGATAACTGCGGAAGGGGCTTTAATGGTAGGGCCGACCCTGAGCGGGACAAAGTGAGCAGAGGGAGGCGGAACCATTCCTGCTCCAAAATTGAACTGATGGAACACAGTTCCGCCCCATTCCAGCTCACTTTCACCCCTGGTTATAATACTGACACCCAGAAAATTAGAGCTTTATTAACATCCATGCACATACATTCACACACACTCATAAACATACAAACTCACCTCTCCACACGCTCCCCCACAGGTCTGTCCTCTTATTTATGTATTAACAGTTTCTTAGCGCACACATATTCCGCAGCACTGTACAAAGAATATTTGAACATTCACATCAGTCCCTGCCCCAGTGGAGCTTACAATTTATATTGTGTACCACATGTACCACATGCTCAGCCCTGATTGGATGTAGCCATCTCCATGGAGATGGCTACATCCAGTCATGTGGGAAATTCCCTGGAGGTCAGCACTGATTGGGTGAGAGGAGTCCCAGTGACTAAAGTTACAATGTATGTCATCCTTCACTTTCAGTTATGTGGTGAGGTACAGGATTCGCTTTTGTTTGAAGCCATATTTTATGATGCAGCCACAAGCATTATTTTTGCTATTACATTGACCGTAAATAATTTGAGTTGATCCTTGACCAGCAACCAGGGACACCTTCTATGTACAGGCACCCCAGGGTGCAACGGCAATCATTTGGGGGAACCACTGTACTAGAGATCAGTTATGAAGCACAATATTGCCTCAATTTGTGATATCTGCTGAGGTGCAGGGGCTAGTGGGCAAAATGTAGCATTTGCTGGGGAGCATAAGGGCATATGGAGTAATGCTGTGTACACACGGTGCGATTTTCTTTCCGATGTTGACGATATAGTCAGCATCGGATCGGCTTCGGATGCAGATCGCAAGGGTTTTAACCCTTGCGATCCTGATCCGATCCCGATGCGCGTTCACGTATCGGAAGCCAGAAAGTCTTGGCTGCCTTGTCTATATAGTGCAGATCTGCACTATATAGTCAAGATAGGATGCAAAGCGGATGTGCCGGTACTTCTGTAGTTTCACGGCGCCAGCATGGCGCCGTACTACTTCCGGGTTCTACGCTCGCCACGAAATATGTCAAAAAAAGTAACTTAACTCCATGCCAACATGGATAGTTCATACCCCCACTATCCATGTTGGCATGGAGTTGATTTTAAATAGCGTGGTGAGCATACTGGCGCCGTGAAACTACAGAAGTACCGATGTGCCTTAAGATCCTATCCACGATCCTATCTGATCAGATCGTGGATAGGATCTTAAGGCACATCTAACGTGTGTACACACCATAAGAGAGTTTGAAGGGGAATATATTAGGAGCACAGATGTAGATCTGGGTTTATAGAGCACTGGATAATGAGATGTTCTTTTTTTACAGAGAGAAATTATTATAGTTAGATGAAGGGGTGGAGTGCAGGCACATTTTGGTTATTTCTTATCCCCTTCGCCGGCCACAATGGGGTGGACAGCTTTCCATAGTGTCCATCTATAGAAAGTCGTCCTCTCCAGGGGCTTTAGGCAGTTAAGCAGAGAGAGATAGTTTTAGAGTGGCAGCAGGTTGGACTTTGATGGAGATGGTATTAGAGTGGCAGCAGGTTGGATTTTGATGGAGATGGTATTAGAGTGGCAGCAGGTTGGACTTTGATGGAGATGGTATTAGAGGGGCAGCAGGTTGGACTTTGATGGAGATGGTATTAGAGTGGCAGCAGGTTGGATTTTGATGGAGATGCTATTAGAGTGGCAGCAGGTTGGATTTTGATGGAGATGCTATTAGAGTGGCAGCAGGTTGGACTTTGCTGGAGATGGTATTAGAGTGGCAGCAGGTTGGATTTTGATGGAGATGCTATTAGAGTGGCAGCAGGTTGGATTTTGATGGAGATGCTATTAGAGTGGCAGCAGGTTGGATTTTGATGGAGATGCTATTAGAGTGGCAGCAGGTTGGACTTTGATGGAGATGGTATTAGAGTGGCAGCAGTTTGGACTTTGATGCCATGTTTTTTGTTTGTTGCACAGCAAGTCTATGTTAATTTGTTTATACCTTGCTGCAGACCTAAACAGACTTTTTATTTTTTTTTTCAAGTGAATTTATTTTATTTTACAAAAAAAAAAAAAAAAATACATTTATATCACATTACAATAGTATCACACTGTTAATCTCAGCCATGTTATTGCTCTATCGAGCTACAATTCCATTCTACCGTTCTTGCTCTTTCACATTTACAGTGTGTACTTATACATTTAACCTATTATTAACTACATACATTACAATTGGACACTTCCTTTTTTTTGTGGACATTGAGGCACCATCTAATCATCTTTTCAGTATATTTTAACATGGCTATAGCGTTGAACATGGGGATGTTGTCTAGTCCTTTCTCCTCTATAATTTACTTTAACTTTGAATTTATCTTATTTTACATGGGACATATACAAAGACTTCTATAGAATACGTGTATTTAGCAGCACAGAGACAACGTACTATAATACCCCCACCAACTTTACATTTTATTTTATGGAGCTGCTGTTCAGTTCTACAGTTCCTGCTTGCCCGTACTTACACACTGAGCAAATTACTAACCACATACAATATCACATACAATATCCTAAAACACCATCCCCCTTTTTTCTCTTCTTTTCCCTTCTTTTCTTTTTTTTTCTTCCTTCTTCCCCCTTTCCTTTCCTTCCCTTCCCTTCTCTTTCCCAACACTTATGCACCATCTAGCCGTTTTTTCAGTATATTTAAACAAGGCTATAGCATACAACATGGGGATGTTATCTTGTCCCTTCTCCTTAGCATTTCCGTCAGATTTAAATACATACATCAATCTCAACTATATTTTCATTTGTGACTTAACACCTCAACCACAGTTATTACCCCCCCCCCCCCCTTTTTTTTTTTTCTCCCCTTTCCCTTTCCCCTTTTTTTCCCCTTTCCTTTTCTCCTACCTCTTCCCCCCTTCGTCTTCCCCTTCCCTTAATAATCAAATCTACTTTCCTTTTACTAACGTGTATAATAAAAAAAAAAAAAAAAAAAAACTGTGAACTACTCTGTTTTGTTCGTTTATGAAGGGACCAACAATACTGGCTCCTACTTGTTGTGTGTGCTCAATCGTGAAATCGTTATTAATTACAATACGTATTCATTACGTGTTTTCAATCTATATATATTTATGTTTGTTCTGAATTTTTTAAGTGCTCTCCTCTATATACCCCGACTTATACCATCTATACCACACCTTTGTGTATATATTATTACTGTTTTTGTTCAGGTACACATGTTTTTCTTGTATGATCGTGAGATTGACCAGATTTATCCATGCTGCGAATTCAGGCCCCTTTTTTGCCATCCATGTTCTTGCTATAATTGTCTTAGCCAACGCACACACGTTGTTTACATACATTTTATCATGTTTATTCAGGTTACTGCCTTCGCATATCCCCAATATACAACGTTTTGGCCCTAGTACTGTTCTAGATATTCCTGTTTTGCATATTGTTTGGATCACCTTTATCCAATACTGTTTGAGATATTTGCATTCCCATAATAAATGCACAGCGTACCTATCCCATTTTGACACTTAGGACACATTGGTGATACATTACCCCCCATTTTTGCTAACCTTGATGAGGTTAGATAACACCTATGTAAAATAAACAATTGTATCTGCTGTATTTTTATTGAATTGGTTGCTAATGGTACTACCTTTAAGGCAGTATTCCATTCTGTTTCTGTTATTGCCCCCACATCTTCTGACCATTTGATTTGGAGCTCTTGTAATCCATCTACATATATTATTTCCATCAGTTGGGTATATAATCTTGATACAATTTTCTTTTTACCTCCCTCTACCAAGGCTTTTTTAATCGGGGATATTGAAAATTTGGGATTTTCGTTTTTAAATTGGGCTTCCAGGGCGCTTCTTATTTGTAAAAATCTAAAAAAAAATGAATGTGGCAAGGCAAATTCATCCACCAGTTGCGCAAATGATTTCAAACCCTCTACGTTGTATAATTGGCTAATAGCACTGATCCCATAGGGTCCCCATATTACATCTGGTTGCAATTTTTCAAGTTTTTTAAATCGATTGTAATCTGATATAGGATGTTCTACTTCTATATCCTCGTATTTAATTAGTTTGCCAACCTCTCACCATATTTTAACGGCCTGTACCACCAGGGGAGTGTCTTTCTTAGTGATTGTTCCCTTCAGCAAATACTGTAATGGACTATACAATACATTTCCCTGTGCCACCAAAACCCTAACCAAGTTGCTCCCTGCGTCTTCCGTCACCCATTCCCACATGTGTATTAGTTGACCGACCAAATAGTATAATCTGAAATTAGGTAAGGACAATCCACCCTGCCCCTTTTTCCTCATAAGGGTATCTAGTTTTATCTTTACCCTTTTTTTATCCCATACAAATGATGATATTAGACTGTTCAATTTTTGAAACATGGCCATGGGTAAGTATACGGGTGATTGCTGCAGCACGTATAAGAATTTTGGTAACACGGTCATTTTTATTAAATTCACCCGACCTGACACTGAAAGGGGCAATTTACCCCAAGACTTAAATTTAGTGGCGACATAGTCCATCAGTGGTTGTATGTTTAACTTGAAGTACTCATAAGGGTCACTAGTAATCCAAATTCCTAAGTATTTGAACGACTGTGTCCACCTTATTGGGAGATTTTCACGGGGGGCACTCAAGGGCCGAGTTTTAACTGCCAAAATACTAGACTTTGACACGTTTATTTCAAACCCAGAATATCCACCGTGAGTCTCAATAAGTTGCAGTACTTCTGGAGCAGAGTTCATGTAATTCTGCAAGAAAATTAATACGTCGTCGGCGTATAGCGCCACTTTGTCAGTTTCCTGCCCTGCTTTTAGGCCTATTATTTCTGGGTGTGTTCTAATGGCGCAGGCCAATGGCTCTATCGCCAATGCAAAAAGGCTAGGTGATAATGGGCACCCCTGCCTTGTCCCTCTTGAGAGGGAGAAGGCAGAGGATGTCCAACCATTCACCGAAATTCTGGCTCTCGGGCTGGTATAAAGCAACTGTACCCATTTCACATAATTTGGCCCAAAACCGAATGATTTTAGCACCTCCCATAAGTATGTCCATTCAACTGCGTCAAACGCCTTAATGGCGTCCAATGACATTATTGCTGAGTCATCTTGGTCGTTCGTAACTACTTGTAGGTGTCTAAACACTTTCCTGATGTTAATGGAAGTAGATTTTCCCGGCATAAAGCCGGTTTGATCCGTGTGAATGATCCCATCTATGCATTTATTTAATCTAAGTGCCAACACCTTGGCCAATATTTTAGCCTCAGAGGGCAACAATGATATTGGCCTATATGCTTCCATTTCTTCAGGGTCCTTGCCCTGTTTTGGCAATAAGATAATCCTTGCCTCCATCATTGAATGGGGGCATTCACCCGTCTCAAAACAGTACTCAAAAAGTTCCACCAATAGAGGGGCAAAAAAATCAATATCCTTTTTATATATGTCCATTGGTATACCATCTAACCCCGGCGCTTTCCCGCCTGGTAGTTCGTTAATGGCTCTAACTATCTCCTCCATTCCTATAGGGGCTTCCATTACATGCCTATTATCCTCATCCAGTTTGGGCAAATTTATACTTTCCACATATTCTCTAGTTTGAATCTGGGAGTATGGGGATTTAGACTCGTACAATTTGCTATAATACTCACTGAACGCCCTACCGATATCCGCTGTTTTATAATGCCTTACCCCATTCACATCTTTAATTTTGTGTATTATACTGAGAGGCTTATCCGCATTGGCCAGATAGGCCAGATATTTTCCTGACCTGTCAGAGCTTGCATATAATTTCTGTGTATTATACTTCATATTTTTAATATTTGCTGTGTTTAAATATTCTAGCCACTGTTCCCGGGCTGTATCCCATTTCCCTTTTGATTCTACTGTGCCATCAGACAGAAATTTTGCCTCGCTTATATTACAGTTTTTTTCTAGTTCCGTTATTTTTTTCTGACTAGTTCTTCTTACTTCCCCTATTCTTTTTTTAAAGGTTCCTCTTAGGTATGCTTTAAATGTGTCCCAAATTATATTTTCATTTGCTGACCCTCTATTATTCTCCCAAAATTCGCACCATTGGTCTGTAAGACCGTTGGTCACTTCAGGGTTGTTCAACCACCTAGTGTCACATTTCCAAAACTGGCAACCTCTCTCGAGGGATTCTTTTAGTTCTACCATGAGTGGGGAATGGTCTGAAATACCTCTAGTTTTGTAACAAATTTCCACTATCTGTGGCAACAGTACTTTCGATGTTAAGACAAGGTCAATTCTGGAGAAAGAAATATGTGATGCAGAAAAACAGGAGAATTGTATAGCATCCGGATTTCTTTCCCTCCATGGGTCAATCCATCCCATATCCTCCACAAAATTACAAAAATTCTTAGAATTGCTGTCACCACATTTACCTATTGTCTTTTTGCTCCACCTATCTATCTCAGCATCTAAAACATTATTGAAGTCGCCCAGACAGATCACAGGAACCTCTGGGGTCTGTGTCACAAAGTCCGCTACCTTCACTAAAACTTCAAAAGAGAATGGCGGTGGTATATAAACAGCCAGTAACAATATGTGACAGTTATTTATCGTACAGTCCAAACATACAAATCTACCTCCAGGGTCGATTTTGACCCTGGTATATGCAAAAGCTACCGACTTTTTGATAAGCACCGATGTACCCCGTGCTGAGGAGGTAAATGGCGCATGGAAAACGTGGCCCACCCAGGCCTTCTTGAGGGCTAACAATTTCCCTCCTACCAGATGTGTCTCTGTTAAGCATATAATATCTGCACCGCTATTTCTAATATATTTTAATACCAATGACCGCTTTATTTTCTCATTTATCCCCCTTATATTCCACGTTAGTAGTTTGACCATTTATATAGGGTGGGTGTCTCCACGTTTCCCATGTCTCCCACCACTGCCATCAATCCACACATAATTTTCCTGGTGCCTCAATGTCCTAGTCCAATATATTACAAACACCCCTGCATATTCACCCCCCTCCCTCCTCCCTGTATACCTAGCCCTCTTTGGCCTACTTCCCTTATTCCTCCCCCCAACACCCTCTACAGGCCAATTTAGCCTGTTCCCCAATTTCTACTTTTTTTTAGGCTAATTACCCTTAACCACCTATTCCACAGAGGTCGCTATCGCCTGCTCCCCCGGCTTCTACAGTATTTTTATCCTACTTACGGATTATACGTGCTACGCTACTAACAGTGACCACAAATATTTTCACATGTAATCATTTCCATATGCACAGAATCCTGCAGACCCTCCCCCCTCTATCCCTCTCCCCCTCTCCCCCCCTCCCCCCCCTCCCTGTCAAAGCATCTTTCCTTTACAAACGTTATTACATAGTGGAAGAGAGACAGGAAAAAAAAAAAAGGGAGCAAACAGCATCAAAACAATTCAAAAAGACTACTGTAGATCTTAACTATCCATTATTCTTCAAGTGGCCAGCTGACGTTTTGCTGGAAATTTAATATCCAGCCATTCTCCAGCCTCTTTAGGTGAATGGAAGAATTTTGTTTCGTCCTCTATTATAACTCTTAGTTTTGCAGGAAAAAGCATTGAATATTTTAAGTCCAATGTCCTTAATCGTTTTTTAATTTCCACATACTTAGACCTGCTTTTTTGCACATCGAGTGAAAAATCCGGAAACACTGCCAGCTTCGTTCCCTTAAATTCCAGCGGGCCTTTCACCCGTGATAACCGCAGAATTACATCACGATCTTGATAGTTGAGCATTTTAAAAATAAGTGTACGGGGCGGCGCCCCGGGTGGTAGGGTCTGGTTGGCACTCTGTGCGCCCTCTCAACCGCGAATTGCCCTGAGAATGAGGGGGCACCATAATTATCTTTTAGTAGTTGTTCTACAAATTTCCATGCCTCATTCCCCTCCTCTCTCTCAGGTAGGCCCACCAGTCTTATATTGTTGCGGCGTAGTCTGCCCTCAGCGTCTGACAATTTAAGGTTTATGTCCCGTATCTGGCCTGCCATTGTTTCCACTGTTTTTAACATTTTTACATTGGAGTCTTCCAAATTGGAAACCCGACTTTCGGCCTCTTTCATTCTATCCTTCACTGATTTTACATCTTGTCTTATCTGTGTTATATCCGACTAACAGACTTTTTTGAGTGAAATTTAATAGGATAAGAGATTCAGAAAGTGAGAGATTTGGTAAGAAATTTTCCGTTTTTTTTTTTTTTTTTTAAGTGGTAATCATTTACACTGCAAAACCAGTTTGAGTTTATAGTGTAAATGATTGCCGCTTTACAAAAAAACCTGAAAATGTCTTACCAAATTTCTCACTTTCTGAATCTCTTATCCTATTACATTTCACCCTTTGTTCCCAACTGCTTTTAAGCACAGCAAAGATTCCTTGAAGCTTATTTCCAAAATACAAACAAATGACATATTCAAGTAATATCTAAATAACAAAAGATAAAAGAAACTCTAAAAATAGTCCCAGTGTGTTTACGATACAAAAAAAAAGACAGCATAAATCAAAATTTAGATTGACAGATACCTCAGCTTTCTTCACTTTTGAACTTTTAAAGATATCTGCAATTTATTGTAGATGTTTAAATTCAAAGGGCACTGTGTAAAATGTGCATCAACCTTGTTTCACAGGTATTGCTACTGATATCTGTGTATCTCTTCTATATTGCTGGTTTGGTGGCCATGTACTAGGGCAATTTATCTGATGGCTGGTTTGGCCTGGGGCTGGTTCTTAAAATATGGGGGACCCCTAGTCATTTTGTCCCCGTATTTTGGGAACCAGCCCCGGACCTGGGGCTGGTTTTAAAAAATCAGCGAAGCCCTATTTGTCGGGTTTCCTGATTTTTTAATACCAGCCCCGGCTCTTCAGCCTGGTGCTGGTTACAGCCATGGGGGGGGACCCCATGTCATTTTTTTTTTTAATGGGTAAAAGGCTGACTAAAATGTAGACGCATAACCCATCTATATAGAAGTTTAGTCACCCTGCCGGCTGACTAAAGTTCTATATAGACGGATTTGCGTCTAAATTTTAGTCACCCTGCCGGCTGACTAATTTCGAGTATATAGTGATTTGCTATAATTATGCCCTAACCCAGCCCATTATGATAATTTTGTTCACATATGACGTGTCAATAGCCCAAATCGAGACAGTGTGTACGGTGGTACAATCTGTTTCTTACAACTGTTTGGATGGGAGTACATAGGACGTCGCAAGTAAAATTGTACAGGTGTGTACGCGCGTGATCGGCTGTTGTTTGTGGACGGTCCAACAGGTGTACGGTCGGTCGAACGGTCGCAAGAAACAGGGATTGTATATATGTGTGGCCAGCTTTATTTTCATCAGATCGCCAGACTGGACGGTGATTCTGTTACCTAAATGTTGGTCTGAGCAGGAGGAGGATCACAGCTTTTGTTGCCAGCTTCAAGACTCTGATACCGATCTCCATGTGCATCACCTCTGCTACTGTGAGAGAGAACATGAAGCTGTCATATGTACGCCTGCTTTCTATTAATAAACACAAGTGACCTAGCAGTACTCGGTGTTGCCAGGAGTTCTAAAGAGTGAGTCAGAGGTGCTCATTGTTTTGGTAAGCAGGGAACTGGACTAATCTGGTAGAGGTAATGATAAGCAACAGGAGTCTAACCTGCTGAATACTAGGAGGTACAGCACCAAAGAGTCACCTTAGGTGTCTTTCTTTTTTAAGTTAAAGCAGCTGTATCTTCTGTATTGTGAACTGATACTGTTGTCCTAATCCATGTTTGTACATTTTGGCCAATGTTCACACATGTGCTGCTGCAAAACGGATCGCAATGAGGATTATATGGGAAAGTGATTCACGCTGTCCCTGCTGCTGGCTGAGCTGGGGATCTCACATGAGTAGCGAAATCCTGCGCATGCGCAGTCCAGCCGGCCGGGGAGAAGCAGACAGCACGTCAGTGTTAACTGATGCGCTGTCAGCTGAAGAAGGAATCGCCAGAGGGGGGAGTTAGCGCTCCCCTGCACGGGCGGGCAAGATCTTAGTAGATCTTGTCACTCTCCCCTCCTGCTTCGCCTCGCTACTGAGTCGAAGCAGGAAGTGTTATAGAGGCGCTATAATAAATCTACCCCATAGAATTTTACATTAGGTAAGAACCATTTGGAACATCAAGTCTGCCCAAACCACGTCAACTTTTGTTTTAGTAAACATGCCGTGTCACTGGGACTTTCTACCTGTCCACCACCAAGGGCATCAACACATTGCCAAAGCCAATGTCCAGCAATACTGTATGTCACTTTCCTTCACCACAGCCGGCATTTTTCTCCTTACAACCTCTGAGGGGCATCCCATGTGCCCATGTTAGTTACGCCACTGTATTTACATTCAGAATCCGCTGCTTTGTGGACCTTATTCTGGTCCGTTCGCAGGCCCACGTGCAGTTGCACGGGGCTGGTTTTTGCATTGCGCATGCACATTTCGGCGCATGCATTTGGTGTGGCACTCTTCACTAGATTCCGACGCATCGGGTCGAGAAATCGGGGGAAAAGGGACAAATCGCATGTGCCTAACCTCAGATTGTGATCTGATGTACACGGGATCGCACAGTCGGAGTTTGCAGGGGCTGCATTCAAATGTATTATTTGGGACGTGTTTAATGATTACCGTTATTTCCCCTATGGGGAGATAAGCGCTGCCTTTATTTTTTACGCCTCTGCTGCCTTGCTACAACGCATGCGCCTTTAAAAAATCCCAGGGCCAGATTCTCTAAGCTTCAAAAGTGATAAAATGGAGAGTGATAAACAGCCAGCCAATCAGCTCCTGTCTGACATTTTTCAAACACAGTCTGTGACATGGCAGGTAGGAGCTGATTGGCTGGCTGTTTATCACTCTCCATTTTATCACTTTTGAAGCTTAGAGAATCTGTCCCCCAGTGAGTCCAGCATTGTCCCTACTAATGGGAGAGGACATAGCCAGCCTGGGGATGGTGATCCAGACACAACAGCTTTTAACGCCAGTGCTGCAAACACCAGTGAGGCTTCAAGGGGTCAGTGGCATAGAGCGAGTTGCCCCTAGCTCACGTTAAGTGCGCATTTACTACATTAGAAAAAAACATTAAATCGTGCAGTTATAGGAGCGCTATGTGCATACAGCACATAGCGCAGATTCACACATCGCACCCTGCGTTTGTTAAGCGCTGGCATATTCTGTAAATATTCTAGCTATTTCTACAGACAGAAATCCTGAAAACATAACCTGTTGGGGGTACATGAAAGATTGGAATGCTACAGGGATAAAACTGGTCTTTGTTTTTTGCTGTATTATTTATTGAATTACATTATTGCCAGTGATTCAGTGTTTTATTATTATTATTATAATTATTAATACACAAACCTGCAGCAAAACAATATTTAATGCATCATATTAATAAAACCTGGAATGGTCTAGCAGCTTCACCACAGCTTTCTGACAGGGCAGATGGTGGGTGTTTACAGTAGCTATATCATTGCAGAATGTATTGTGTGCGTCACATACATAATCTGTGAGTCAGGCTCGATGTTTTCATGAATGAGCATTCAGACCTTTCACTTCAGTGCTGCTTTCTGCTCAAGTCAATGAAAACAATTTGCGCTCATGACACTGCCCACTGATACAGAAAAGGAGTTGTGTTATTTTGCACTTTATTTCCGTTACTAATGGATACCTCAGCTCACCTCCTCCTTTTATTCAAATATTTTTTACTATTTTAAGTTAAGTCCACTGCATCAGACTGAGCACCTTAATTCCCGAAATAGCTCTGTGTGCCTTTTATGCTCCTAAAATATTCATCCTCTCTAGATCATCAAGTATTTAGAGATTTGTTGTGTTTTTTCTATGCACACCATACTCTCTGCTGCCTCTGTATACCAATTCTCCTGGATCTCATGGTGGCATTTGCCATGGATTACCACCAACGCCTCTTACAATCCACTACGGTCAGTGCTATATTTTAGCAGGAACTCAGTTCCTGAACCTCTAATTATATATGACATCATCAGGAACTGAAAATGTACTTTTCATAAGATAAGTTTTATTTTAAAGTCACCTGTGAGTGCCTTTGTTTCTAAATACAATATATACATCTATCTCTCCCTCCCTCTCTCTATTATATGTTTTTTTTTGTAATTAATTGATTCACCCCCAGACCTGCAGTTCCTGAACCTATTTTTCCAGAAAAATAGTACTGACTACGGTATTGTCCTCTGTGACACTGCTGTGTCATGCCTCTTTTTCCTACATATCCTCTGTATCCTCACAGCGTTCACCTGTCCCCTGACCATCTCCTAATGCTCGGGCTTTGCCCCCCCCCCCATCTTTGCTGCCTCTTTCCTTTGGTGGCCTTATCAGTTTCTATGGTCTTAGATACGTTTTGGATGCATTCAAACTTACCTCTTCTGTCCTCTCCCATGTCACTCGCTGTCTGTCAGCCATTTTCTCTTTAATTTCTCACTGCTTCCTAAAACTTAATGTGGTTATGTATGAAGATGTGAGTTCTATTGAAGATGGGATGCCCATAGCAACTAATCAGTATCTACTTATTTATTTAGTACCTTCTAGAATATATTATACAATCTGATTAGTTGCCCATAGCAACATCCCATTTTCAATAGAACTCTAATCTTAGTAAATAAACCCCAACATCTCCAAACCTGGTCATCCACCACCAGCCCACATCAATCCCCCCCCCCTCCCCCTCATTGACAAGGCCTCAATTTCCCAAGCCAGATATTTAGGTGTCTAACACCTTTCCATCTGATGCTCCAGTCACTGCAGTCCCTTAATTTGCTCTTATCTCCTTCTGTGTCCACCCACCGCCCCGTTAGAATGTGCACTGGCCCTTATTTCCTGTAACCTTGAAATCTATAGAATATAATTATGTTATTATGTATATTTGGATACCTATTAAGTTGTGATTTATTTTGTGCTTTGTCATTTTGTTCCATTTTCATACATTACCACAGCAACAACCTGAGGACCAGAAAGTTCTTTTGACTCAGTGGATATGAGATTCAAACAATCCTCCTCAAATTAATTCCCTAAGTCTTCTAAGACCATAAAAAGTGGATCAATATCTTAGGCAAATACTAAGTTTTTAAATACAAAAACTAAGGACTCCTGTGTTAGATTATTATTTGTGGACTATAGCTCTGCTTTTAATACAATCGTGCCTGCGGTATTGATCACGAAGCTTTGGGAGATAGGTTACAATCCTCCCATATGTGACTGGCTGTTGGACTTTCTGACGAATCATCCTCAGTCAGTTAGGGTGGGTTCCACTTCTTCGTCAGAACTTGTCCTAAACATAAGTGTCCCTCGAGGGTGTGTTCTGAGTCCTTTTTTGTACTCTTTGTACACCTCAGATTGTTTCTCAAATTCAGAGTCCAACCTTATTGTCAAATTTGCTGACGACACTACAGTGGTGGGTTTGATTAGTGGGGGAAAGGAAGACAGCTATAGGTTAGAGGTGCAGAAATTAATTGAATGAATAACCTTCTCCTAAATGGTAAAAAGACCAAGGAGGTGGTTATTGACTTTAGAAGATCAAGAAGGTCGACTATTAATCAGTTGATTTTAAATGGTGAAGAGGTGGAGAGGGTTACAAATACAAAATGTTGGGGTATTACGTTCTCGGAAGATCTGTCCTGGTCCACACATACCGCAATGGCAGTTGGAAAGGCTCAGTAACGCCTTTTTTTTCTTTGAAGATTACGGGCAGCTGGCCTATCTAGGCCTATGCTTATGAACTTTTACTGCTGCGTAATGGAGAGTATTTTGACTTATGCCATTGCGATATGGTATGGAAATTTAAAGTGCTCTTTTCTCCCTGTTGCCTTCTGGGAAACATTACTGGTGCTTGAGTTGCCGCACTAGCCGGTTGCGGAAAAGTTTTTTCCCATCTGTTATTTTGTGTTTGAATTGTGATATATGAATGTTGAATATGAGTATTTCCTTCTCTTCTTTTCTTCCTTGTGAATTTCACTTTACATTTTTAAATGTTGTAGTGACAATAAATTATTATTCTATTCTAAATGCTTGTTGCACACTGCTTGTCTGGCGATGGTGTCTCGTCTCTCTAAATGGTCTTTTTATTTTCTTCCTCTTTAAATTCAGTTTTGTTTTCTTGTCCAGTAGAACTATCATAGTTTAAATAACAAATGGATCTTGAATATATTAATTTGTGTATCTGACAGATATAATAAAATTTTCTTTGATTTTTACACCATTCAAAAATATTATTTGATACCAATGTCAACCATTTAGTGCTAGCTTAGGTTAGCCGGGCCGCAATACCTAAATCAATTTTGTATACAGGATGCTATGTGCCAAATTCCATTCTTTTACCACAAAGTGCACAATAATTTATCTTACCCGCCACACTAGGATACCTGGGACTGAATCTGAGTTGCTGGCAGGTGAGTATACTGTATCAAAAGAGTTTTAGCGCTTCCCTATAACATGAGTCTTAGTGTATCTTCGGATGATTCTGACTTTCATGCATTTTGGCGGTTTCACTTTGTATGGCGTTTGGACGGAGCGGCAACTGGGCATAAACATGGAAGAGAACAATTTCATGCTCCTTAATATTTTGCACATGTAGCCAGAGTTGAGGCTTATTCTGAGTTGCTTGTATGCAAAGGGAATGCATATTTCAGATGGATCTCTTACACCTAGGACAAAAGAGGTTTAGAGGGGTATTCAATGGTAGTCGTGCTCCCGCTGTCATCTCCCGACGGGGGAGATGGCTGCAGGACCCTATTCAATGCTGTCTTCCCCGACAGCATTGAACAGGGGTTCTCGGCAGAACGAGCCCGACATCACAAGCTGTTGGGCTCGTTCTGAAGAGAAAAGCCGGAAATAGGCGAGCTCCCGGCCAGAGCTCGCCTATTTCCGCCCTCAACTCGCGGTCACGCCCCTTTCTCGCCGCTCGGCGGCCGGGACATTGAGTTCCGACCGCCGAGCTCAAGTCGAGCAAAGCGAGAACGGGACAGGGGCACGGCTGTCGAGCTTGCTGGACAGCCGTACCCCTGACATTGAATACCCCCCTTAAGTGGTGATAATATTAAATTGCGTTCAGATTTTGAAAAAATAGGCCAGTGCCACATTAAGATGTACATACAGTGACATTGGCAATTTTTTTTTTTTTATCTTTCTGCAATTTTAATTTGTACCTAAGTAGAAAACTCAGTGCCTGGTCAGAAGTTTGTAGATTCCAGGGTGAATTCAAGTCCAAGAAACACTATGCCAGGCATTCCCAACCATGGTCCTCAAGGCACACCAACAGTGCAGGTTTTAGTGATATCCAGGCTTCAGCACAGATGGTTTAATCAGAATCCCTCAGATACTAATTAAATCACCTGTGCTCAAGACTGGATATCTACAAAACCTGCACTGTTGGTGTGCCTTGAGGACCGTGGTTGGGAATGCCTGTCCTATGCTATGAGGAGCGAAATATTTTTTTCTCTCTCTCTCTTTCTCTCTCTCTCTATATATATATATATATACACACACACACACACACACACAGGGGCTGCAGAGTGTAGAGTGCAGAGCTGCAGTCATTTTTTGCCTGCCCGCCGTTCACATATGATGCTGCCCCCCTTCGCAGGGTGAATTCCCCCGCACGGCTGCGAATGGATATTTAGCATAAACATCCATTCGCAGCCTATGGGGAAACACCCACATCATTCGATGGTCGCCGACCATCGAATGATGTGGACTGTACACGCAAAACTAAGATACTCTCCGGTGTCTCAGCTTTGCATGTATTCCTAAGGGGAAAATGGCGGGCAGCTGACATCCGGTGCTGGGCGTTTCTATGTAAATGCGCCAGTGATGCGGATTTGAGGGCAGGCGGCTGATGTCAGCTGCCCGCCCACTTCCCGTACAGGGAGCCTGCAGATCTAAAACACCAGAGAGGTCAGCGACCAATGAATCATTTTGTCCCTGCACGCATGCGAAGCGAGCTTTGCATTTCAACCAGAATAATGAATTAGAGCATATACAGCAGCTGAATGCGGGAGACTTGCCCGAATTTCCAGTGTTCAGGAGTTCCACCCTTTTTTGGGAGCCTACGGGCCATTCCAGGAAAGTATGATATAGACTAAAGACCCCAAAATGTGCTAAAAAAAAACCCATTCAGTCTTACACCCCAGCATATTATTTTACCTAGTCCACCAACTCTGTGATTAAATTATATAAAAGTCAGCATAATAAACAAAACATTACAAGCACATTAGTGTGTGTGAGGGCAAAACAAAGTCTGGTTGTTGCTGACTTGGGTGAATCATACATAGACTGTTTTCACATCATACAGCGGATGAAAAGTGAAATGAAACCTACCTTTATGTACAGTATATCCAGAAAAGTAACATTGCTTATTTTTGCTCATTTAATAAAGTTTCTTGTTTTGATTTTTTTAAATTTTACATCTTAATAGAAAACCATTTGTTTTTACTACTATAGGGCTCAATCCAATTATACTAGGTGTGAATAGTGCAATGTGCCGTCACTAATTAACATCACACAAAGGTCCGAATTTGTCCACTGTCCAATAGTCCGCAATGGGCATTGGCTTGGAAAGGCTGCAAGCGCCTCCGGTAAATTTTTCTATTTGCAAGGCTCTCACAACCTGATTGGATGGGGCTGAGCATGTTGGGGTGGATCCCCAGCATTTCATGGGCGTGACCGTAAAAACAATGGGTGCGCCCAAGAAAATGCCTGGAGTCTCTGGCCAAATGCAGGCGTATTTTTGCCTGCAAGGGGCTTGGGCATGACGTCAGCGCCAGTGATGAAACAGCTGTTTTGCTCACAGCGGCCACATGCGCAGCCCTGAAAACCCCTTCGTAAAGGTGGATTTTGCAGGGCAGGGGGTGGTGGTTATCTGCTTGCTGGGCTCTGAACACTGGGCTCTGAATCAGGACCATTGTGGCAATCACCAGTGGTGCGAGTAGAAAAAACGACTTAGTGGTACTGTGCTGCGCGCCTCCGGCGCGCAGCGAAAATGGGCGTGGTCAGGGGAGTGGCCATGGGCGTGGTCATATGACACAAGGGGGGGTGGTTACATGCCACCGCCCCCCCCCCCACAGAGTCTGTACGCCCGCTGACATACTATATAACACCACAATGCCCATGACATACTATATAACACTCCGCGATGCCCATGACATACTATATAACACTCTGCTATGTCCATGACATACTGTATAACACACCATAATGTCCATTACATACTATATAACACCGCAATGCCCATGACATACTATATAACACCGCAATGCCCATGACATACTATATAACACTGCAATGCCCATGTCATACTATATAACACCGCAATACCCATGACATACTATATAACACCGCAATGCCCATGACATACTATATAACACTGCAATGCCCATGTCATACTATATAACACCGCAATACCCATGACATACTATATAACACTGTAATGCCCATTACATACTATATAACACACTATAATGCCCGTTACATACTATATAACACACTATAATGCCCATTACATACTATATAACACTGTAATGCCCATTACATACTATATAACACCGTAATGCCCATTACATACTATATAACACTCCGCGATGTCCATGTCATACTATATAACACACTGTAATGCCCATCACATACTATATAACACACCGTAATGCCCATTACATACTATATAACACAGCGTAATACCCATTACATACTATATAACACACCATAATGCACATTACATACTATATAACACACTGTAATACCCATCACATACTATATAACACACCATAATGCACATTACATACTATATAACACACTGTAATACCCATGTCATACTATATAACACTACGCAATGCCCATGTCATACTATATAACACAGTGTAATGCCCATCACATGCTATATAACACTACGCAATGCCCATGTCATACTATATAACACTACGCAATGCCCAACACATACTGTATAACACACCATACACATTTGACACATAAGTGCCACTTACCTACATGCTCAATGCCAGGGGCTTCATGCCGATGCCAAGGTGGACTGAATTTGCTCGTTGCTCAGGGGGATAGATCTGTGCCACTGTGCTCATTGCCCAGGGGGATATATCTGTGCCACTTTTCTCGTTGCCCAGGGGGATAGATCTGTGCCACTTTGCTCGTTGCCCAGGGGGATATATCTGTGCCACTTTGCTCGTTGCCAAGGGGGATATATCTGTGCCACTTTGCTCGTTGCCCAGGGGGATAGATCTGTGCCACTTTGCTCGTTGCCCAGGTGATAGATCTGTGCCACTTTGCTCGTTGCCCAGGGGATAGATCTGTGCCACTTTGCTCGTTGCCCAGGGGGATAGATCTGTGCCACTTTGCTCGTTGCCCAGGGGGATAGATCTGTGCCACTTTGCTCGTTGCCCAGGGGGATAGATCTGTGCCACTTTGCTCGTTGCCCAGGGGGATATATCTGTGCCACTTTGCTCGTTGCCCAGGGGGATAGAACCCCCCCCCCCCCCCGGCAGGCAGGCACATACACAGCCCCCTGTGCCTGCCCGCCCGCACGCTCTCGTCTCCCCCGCTGTGTACGCGGGGGAGACGTGCTGCTGCTGCTGCTGCTCCTGATAGTTACAGCTCCTGCTGCTGGACCGCGCGCTAACCAATAGCCGCGCGCGGTCCAGCAGCAGGAGCTGTAACGAAATCATGAGAGCAGCAGCAGCAGCAGCAGCACGTCTCCCCCGCGTACACAGCGGGGGAGACGAGAGCAGGGAAGACCCGGCGGGGGGGAGCGGCGCTAGCGCGCATATGTAAGTGGCCACGCCCCCCGCCACTTACATATGCGCACATGCGCAGTAAATATTTCGGCCTATTTGTTATGGCGGTACGGGGTACCGGCACCATTTGTTTTAATGGTACGCCGTACCACCCCGTACCGCCATAGTTGCACCCCTGGCAATCACCACCATATATATGGTTATTGGTCTGGCTGAAGTAATCTGTTTCATTCCCATTGTCTCCTCCACACACTGTATAGCTGGAAGGGTTTAAAAGCAGCTGGCTATCACAGAAAGATGATAATAGTACTTTGGGGGAAATTTACTAAGATGGGAGTTCTATTTCACATGTGATGTTCCTATAGGCATCCAATCAGAATCTACTTATTTATTGAGCACCTTCTAGAAGATTATAGATAGTATCTGATTGGTTGCCCACAGCAACAGCCCATGTGAACTAGAACTTCCTTCTTAGTAAATTTCCCTTTTTGTTTGAACCAAAACATATTTTCAAATGACAGAAGAAGCTGAGCTCTGTACAGGAAAATTGCAGAGGATGATTGCTATACTATCTTACCACATGTGTAGCTGTACATAGGCAGGGGAATATTCACTAATATTTAGATGTTTGAATTAAGACCCCATACACACTAGCCGACCCAGGCGATGCCGATAAACAACTATACCAGCCGACCAATATTGTGCGTACACACTAATTGATATCGGACGAATATAGAGGGCGCAGCCTCCCGATCAGGGAGCGTGGCCTATGATTGCGATACTCCCGTGAGGCCACGCCCCATTTTACCAGCTCTGAAAGTTGCTGACCATGCCACCAGCCCCTCTGTCTCACTGAATAGATGCATGCGAACAGCATCTATTCGTCGAGCAGTGGGCAGCGGTTTAGGGACTCCCAACTGCCCCAGCTTACCATGGGAG
Organism: Crinia signifera; assembly: GCF_055691185.1. Taxonomy (NCBI): domain Eukaryota; kingdom Metazoa; phylum Chordata; class Amphibia; order Anura; family Myobatrachidae; genus Crinia; species Crinia signifera. Next base: position 394,197,030 of record NC_139217.1, on the reverse strand, counting down.
ACTGCCGGCCCTGGGTGGGAGGCAGGACAGTCCCAAAAAGAAGCAATATCATTGCACATACGGTGCGCTGATACCACTTCTCCCCAATAATGATGTGTAATACATTTACCCCTGAGTCTGGGTGCTTGGTGTTGTGCACAGCCAGCATCTTCCTGTATATATCAGTGCTGACCATTCGAGACCTGCAGGTAACGGTTTCAACAGCTGCAGGTGTATCATCAATATCTCCATCACTGGGTACTTGGCTGTAGCGGGTGCTGGCTACGGGATGCATGTGAAATCCTTTGTGAGTAGCATGATCTTGCACATGCCAACCAGGCAGGGAGACAAAGGGCCTCATTCTGGTTCACTCACAAAAGCTAATTCTCTCTCTAATGGACAAAACCATGCAGTGCAGTGGGGCAGATGTAATATGTGTAGAGAGAGCAATATTTGGGTGTAATTTTGACAAATAATTCGATGGTCGGCGTACACATCCCCTCGTAAGATACTGATAGGATTTGCTGAGGGGTCGTTCGTGTGGCTGGGCGGTGTGCATGGGCTGCTTAGAGAGCCAACCTGAATTAGGCCCCAAGTGTGTTCAGGATTCTGCTGATTTCTAAGCCACGTGAAAACCATGGGCCCATTTTAGCTTCGGGCATAGACGTTCGAAAACTGCAAACAGGTGATTTTCACACTTTTGCACATGTGCAGCACGCATGCGCGAAGCTGTAAAGTTTGCAGGAGTGGTCTGGAAAATGCAGGTGTGTCCGGACTGTTTTCAGATTGTGATGTCACTCAAAGCCGTTGCAAAAGAAAACATGGTGCGGGTTTGTCTGCGTATGGAGTCATGCTGTTTATGCAGGGGGGCTACCCTTAGTGCATGAGTTCTGCAGTGCGATCGCAACTGAATTGCTGCGTGGCACTTTGAATGCTGGGCAGCCTCCAGCATGTGAAAGTCTGCAATTGCAGTTTTGCTATTTTAGAAAAACTGCACTTCTGCTGAATCAGCCACCCATGGCTCTCTGGGTGTTCAAACATTTATTCATCTGTATCACCATGTTATAATCTGCATTACAAAATACATCTGTGCCACTCAACTTTTAAGGTGCATATACACTGGGAGACAACAGGCACTGCGCTAAAATAGAAATACATTTTCTACAAAATAGGATAATTTGTCAAAGAAACATGAATAAAAAGTAATAATAATAAAACACAATAATAAAAAAATAAAAACTCAGCTCATTATTCAGCAAACATGATTTTATTTCTTTATAGAGCACTGCCTATGCCACATTGTTATTTCTAAAAGCTGGAGATTATATGTGTAAACGTTGGCTATTTGCTTATATATATAATATATATACAAGCTGTTGATCTTCAATTTTTATGTACATATGTGAGCTTTTATAATTTCAAGTAAAGCCTATGAAATTTGTTGCTCATCGTTGCGCTCGTTCTCCATTTTTTTTCACATGGTCATTGGGATTTGGAGCCGTGGTCTGGCCCCCTGGAGTGAGCTGCACACATAATTAACAAAGGCCTGACCGAATGTGACTATGCCCGCTGGAATTTCTCTATCTATCTATATATTCTGTATAACTCATAAAGAGGCTAGGAGCGCAAGCCTGTGAATTAGGAGCCATGGAGCAATGGAGCATGCTGCGATGTCCTCCTGTGTGATCAGGTGACCAGAACTTTAAGCCAACCTATGGCTCCACAGATGTTGTGAAACTACAAATCCCAGCATACCTTGCCACAGTTTTAACACTCCCTTATAGCAAAACGGTGGCAAGGAATGATGGGATTTGTAGTTTGACAACATCTGGAGAGCCACAGGTTGGCCAGGCCTGCTCTATATCCTCTGACATCCCCTGACTCCTAAACACGTGACTGAAGTCCCGATCACGTGGTATAACCCGGCCAATGATGGAAAGCAATAGGTGAGAGGCTTGCAGCACAAACACTGCCGGAAACGAGGCGATCATGCCCCCCAAAAAAGGGAATTACCTGGCCTATATAAGGCACCAATGTATTACACTCATTCTGACATGCTCTGAGAAAGCTGCTGAGTATATGGAGGCGGAGAAATGCGTTGGTGAGATCTCTTTTGTACCTGGGACCAGTTTCCTGCACAGTTCTTGGCGACCATTGTGCGGGTGGATCCAGATAAGGCAAGATACTGGAGTGCTAATCAGCCCAAGCCGGGAACCCCTTACAGCTGGTGCCATTGGGAGGCCACCTGTTTATCTTTAACTACATCTGGCTGAGGCCATCGACTACAATTGTCGTTGTAGTAATAATAGTAATCTATAATAATTCATAACCCATCACTGCAATATTGCATTGACCTTTTTTTCCCATCTACTAACAAATTCACCACCAACCTATGCCATTTAATGGGACTAACCAGATGCACTAATCAATTAACTAAACCTTTACTATAAGGACTTATATCCCACTTGCTGGGAAGCAACTCTGGATTCCTTAATAACAAGGCTGCAATGCTTATAATGTGTGCTGAATAATGAGCTGTGTTTTTGTTTTATTATTATTACTTTTTATTCATGTTTCTTTGCCATATTATCCTATTCTGTAGTAACATTTATTTCTATTTTAGTGCAGTGCCCTTATTCTGATTGAGTCAGACGGCTGAGTGTTTGGTCGGATGGCCGATGTATTATGTTTGCGCTGAATTCCGTGCAGAAAAGGATCGTACGGACACATCCAAGCAGGTGGTGGAGAGGGGCGTGAAGGGCTGTTTGGGAAATATCAGTGTACTGGGCCTCAAGAATTCTGTTGCAGTCCCAGGTCGTCCTAAGCCAAGTCGACCTTCTGTGGTCCACCCAATGCATGTCAACCTAATATATGTCGACCCTATGACCCATACCCCAGCTGGGTTGCTGGCTGGGAACTCTGTGTACAACTACTTATTACATATTAGATAAATATGGATCGTAGTGCTTTTCCCACCCTGACTCCCAATGCTCGGTACAGCAGTTTTTGCGCTGCTCTCCCACTGTCCCCAACTATAGCAGCAGTGCTATCATCACCGTTGCTGCTAACCGTCACATCTCTGTATCACTCTCTGCGACCTGGGTCACTCGTTGCCGGCGCATACGAATCCTGTCTCACGCCCCTCTTCGTTTCCCAGCGTCCAATGAGATACCGTCTTCCGGTACACGCCCCCTGCCGCTCTAGCCGGGTCGGATCTGTGAGCGCGTGAAGACAGCGCGTCCGGATGCTAGGGGAGGAAGGGGGCGCGCGCCTCGCGCTCTGATGACGGCGGCTGAGGTGCACTCCGCTGACAGACTGGAAGTGACGCATGCGCAGTGCAGTGTGAGGCTGTGAGCGAGGTTACCTCACTGTCCAGTGCCCGGTCCCTGCTCTGCGCTTTGCTGGCTGCACTTCCTCATCCTCCTCCCGAGTCTCGTCCCTTGTGCTGTGGCACTGTCGGCTCTTCTAAGTCCGTTCCTCGGAGCCTGGCGCGCAGCTGCTGCTTCCCCCTCTTTCATAGGGACGCTATGAGGATTGTGTAACTGTGGCAGTGTCACTCCGGGACAGTCGCATGTCGCGCCGATATCCCGATACCGTCTAGTGCCGGGCTCTATGCGGCCGCTGGACCATGAATCTGCACCAGGTGCTGACAGGAGCCGTCAACCCGGGTGATAACTGCTTCTCCGTGGGCAGTGTGCAGGAGCAGCCCGTAACGGTGAGACGCGCACCTTGCACTGCATCTTGTCCCTGTATGTACACTGCACGTAGTCACAGTTCCTTGCTGCATCCAGTCCCTGTACACTGCACCTTGCCGGCTGCATCCAGTCTCTGTACACTGCACATAGTCACTATACCTTGCTTCATCTAGTCACTGTACCTTGCATCTATTCCCTGTAAACAGCACCTAGCACTGCACCTTGCTGCATCCAGTCTCTGTACATTGCACCTTGCTGCATGCAGTCCCTCCACCCAGCTGCATCTAGTTACTGTACACTTCACAAAATTTAATGACATATAATAACCACTTGGCCCATCTAGTATGTACATTTTGTAACCTATAATAAATAACCTCACTTCATCCAGTCACTGTACACAGCACCCAGTGCAGCTCATCACTGTGCATTATACACAACTGCATGCATTGTTCAGTGTACTGTACCTCACTGCATCAAGACTCTGTGCACTGCATCCTGTTGCATTCAATGTTAACTGTATCTCACTGCATTCAGTCACTGTAAACAGTTTCCCTGTGTACGCAGTCACTGTACACTGCATCCACACATTGCTAATATTTTATGAACGTGGGTTTACCAATACACCTATTTAGATTTCCATGTCTCTGTGCTGAAACAATTTGATTGATAAGGCTTCAGAATTTTTTGTGATATTAATAACTTTATTGATGAGAAATGTCTTTGCCTGTATGTAAATATTGTGTAAAATAATACTCAGAAATTGACTGCTTACTATGCCACACAATTGCATTTTTTTTTTTTTTTTTTATGTCTGATTGAGAAAATCTTATCGCTCTGGACAATGGTACTTTGCCTTAGGTAGGATACATCTACCTCAATATCCTTCAACCTGGAAGCTGATACTTCTAGCTGGATAGACCTTTTAAGGTGCAGGATACAGCTTTGCGGCGCTCGGAGCAAAAGGACCTAGTAACTTATATGCTGATCTTGTCACTGACCTGTTTTTGTAGTTCTGAGACATTATGTTCCATGATGCGTCTTGCCTTTTGCAACATTGGGAGCAGCTAAACATTGGAGCATAATATACAGTAGCTTTTGAACTTTTGTCCTTTGCAACATACTGTGCATGATTTTACCAATAGTGGTGCGAGGAAGAGACTGGTTTCGCTATGCGATGGCAAGTTGATATGAACATGAGTGTTACTACTTTTATATACATGTGAAGATGCTGTTCTATTAATTGTGCTGAATCGTAGATAGAGAATGGCTTTGCAAGGAGCTAAAAACCCTAATTGTTCTGTATAAAGGTTTAGTTTTCCATTTGTTGTTTTTAAATTTACTGTTTATCAGAAAACCTCTACCATGCCCTTGTTTTGGATAGTGCCACCCACCAACACAGCCAGAGAACATGCAATCCTTCAATATTAAAAAAAGATTTGTTTCCTATTTTAGTTGTCCATTCTTTGATGACTATAATCTTATGGAGGTTATCTGTCACATAAAATGAGTTCAGTCTTTCCCTATGACCAGCTGAGATGGCACTTCATGTGAGGTGTTTTAGTACTGTTTATAATGGAACCTTGTATGTATGTATGTATGTATGTATGCGAGATGCAATTTGGACAATAAGCTCCACTGGATGGGTACTAATGTGAATTGGTTATATTCCATGTACAGCACAGTAGTATATGGTGGCGCAATATAAACAATAAAATAATATACAGGTTGAGTATCCCTTATCCAAAATGCTCAGGACCAGGAGCATTTTGGATAACGGATTATTCCGTATTTCGGAATATTTTATTATTTAAGTGATGTATTTTGAAGTATCTTGCATTTATGCTGTATAAACACATCAACCACATGAAATACACACAAATATATTTTATTTGTTAAAAAAAGCAAGGTTTCAAAACATGAAACAAAATGTGTGTACAATCTCAGGTACTGAATTTGAATGCCAAGCAATCATGTTCTTGTATGTATATATATATATATTGTACCAATTACATGTCATGTCCCCAGTGGCGCCAGTTATATGTCATGCCCCCAGTAGTGCTGTTACAAATGTCCCCAGTAAGTTTTTAGCCCCCAAAATTTTTTTTTACACTTTCTGCAATGTATGGTTTCCGTAATAATTTGGATACGGGATACTCAACCTGTATTGCCTCACAGCACTAAGGGGGGCCAATTCCCACCATGGCCCTAACTGTGCAGATTTTGTATATTCTCCCCGTGCTTGGGTACTCCGGTTTCCTCCCACATTCCAAAAATATACAGGTACCTGTAGGTTAATTGTCTCCCAACAAAATTAACCTAGAATGTCTGTGCATGTACATGTGGTAGGGAATATAGATGATCTCCACTGGGGTAGGGATTTATGTAAGTATTCAAATATTCTCTGTAAAGCGCTGCAGAATATGTGTGCGCTATATAAATAACTGTTAATAAATAAATAGTAACTCTACTGCCAGTCCTCTTAAGAGCCATTACCCTAACATAATTAACCCTTTAAGTGCCAGTATCTCTGAGAGATGTGCAAAATATCTGCTAAAAATGCCAGCCTCGCTCACATTTGTTATATAAATTAAAATAAAAAATTGTGTCTAAAAAAGAGAGATTGTATTTCCTATTGCAGGTCATTATGATAAAGACGTTTGCTTGGCAATTTTCACATCTTTTTTTTTTCACAAATTCACTTAGCACTGAAAGGGTTAAGCAAGAGATTTGTCTGGTTGTGCACTCTGACTAGAAAGAACCGTTCTTTGGTATCAGTGGATTTTTGTCTTGCTGAGCAGGGTAACCAATACCACTCCTATAAAACATTTTAGAATGCAAATAATAAAAGCTAAAACAATTGAATTCCCTTAAATTGTAAAATCCTATTTGTTGTTACTTCCTGTGAGATTTGTATCCTATATCTAAAGCCCTGTTATTTTCCGTGGGACTCTAAAACATGATTATAGGATCGACTGAGTAACACATTATACTGGAAATATATTTAGCGTAGTTATATGTGCAAGGAACACAGCTGGTTACAAATCCTTGAAAGAAGTATATGCTAGCTGGCCGCACAGATGTTTTCGCGCCTGTTGGTCATTTTATATTTGTAAATCACTTTTTCTCCGAAGTAAAATGGCCCCCTGCTTTACCTTGCAGGCACTGCAAAGCTTCCTGGATTGCTTTTATAAATGTGCTTTGAACAATTGCAATAATTCAATTACTCTCCAGTAACCTGAGGTGTGAGGCCATAGCAAATGGTATCCAGATTGATTTAGCACTGCCTATTCAAAGAAAAATCTATTGTTCAGATTAAAACACATTATTTCTGACTGAGTAAAAAGTATATCCCAAAATAGAGATCTAATACAGTACGTCAGAATAAGCGGTGTATAAAAAGGGCCTAATTCAGACCTGTTCACTAGACTATGTATATTCACAGCCTAGCGAGTAGGTAAACGCCGCCCCCCCTAAACTGACTTTTATCCTGGCTGAATCCAGGGCGGGTGCTGACGTCATGTGACGTTAACCGCCTGCCCCAAGCAGATATACACATGCACCCATTTGCAGGGGTGCTCTCAGCGTTTCTTTGGGCACGCCCATAAAATACTGGCTGTTCCCCCTGCCCTCCCATACTGGAGCACTCATCGAAGGCGTTCGCTCAGGGGGATTAAACATGCGCATATTCCCGCATGCACTGACCCACACCGAATATGGCCCCCTACGAGCTGGTCTGAATCACCCGCATAGTGATCCTCTATACTGTACAACCAATCCATGAATGCCAATAGCCTTACGACTAGATCATTTGGTTACCATAGACACCAGAACAGTTTGCGCACCGTTAGATATGTGTTTGTATAGAGCTATAGGAGTCCTAAATGTAAAGACAAAAAAAAACATTGTCAATAGCTGTTACAGTAGCAGTGTGTCAAATCCATTACAACAAACAATGGTTTAAAATAAAATTATTAAGAATAAATAGTACACATCTAATTTAGTCGGTATTTTGACCGTCAGGATTTTGATTGTAGGTAGTTGACCGCATCCCGAATAAATAATGTGTATTTACTTGCATGGATTCACCATGTTTGTACAGTAATGTGTTAGGATCCTGACCGTTGGAAAACTGACCTCAGAATCCCAATAATACGAATCCTCATGGATCCTTAAGGTGAGTACTGGAGTTGGGGATAGAGATAAGGCAGTAGGGGGAGGACTAGGATTAGTCTGTAGAAGGGTTTTGTTAGGATTAGGGGTTGATATAAAATACTTACCATACACGTTGGGATGCTGCTGTAGACAGTATGACTGTCAGAATTTCTGGTACTTATATGTTAGTTGGGCGCCCACTATAGTTAGTACGCTCATACCCCCACTTTCCATGTCAGCGTGGAGTTGATTTTATATAGTGTGGCGAGCGGCCGAGTAAAACTAAGCAAATAGCTTAGTGGGCGCCCAACTAACATATAAGTACCGAATTTCCTACTGAACCCCTTTTCTGTGAATACGTTTTGTACATGAATTACTATCTTACATTGTACTGTAATAACAGCCTTGTTTCTGTCTCCTCCTATGGTGACATTTGAGGTAGCTTAGCTTATAAGGAGGTTGTCAGTGGCAGCTGACACTGTAAACTAAGCTACCTCCCGATTCTACGATTGGCGTTTGTTTGTTCTAAGCCCCCTTTTGTACATATAGATATATTTTTTAATAGGTTTTTCATATAGGGGTTTCAGGCTCAGACCCGTTTTAAAGTCCCATTTAACAATGCCGGGTCTTTACCCGTTTCTGCAGTGGGAAAGCAGCATTATTGTTGTTCACTCATGGGTAGGGTTATAGAGCAAGCCCTGGCCACCTTTGTCACTTTTTTCTTCTGGGTTCAGACCATCCATAGATTTGGCTGCTTGTCTGAAGGGAAAGATGTGGAGGGATCCAGAAGATCCTTCTAAGAAAAAAAATCCGTACTTGTGTACTTGGCTGCTTGCCAGATTGCCTTACTTTGCTAAGCTACGTTATCAGCACAGCGCCTGTTTGAATCCTAACAGCTTGCCAGACTGTCTTACTTGTGTAATCTACGTTATCAGCGTCCGTAAACAAGTACTGTGTAGGCAGTACGTAGTTAGTTTAAGCATCCCTGTCTAAATTGGCGAAATGGCGTCTAGTTTTAGCATAGTGAGAAACAGCGTCTAGTTCACAGTAGTCAGAAGTTGCGTCCCAGTCAGAAACAGCATCTAAGTCAGTCAGCTGGTAGATTGAGCGGTACGCTGTTAGCTGTAGGATTGTAACGTAGTCAGTCAGAGCGGTACGCAGTTAGCGTAGTCAGTCAGCTGTAGAGGCTTGTGAGAGACGGACGTATGTGATGGCGAACCTGACTATTTTCTCTCTGCCCCAGACGGAGGAGGAGGCGGTGGCATTCCTGCAGGGCCACCAATTCCTGCCACACAGGAACTGTGAGGGAGCGGATGTGGCGCTGCCATATCCGCAGCTGCCGGAAAAAAGTCAGCGTCAGTTCAGTGGTTCAGTGGGTGTCATCTGACATTTGTCACCCTGATCCGCTTCGTCTACTGCTGGGCTGAACAGCTGACCAGCATCCTGTTCTGCTAACGTCACCTGGGCATATAGCAGAAGACGACCCTGATGTACAATATTTTAATGCGGGAGGCCTGCACTGTCGATCTGCTATCGCAGATGGTGGGCCAGGCACCAATCGTGGAGGTGGACGAGAGCCTCTACGTCCAGTGAAAAAGCCACGTTGCCCGCATGCTGCCCCAGCAGTGGGTCTTCGGGGGCATCTCGAGGAAGACAGGCCAGTGCTTCATCACGGCAGTGGAGCAGCGTGATGCCAGCATGCTAATGGCTGCCATTGAGACCCACGTAGAAACGGGTACCACAATCTAGAGCGACTGCTGGAGGGCGTATAACACGCAGCAGTTGGAGCAGGCTGGGTACCACCACACCAGGGTCAAACATAGGTACCACTTTGTGGATCCCAACACCGGGGTTCACACCCAGAACATATAAAGGTTGTGGGGTGCTTGCAAGTGGCACAATTAGCGCCAAAGGGGGACCGCGTGTCATCACCTGGACTCGTATCTCCAGGAGTTTATCTGGAGGAAGAGTGTAGGTCCAGAGGACCCCCTCAAGCGCATCCTGCACGCGCTGACCCTGCTCCCCCAAGTGGACAAAGTCAACGCCGCAGAGCCAGAGTCGACAGCACCCACTTCAGCAGCTGCTTCCGGTTCAAGTGGTGATGATGGCACTGCAGTTCCTTAATAATGACTAGATTTTCTTCTTTTTTATGTCTTTTATTGTTCTTAAAATGAATTGTATTGTTGAATAATTTTTTCCTCATTCATCTTTATCTTTTACTAAAAAAACAGTTAACACATGTTGTCATTACTGTCTGAGGTGTATGATTTTGCAGGTGTGAATGTGTTCCTGAAACACCCCCACCATCCACGCCATCCCAAAGCGTGGCGAGCGGAAGCGGTACGCGCCCTACCGACCTTTTCATACCCCCACTGTCTGCGTGGAGTTGGCTTTATATAGTGTGGCGAGCCACCAAGCCCGAAGCGTGGCAAGCGGACGCGGATAACTTCCCATGTATTCCGCGTCCCCTCGAGGGGCTTGGTGGCTCGCTACGCTTGGCACACTATATAAATTCAACTCGACGCCAACGTGGATAGTGCGGGTATGAAAAGGTCGGTAGGACGCGTACCGCGTCCCCTCGCGGGGCTTGCTGCGCTCAACATGCTTCGGGATGGTGTGGAATAATCAAGGTCGACAGCTGTTACGTTGACAAGTGTCATTGTTGACATGTTTAATAGTGTTTTGCTCACTGCACCCCTATGTACCCCTATATCTGACTAAAGCATCTAAATTAGCAGTTTGCCGGCGCTGTACTTAGAGGTCTGAATTAATTTTGCGTCTACTAAGACCAGACTTGTCCAAAGTCAGGCCCGGGGACCAATTGCGGCCCATGCTGTAATTTAAAGCGGCCTGCAGCCTCCAGCTGGAAGCGGGCAGAGCATCACATGTGGGAAGCACAGGACACTAAAGGTAGGGCCCCGGCGAGCGTGCCTTTACCTTGCTGTCTGCTGCAGTGAGGAGGTGCTGGCCGCCACAGTCATATGTGTTTGGCATCCTACCCCTGCTGCTGCAATCATATATCACCCTACTCCACATTCACAGTGACAGCAGTGTTTGGGGAGGGGGGCAGCAAGGGGGAAGCTTGCTCCCGTAACATGCAGAGCGGAGGAGGGCAGCAGTGGGAGCCCAAGCATCTCCTGTCCTTGCAGTGCCTGCTTTGCCTCTCTTCTCACACAAGGGGCTGGGAAACATACAGAGAAGGGAGGGGGCAGAGTGGGGAACATATAGTGAAGGAGGATCAGACTGGGGACATAGTGAATGGAGGCAGTGATGGCCATTCAGAGAAGGGGGAGCAGGGGCAGGCTGGGGGACATACAGTGAATGGGGGAAGAGTGGGGTACATAGTTAATGGGGGTCATACAGTGAAGGAGGGTCAGGCTTGGGGACATACAATGAATGGAGGCACTGATGGGCATTAAGAGAAGTGGGGCAGGCTGTGGGGCAGAGTGAATGGGTGCAGAGTGGGGAACATACAGTGAATGGGGGACAAACAGTGAACGTGGGCAGGCTGGGGGAAATACATTGAAGGGGCAGGCTGGGGGACATAGAGGGAATGGGGGCATAGAGTGGGGGACCATTCTGATGTGATTTAATGATTCAAAGAATGTCAGGCTGAATGGCCGGCCCCCACACATTTACACTTCACCAAATCTGGCCCTCGTCGCAAAAAGTTTGGACACCCCTGACTTAGACGCTATAGCCTGTATGTGCATAATGAATACACACATTGCTATGTGTGTATGGGCGGTCTACCCAGCGATGTGTGCTGAGTGTTCTGTTCGAACAAGATCGCTTAGCAGCACAAATCGGCCCATGTGAATGGGGCTTTAGAGTGTCTAATACAAAGATAAATCATGGGATAAATCTTTTTAAAAATTTTAAATTGCAAAAAATAAAGTTGAATAAAGTTGAATACACTTGAATGAATGAGAATGCTTAATTTTAAAACATTGGTAATTACTGGGGAAATAATACATTTTGCTTCACTTTGACCTAGTGGTGAAGGCATGGTGGTCTGACACAAAACAATCTATTTACTGTGTATAGGTTAGTATCTGAGTGTCAAGATTTTCAATTTGCCCCCATGTAAAAAAAAACAATAAAACAAGTTGCTAGCATTTCTAAAAGTGGGTACACACTATACCACCTTTAGAAATAATAAAAATAAATTCCGCTGTCCATTACATATGTGACAAGCATCCAAAATGCGAGATCTCCTAGCTATTCAGTGTGTGAACTTTATATACTGGAATCTAGACAAGGGTGGACAGTAAGCAGCCCTCCAGCTACACATCCCAGCATGCCTTGCATTCGTTTCAGAATGGACAATAGCAGAACTAAGACAATGCATGCTGGGTAGTTCATCAACAGCTGGAGGGCCACTTATTGCCCACCCCTGATCTAGACCAGGAGTCTTCAAACTATTTTGCTCTGGGACCCCATCAGACAATAAAAATAATTACAGGACCCCAGCAAGTTACTGCAGAAGGTCATCATGTCACACGTGTAGTCAGCAGACAGCACATGCATGGCAGCATTGTGGAGGCACAAAGTGATGGGAGGAGTCTAACATAATAGACAATTCAACAGACTTTTCAGACTCCTTGAATCACTCCCTGAGATTAGAAATGTCATCAGCCTGATGGTCAGCCATATGGAGTTGTGACCCCATGCTGAGAAGGTCGGACCCACTTTGGGGTCAGGACCCACAGTTTGAGAACCGCTGATCTAGACCATAACATTTCGGGCTGTCTGTCGTTCCTTTGTTAACCACAATTATTAATGCACCCATTAATGTAATTTTGCATCACTGGACAGTAGCCATCAATTTTCTAAGAGAGCATTTTTATTGTAACTTTTATGATTTAGAAAAAAGGAGCTCAAGCTAGATTGACACAATAAAATGGTCTGTCCAAAATTTCTGGTTGGAGTGAAAATCAGGCAGCGTATTTGAGCAAATGACAATTGACTATTTGCTCCCAAAAACAGGTAAACAGACACAAGTAGATATATAAAAAAAAATTGGTTCTATCCATTTGGTTTATTCTAATGACCATTTTTGATGCTTTTGGAAGCAAATGGTTGTTTGTCATTTGCTCCCGTACGTTACCAGATTATTGCTTCATCCAGAAAGATTGTACAGGTTATTGTATAGGTTGTATCTAGCATTGCATGAACTTGTCTTTGCGGGCTAAAGTTTCAAAAATATTTGAATGTGCTAGGGGAATCTCTACAGACTGCTATCGCTATCTGCCTCTTAAGACTGATATTTCTGTTTGTATTTATGCAAAGGGAAATATATAGAAAGGATGTTCCTACTTTGATGCTGCCAGTACTTGACTGGTCTTCTTTCTATGTAAATGCTTGTGTGTTCAATCTCATGTTTCTTTTATTATGATGTACTCTAATGGAGTTATTCTCTTTGAAACATTTTCTTGGAGTTGGAATTTCTTGGAGTTGGCATGGAGTTGATTTTATAAAGTGTGGCGAGTGCAGCGAGCCACTGAGCCGGAAGCGTGGCGAGGGGACGTGGAAACCGAGCCCAAAGTGTGGTGAGCGGTCGTGGATTACTTGACGTGTATTCCGCGTCCCCTCTCAACGCTTTGGGCTTGTGTTCCGCATCCCCTCGCCGCGCCTCGGGCTTGGTGCCTCGCTGCGCTTGCCACACTTTAGAAAATTAACTCCACACCGACATGGATAGTGGGGGTATGAACAGGTCGGGAGGACGCGTACCACGTACCCTCACAGAGTTTGCTGCGCTCACCACGCTTCGGGCTGATGTGGATAGTGAGGATGTGCTAAATCGCATCGTATGCAAATCACATGCGATTTGCATACGATGCGATCCGCGGGCATTACCGCCGTGAAACTACACAAGTACCCCAATTTTACTCTTGAACAATTTCATTTAACCATATCATGGCGAGATAATTACCGTGTTTATGACTATTAAATATTGTTATTTAGATTTTATCAACCCTGGGCATAGAGAGGTTTATGTGATAATTTAATCAAACACATTTCATTGCTTTATATAAAAATAAATGAAAGCCTGCTTGTAATACTATATTCATTCAGTGAACACTGATAGCTTAAAGAGCCTTAATATGAAGAAATAGTAGTGACACGTATGGGTATTGTGCCAAATAAGGCTGTGGAGTGGCATCACAGATATTTCTCACAAGCTCTGAATGTGATAATTGATACATCCTTGCAATCTTATCAATTATTGCATTGCGGATTGGGACGATGTCAAAGCACTCTGCATTTGAGGATGGTGATATATTGGTCCCTAAGTCACCTGTGCTAATTCATGGGTATCCCTAAAACCCCTTTAACACCTAAAAGCTGGGTTGACTCCAACCCAGGTGAGACCCCTTTTACACCCACCTGGCATAATGCAAAGCGAGTGACGTCACTCTAGGCAGGCCAGCATCTCCCAGCGCTGTCTTTGTGTGTGTGTGTACTCTCTTATCGAACTCTGTTTTTTTTCTTTCTTCATTTTTCGGACATAGATTTTTTTTTCTTCTCATGACATAGCTGCTTCTCTTTTGTGGGCTACAGTTGTACTTTATGCAGAGAGTAGAGACTAAGGGGGGTATTCAATCTTCAGGTCACGGCAGGCAAGCTTGCTCGCCCGCCGTGACCCGGTCCCGTTCTCGGTCAGCTCGACCGAGAACATGCAGGCGGGATTCAATGTCCCGCCTGCAGCGGGACGAGAAGGGGGCATGGCCACGAGTTGCGGCCGGGAAGTGACGAGCTGCAGCCGGCAGCTCGTCACTTCCCGGCTGTTCTCGGCAGAACGAGCCCGACAGCTAGAGATGTCGGGCTCGTTCTGCCGGGAAACCCTGTTTAATGCTGTCGGGGAAGACGGCAGATGCTCGACGGCGATTGCATACCCCCCCTAAGTGTGTTTGGTCCTGGTGTAATAAAATAAGCAATTTAGAGTTGGGGGAAATCCTGTACATAACAAAAAAATATAAGTCCTATGAAGATGGACATCCTTTCTTCGCTCCCCACAATGGATGTATGTGTTGCATGTTTATAGGTATAACAAAATTTACATATTTTCGAGAGCTTATAATAACTTTGATAATATAGAGCATCATTTGTCCTGCACAAAGGTATTGTGTATCTTCTACGTGGTGCTAACACTGACTCCTTAAAGTCTTGGTGCACTAGAACAGGAAGTCCAGGTCCTGCTTTGAGACTTGTTTTGTGTACAGTATATACTGACAGGACTCTGTTGTCAGAAAATACCTGTTACTGCCTGTGTGCCTTGTACAGATATAAAATAGTTCAATTTCCACCTACAATACCTGCAGGTAGGCTGTTATCCTAATTTTCTATATTAGAGTAGTAGTACATACACCAGTATGTCAATCGATAAACAATAATACTCTAGTTTTATCCCTTTGACCTACAGTGAGTTAGCTAGGAGAATAAATAACATTAGAATAAAAGTACAATAAGCATTCAATTATAAAGTATATGCTCAGATAACCTGCATTAATATAGTAAGTTCCCAGTGAGCGATCGGTAAACTGCTCTGAAGTTTACTTGATGGCTGCAGCCATGTAAATTCAAAGCCTAGATAATAAGATTGGGTTCCTGAGTACTTCTGTGTGCATTGCTTCCATGTTAGTGTATTCTCAGTCGGCATTAACAGGGATGTACTTGGCATACCAGCACCCAGGATGCCGGCAGTTGAAATACCGGTGGTGGAATCCCCACACTGGTGAGTAGGCCTGTGCCCAAATCCCAACTCCGCTTACTCTGCTGACGCTGGACTCCCAATCATTGGCATGCTGGAGAGCATTAGGGGTAGGATTTTGGTTGGGGGGTGGGGGGTGTCACGGGGGTTAGGGCTAGGCAGGTAGGGAGGTGTCGTGTGTGTGATGGACGATTAGGATACTTACCTATGAGGTGCCATTGTCTTCAGCAACAGGATGCCATTGTTGGTCTTCTGACAATCGGCAACCTAAGCACTGACATGCCATACCCAACCCCATTGGCATTCTTTATAAAATTTAGTATTTATTTATTTTTGTAAACTCTGCTATTTAACGGACGTCTGATGATGCAATTTAATTGTTGATCCTTTTGGATTGTGTATGCCACTGGTGCATATATTTCTGTTCATAGTATCATGAATTGGCAAGCACAAATGTGTGCAAAGTCTATGGTTGGGTGCCCTAACCAGTATTTTATATGGATTTAGCTACTTTACATGGGTAAACCAGGTGCTTTTAGGCGCAATAATTAATGGGCACCCAGAACCGTTGAATTTCTCTTCCTGCCACCCATTTAGTGCCACTTAATAAAAAAAAAAATGCATCCATTGTGTGCGTGCTGAAGTGCAGGTGCCGGCAGATGAGTGCACTCCAACGGAGCAACAAGTAAATGACCCCGTTGGGCGCCTGACTGCAGGCAATATAAAACAATTTCTCCCTTTAAGCGTGATTTCATGCAGCGTCATGGCAGGCACCATACACTAGGTAGACTTCTCCAAGGGGAGAAGTCGTATGCAAATTCCTTTGAAATGCCCGGCATCCTCCCAGGCAGCAGGACTGCATTAGATACATCGTATGCAACCCTTTTCCATATGATGTATGCGATCCCAGCCAAACTTGCCGGAAGCTTGACAATCTGACATATCTATAGTGCAGCCCTTCCGATCTTTCGGCTCTGATCCGATGCCCCCGGGACTGCTCATGTCCAGCACCTGCGATTTTCAATGTTTTCATCCGATTTCTCAGCCTGATCCATTAGAATCAGATGAAAAATGTTAAAATTGCTCTAGTGTATGGACATTTTTACAGTTAATTAGAGTATGCCGGTTGCTGCACCTGATAACCCAGTTCAAATCGTGGAAACTGGTATCTCCTGATTAAGTGCAGGAATCATTGTTGATAATTGTGAGGGAGGACCAGTCAAATCTCTCAAATACTGGCATCCCCATGAGTAAACATCATCATTATTATTATTATTATTCTTATCGATAATGATATTGACATTCTTCCTCAAAATACTTGTATAACTTTGGGGGTATTCAATCCCGAGTGAATTTCCTGGCCAGGTGAAAAATCGGCAATAATTCACAAATTAGTATTCAATTATGGGCGTTTTCACAAATTCACTGAAATACATAAATTTGCGTCAATTTTGCTTATTCACACAGTTTTTGCCGGGGCTGGATTTTTTGCCCAGGAGAAAAATCAGCACTGGAATTCAATAGGGTGAGTTGAGTTTGCTTCAAAACAGGCGAAAATTGCAGATTTTTTGTCTGGCAAAAAATTTCCCCTTGATTGAATAACTCCTTTTCTTTTAAACTGTTGATGAATGCTATATGTAGAAATTTGATATTGTGGTATTTTTTTTTTTTTATTTTAAAGTTTACGGTTTTAGGTTTGTAAAAATAAAATAACTCTGTAGTAAATGTTTTTTTTTTTTTTGCAGACAGCTAAAAAAAAAAAGATGTACAATAACTTTTTCATTTTTATTGTAACCAGGGCAGCACATGTAGTTTTCATAACATTGTGTTTTCAGTGCTCATGTGGTAATAGCGTGTGTGTTATACTGGGCCCTGTAATTTATGCCTTTATTCTAGCATTAACTTATCTTAGAATTTAAAAGCTTGAATTGAAGTTTAGCTGAATGTGGCATCTTTGACTTTGAACTTAGAAGTTATTGGTACAATAAGGCTTGTTTGAGGGCAATAAAAGGCCGTAGCATACATTATCTCTCTACACTGTCCAGTTATTTAGCTTTTGCAATGGAAAAGCAGAAATTCCAGTCAAATCCTTATTGGTTTGCCCTTAACTAGTTTGGTCTCCTCCGCTAAAGGCGCATACACACAAATGTTTAGTCAACATTCCAGCAGAGGAGTGGTAGCAAAATGGTTTGTTTGTTTGTTTGTTTGGAGTGCTGCACATGTAGCTGGCAGTCTGATAGGATCTACAAAAATGTATGCTACCAAATTTGGCTTGTACAACTACTTAAGTTATCATATCATGTTTTCTATGTAGTATTATCACCTTGCACTCTATTTAACCCAGGGGTTCTCAAACTCGGTCCTCAGGACCCCACACAGTTCACGTTTTCCAGGTCACCCAGCAGGTGCCCGGGTGCAATCGTTACTCACTGACACATTTTAAAAGATCCACAGGTGGAGCTAATTATTTCACTTGTGATTCTGTGAGGAGACCTGCAAAACATGCACTGTGTGGGGTCCTGAGGACCGAGTTTGAGAACCTGTGATTTAACCTATTTGTATTTTACATTACTTTTTTGCTGTGTTTGGGCTTTCTTTGTTTCCACCTCTACAAAATATAAATGTTAAGACACCTGATCTGGTATCAGCCTGGTTCTGATGTGTCCTCATTCACCTAGGCTTAGTATGCCATGCTACTTGCGAAGCCTGGTACAGGTGAGCCTCACCGAATTGTGTAGCATTTATTTTGCACACATGCGCATCTAATACCCCTTTTACACCAAAATCCCTGGTCCTTGAACACAGCAGTTTCCAGGGTTGGACCCAGCTTCATACCCCATTGACCCAGGTCGGACCCAGGTCTGCGCCATTTACACTGAACCTGGGTCAGCCCTGCTTTTCCCTATGGATGACATTACAAATGTCCATTTTAGGACTGATAAACTGCCATCCCTTCCCTTCCCTCAATGATTTAAAATAAAAATGAAAAGACATGACTAGTTAGCATTGAAAAATGTAGGTTTGTTTATTTTGAAAAACCTTTTTCAAAAAGTTTTATTCAGTGCTCAAGCGCACCTAGCGGTATAAAAGTGCAGCATCCCCCATGTGCTCTCCCTAGCCCCTTCCCCTGCAGTAGACCGAATCTCCCATGTGCTCCCCCCAGCACCCCCCCAAACAAAAATTATAATATAAATGATAATTTATCCAATTATGATTTCTGTGTGCACTGCCCGTATCCTTCCTGGCAGCTGTTTTTTGACACTGCAGCGCACTGTGGAAAGGCATCCAGCACTTCTGGTATTCTTTCAGCACTACCCGGATGTCCCAACCTGGGTTGATACCATTTACACCGCCCACGACCCAAGTCCAACGAGTGTTGAACCCTGCTCAGGGCCTGGGTAGGAGACCAGTGTTACTGGACCTGGGTTGGCCCCTTTTACACCAACGCTGACCTGGGTCCAACCTGGGTTATGCCTTGGTGTAAAAGGGGTAATAATAACAATGTGGTGCAGCAAAACTTGTATATCTGTATTTGAAGCGCAGTGGAACTAGACTTGAGAAAAAAAAACAAAGCACTGGCGTTTGCTTGGCCTTATTACCTATACAAACCCGAGGGTCCGATTTAATTAACACAAAGTTACCACTAGGGGGTGCAAATTTGTTCAATTCAATTGTGACATCTGCTGGAGTGATATGTGGAGACACAACCTTCAATATAAAGTGTTGAAAGCACGGGCACTTAGGGATTCCATATAGGTGGTGAAACCAAAGACCAAGTTTATTCCACATTAGTGGTCAGTCGTCAATGTTTCAGGGGCAGATCCCCGTCGTCAGGACATATAAGCATATAACATTATACACCTGCTTATATGTTCTGACGACGAGGGTCTGCCCCGAAACATTGATGACTGACCACTAAAATGGAATAAACTTGGTCTTTGGTTTCACCACCTGTTTGGAGTCCCTGAGTGCCCGTTATTCCACCTGCCTGAGGCCCTTAAAAATTTACTTTGACTTGACTTCTAAGTGCCGGATTCCGCCATCAAATGCCTGAACCTCTGTATATTCAACTGATATGCCCAACTTTACAAAGCCAACTACACCTTGTTCACAATTCACCTGGAACCATGAACACCAAGTGTAAGCAAGAGATTGTTGTTTAAACCATCTTCTGCCAGAGGCCTTTTGGCATGCCAGACTATCATAGATATCATGACTTTCGCATCTCAGTCAAATGTTTGCCTTGCACACCCCATCATATGATACATTTTGGGTCGGTGTGGAAGGTGACTATGTAGATGTAGTACATTCTCTCGTCTGCTCCTTGGCTTTTAGCAAAACATAGGCTCATGTTCACAGTTGTGCTCATGTAAACTCTGAGACAGGATCAACTAGTCCCTTCACCTGTCTGACCATTTCTCTCCCTCTCTGTGGAACCATCCGTTATTCCCCCTGGGAAAATAGTGTGAAATGGCTTTTAGGTTGGCTGAGGTAGGTGTCACTTGAAACAACCATGTCATTGATTCACTCAACATATTTTTTTCAATAGCTAAAAGTGTCACTTTATCTACTGCCTCCAACAGCTCCAATCGGCAATCTCTAACCTATTAACAGGGGTGCCATTCCCTTCTTTTCCATACTATTCTACCGCCAAATCCTTTCCCCCTCTTGCAGCATGTCTAGGCCTGGGAACTAGATTTTGGAGCACAAGCTAGGCCTGGAGACTCTGATATGATCAAATGTGCTCAAATTTTTTTTTTCAGTGTTGCAATCAAAATAAATTCTTATAAAGTGAGCCAAGAGATAGATATATATAGAAATATATATATATATATATATATATATATATATATATATATATATATATATATATATATATATATATATATATATATATATATATATATATATATATATATATATAGGCGGCAGGTCCGGCACTCTCTCCTATAATCCTTGCTGCGCCCGGTGCCTTCACAGATGAAGTAAGATAGGGGACACAGTGAGCTAAACCTAAGCCTACCTGACTGAAAGCGTTTTGATTTCGCATCGAGTGCTGCACACTGTGTCCTATATATATATATATATATATATATATGTGTATATGTATGTGTGTGTATATATATATATATATATATATATATATATGTATGTATGTATAATGAGCAGTGGTGGGTTACACTGAAATAATTACAACATGTACATAATAATGAAATTATTTAATAAAAAGTAATACAATAAAACACAAAAAAAAAAAAAATGGAGCTCAAATTATATAACCTAGGCCTGTTAAGACAGGTTTAAGTTACTGCATTGATCTGGCAATTGATGATATAAAGCAGTCTTGATTAGGACCTGGAGACATTTCATCTCAAATATAGAGTAGCACCAGGTGCTTATAGAACAAAAGTGAGTTCCGGTATATTACCAAGCTTTGGTCTGGAGTGATTACCCTGGAGTAGGTTGGAATGGGCATTCTGTCCTTGATGATCTGTTTGTTAGCAAATGGCACTTTGCAGGCAATTAATGGTGACGGCAGGTTCCAAAGTTTGGATGGTAGCGGTGCTGGTCCGGAGCAGGTACAGTTGGTTGTGTTGGGCCCAACGCGTTTTAGTGTAAGCTAACACCTTCAGGAGCAGTGTACACTCCCTTTCCTAACTCGACCATTTATCCCTACCCTCCACCCCCTCCTGTCCTTTAATCTTCTTTATTTTAATCATTTTATTTGGTCCAGTTTTGGAATTCTGGTTCTTGGTTTGTATTTGCCTGTAAAAGTTTTCCATTAATTTCCAAAATGAACAGCGGTTCTTAAATTATTTTTCTGCTATGACACACTGAAGAGTCCTCTTACATGCTACTTATGGTTTGTTTATTGTTTTTTACATAACTAGTTTAGTTACCTTATGACTAATGCCCTCTTCATTTCCTCCCTGCCTGCTTCTAATCTCTGTGAGAGAGTTTTTGGTGTTGAGACTTCTGCATTGTTGGCTACCAACCTGCTCCTGGCTTCTCTCTGACATTGCAGGACATAGTGTATTGGGCATTTAGGATTTGTCTTTTTGTTGCAAAGGAGTTGATATAGAATTGCTGATTTAAGAATAATAAAGAGCACCGCTGCATTCTTCTTTTCCATTGGTCAAAGCTGTGCTTTAGCTCATTATCTGTCAGCTTTTTCAACAGGTCAATTTATATTTTTCATATAAGTAACTGAATCAAAACAGAGTTCCCTTGGATACAGATTTTACTTTATGGAAAAGATAGAATTTACACGGTACTTGATTTGATGTAGTGTTCACGCTAGGCTGTTTTAGCACCCTGTCCGATTCTTAAAAGGCAAAATGCACCCTGCCCCTCTAGCAGTGCCCTGCTAGAACAGCCTGCTTTCTGTCCCTGCCGATGTGCACTTGGAAGCCCAGCGCTGCTGTAGATGCTCGGTGCTTCCCCGGCAATGACTTTGGTGGGCCCCAATGATGATGTCAGTGCTCCCTTCATGCTGTGGCGTACAGAACTGCCCTACCCTTGCAAAATCCTAGAAGGAACACTGATGAGTATGAAGGGTGTTCTAGCACTGCAATATGTTTCTTGGCCAAAAACTGGTTAATGGAGAGATCTGTGTGAGCTAGTGTGTTGTCCTGATTTAGTTATTACTAATTATTTATGTAGAGCATACATCATATTCCATAGTATTTAACAGAGAATAGTTAACCATTCACATCAGTCCCTGCCACAGTGGAACTTCCAATCTATATTTCATATTTTCACGCTAGGGTTCATTTTTTTTTTGTTGGTAGAAAACTAACCTTAGTATTTTTAGGACTTTGGAGGAAGCCCATGCAAGCACGAGGAGCATATACAAACTCCACAGAGTTAGTGCCATGGTGGGAATTAAACCCATAACCTCAGAACTGTGAGGCAGTAATGCTGGTACTTGTGTAGTTTGACGGCGCCACCGCACGCACAGTCTGTGTTTGAAACTTGGCAGCTTGTCAGACTCTGTTTAACTGTTCGTGTGCTGCTCTAGCTGTTCTCAGCGCTGCGCGTGGCTGCTTTCCAAATGTAATGCACGTTATCAGCGTAGTGCTGGCAGCAGCAGCGCGCGCTGACAGGTCATTGTGATACTTGTAGTTCCACAGTGAAATAGACAGTCCTGCACACCGCTGACAACGGGGGCATGTAAATTGGACACCCCGGCACACCGCTAATTTACGGGGGTTCTAAACTAGACACCCCGGCACACGCTAAAATGTAGACGCTAAAGCGTCTAAATCCAGACTCCCTGGAAACCGCTAAGAAGGGGGCATCTAAATTTAGACGCTAAAGCGTCTGAATTTAGTTGGGTATAGGGGTACACTGTGCAAAACACTCTTAAACCTGTTCACAATGACACTAGTCGACGTAACAGCTGTCGACCTTGTTAATTTCACTATCCACGCCACCCCGAAGTGTGGCGAGCGGACACGGTACGCGTCCGAGCGACCTTTTCATACCCCCATTATCCACGTCGGCATGGATTCGATTTTATAAAGTGTGGCTAGCGCAGCATATACCTGTGAAGTAATCTGCGTCCCCTCGCGGGGCTCGCTGCACTCTCCACGCTTCGGGCTCGCTGCGCTCGCCACACTATATAAAATCAACTCCACACCGACATGGATAGTGGGAGTATGAAAAGGTCGGTCGGACGCGTACCACGTCCCCTTACGGGTGGCGTGGATAGTGGAATTAACAAGGTCGACAGGCGGCTAGTGTCATTGTGAACAGTTTTAAGAGTGTTTTGCACGATGTACCCCTATACCCAACTAAATTCAGACGCTTTAGCGTCTAAATTTAGATACCCCCTTCTTAGCGGTTTCCAGGAAGTCTGGATTTAGACGCTAAATTTTAGCGTGTGCCGGGGTGTCTAGTTTAGAAGCCCCGTACGTTAGAGGTGTGCCGGGGTGTCCAGTTTACATGCCTCCGCTAGAGCGGCACGCCCACAGTTAAACACAGTCTGGCAAGCTGCCAAGTTTCAAACACAGACTGTGCGCGCGGTGGTGCCGTGAAACTACATAAGTACCGTAATGCTATACCGTCTGATGTAAGGTGAAACCATTTTTCCATAACTCTGGACTCAAAGTTGCTAGATCCTTTTTGACACAGCTTGAAATCAGTGTTCAGGGACCATGCTGGACTGAGGACTGCAGTGTAAAAGGGGGTACTAGTGTGCCTTCGGGGCCGAAGTTAGGAAACGCTGATCTATAAGGTGTGCCAAAATGAAAAGGAGACTTTTGGTGCAGCAACGTTGTATCTAATCGCAATGGGTATATGTGTTTGCCGATAGATGTTGCAATTTTCCCAGTTGCGCATGTGTAGTTAACAATTTCGCCTCAGTTTTAGCAACATTCCTGGAAAGTTGGGTACTTGTTTCCTAGCACGTCGCCCATCGCATACCGTATTTAGTGGTATGCGATGCGATGCAATGCGATATTCACGTTAAATTAACAGGAGTGCTTGTACAATGAAATATCGCATAGCATCGCATGCCAGCAAATGGCATGCGATGGGATTTTTAATTGTACAAGCACCCTGATTGGTGCTTACAATGTTAAATGCACCCCCATTGTCAACGACACCCCCCTTGTAAACGCCAGCACGAAGCGTGGCGAGCGCAGCAAGCCCGTGACCGGGGGCGGTACGTGTCCTCCAACCTTTTCATACCCCCACTATCCACGGCAGTGAGGAGTTGATTTTAGATAGTGTGGCGAGCTCATCAAGCTACCGAGCCCGAAGCTTGGCGAGCGGAATACATGTAAAGCAGCGGTTCCCAACCCGTGGTACGCGTACCACGGGGGGTACGCGCTGATCTCCCAGGGGGTACGCAACGCCGATGGTGGTAATGGCGGCGGCGTGACCCGTCACATACGCCGGGTCACGGCGCCGCGGCTGGAAGAACCCCATGGTCATGCGCAGACGCGCTGTGAGGAGACCGCCGCGCCTGTATTCCATTCGCCGCAGCGGGAAGGACCCCCGGAGCATGCGCACTCGCGCTGGAAGGAGACCGCCGCGCCTGGACTAAAGACGCCGCGCCTGGAAGGACCCCCGGAGCAGCGCAGACTTGGAGAAGGACACCGCCCTGCCGCCGCGCCTGGAAGGAAGGACGCCATCGCCATCGCTGGATGTGAGGATTTATGCCAGGTGAGTATTCATCTTTAATCATGGCAGGGGGGGTGTCGGGTAGGGGTGCCTTCTCCCTCCCTTATTGACTATGCTGGACGTGAATTAAAAATAACCAGATATAAACTGTGGGGGCATACTTGTTACTGGCACTGTGGGGCATTGTTGGCACTGTGAGGCATTGTTGGCACTGTGGGGCATACTTGTTACTGGCACTGTGGGGCATTGCTGGCACTGTGGGGCATACTTGTTAGTGGCACTGTGGGGCGTTACTGGCACTGTGGGGCATTGCTGGCACTGTGGGGCATTGCTGGCACTGTGAGGCATTGTTGGCACTGTGGGGCATACTTGTTACTGGCACTGTGAGGCATTGTTGGCACTGTGGGACATACTTGTTACTGGCACTGTGGGGCATTGCTGGCACTGTGGGGCATTGCTGGCACTGTGGGGCATACTTGTTAGTGGCACTGTGGGGCGTTACTGACACTGTGGGGCATTGTTGGCACTGTGAGGCATTGTTGGCACTGTGGGGCATACTTGTTACTGGCACTGTGGGGCATTGCTGGCACTGTGGGGCATTGCTGGCACTGTGGGGCATACTTGTTGCTGACACTGTGGGGCGTTGCTGGCACTGGGGCGTTGCTGGCACTGTGGGGCATTGCTGGCACTGTGGGGCATACTTGTTGCTGGCACTGTGGGGCATTGCTGGCACTGTGGGGCATACTTGTTGCTGGCACTGTGGGGCATTGCTGGCACTGTGGGGCATACTTGTTACTGGCACTGTGGGGCAATGCTGGCACTGTGGGGCATACTTGTTGCTGGCACTATGGGGGTATACTTGTTGCTGGCACTGTAGGGGCATTGTTGGCACTGTGGGCACATACCCAGTACCATGGGGTCATACCTGGCACCGTGGTGGCATTCCCGTTTCTGGCACTGTGCGGGCATACCTGGCACCATTGGAGCATATGTGTATCTGGCACTTTTGGGGGCATATGTGTATCTGGCACTATTGGAAGGCTAACGTGATCCGTTGGAATGTCTGTTGCTTCAGTAATAGAGATTTGACAAGGTTCTGTTATTTTATATGCCCTCCGCAGAATGGGCTGAGCTTATATTGTGGCCAAGTGGTTGCACTTTTTTTTTCCCGTCATTGCCAGTATGACTTGCCCCTGTTAAGCCACACCCCTTTTTAGGCCACGCCCCCTGAAAATTTCACGAGGGGGTACTCCTAAATGAAAAGCCTAATCAAGGGGTACGGGAGACAAAAAAGGTTGGGAACCACTGATGTAAAGGAATCCTTGTCCCCTCGTGGGGCTCGATGCGATTGCATAAGATGCACTGCGATGAAAATCGGGGGCGCCATGCTAGGAAACAAGTACCGAAAGTTGTTTTGTGCGGTCGGAATTGTGTATATCACTTGTTTTTGTGTTCTACATTTTTTTTTTCTTTTGCCCCTACAGCATAAGTCTCTTTTACATGTCTTTAAGAGCAATATTGAAGCCTCTATCAAACCGGTTACTTTGTGTTGTTATTCTGCAGTTTTTTTCTTTTAATCAAGGCTTGTGTTTTTTTTTTTTCAAATATGGTTATGATTTTTTTTTATAAAAGCAAATGTTTATCATGACTTTTTTCAGTTATTTAAGTTCAGTTTGAGTAAATCTTATCTTATCTAATAAAGCATATATCGGTTGTCTATATCATGCAGCTTCCTTCAGTTTAGCCCAAGTAGTATAAAAATTGATACTTAGATAAAACGTGCAATACTGAGAAGAACGTTTCTGGGCAGATCCGCTGGCCAACTGGTGAACATAGTGCCAGCCATACACCCTGCACGATACCGTTATATGACTGCACAATGTGCCATGTTGCATTCAGCAGCATTTCATCGTTAACCGTCTCTTGTGATTGACCCGCACAGCACGTCCAAACAGAATATATCATTAAAAACTGGAGGGAGCTTTTGACCGCAGGTACAAAGCGCATGATCCAAACTTTAGGATATATTTAATTCCTGACGGCAGTTCCGACTTGACTTGCTCAGAACGACTTCTGACCTATTCAATAAAGTCTGTTGGATTGGCTGATTAGCCCCGTTTCCGGCAATCTCAATCCGACTTGAAAATATTTTGGATTGAGACATGGAGGACGCAGCTCACCTGGCGCCATCCTCTCATCCGCCGTCCTCCTGCCGTGCTCTCCTGTCCCGCCGCAAAGCCAGGTGCAAATAGCACACCTGGCACTGTCTCGGCTTTTGCAGTCTACCGACCGCCTCACTTTGTTGCTCACCCGGTCCCGCCATCTGACGTTCGGATTTGGCCGCTGATTTGAATAGGTAGTGTCGGATCCATCCCGACGAAATGAATGTCAAAATGGATCCGACACTAATTGAATATGTTGTTCCAATGAAATGGCAAGTTGTACCAATGTCGTAGGGCTAAGCAAAAATGTAACGCGTCACTTATCTGTGGTGGTGTGCTGTTCACCTGGCCCCAGCATCCCCCAAGTCTTCATTAGCCAAGTGTTTCTGTAATACCCCTTAACTGTTGAGGTGGTGGTAACATCTGTTAAAGGACTTTGGGAGTATTTATTTTTTTTTTTTATCCTTTGAACAATTCCTATTGTAGATGTTCTGCAGGATATTTTGTGTAGCCACATTTCCAACATAAATTGGCTTTATAAATGTGTGTATAATGTCTATGGTGATTGGGCATCTTTAGTGCCTAGTGATGTTTGGCTTATGCAGTAGGGCCGTCAATGCAAATTTTCCCATACAACGCAATGGGGTTCACAAGGAAACACTTGAGATGCTATTGGGCATGATATGCTGTACCAGAGTGGCACAATTGTGTCCATCATACGAAGTTGAATCCCCCCACAGTAGTATATATTGATATTAATAAATAGAGGATTTAATATTATATGCAAGCCTTTTGCATTACTTCTGGTGGTATATTGGATGTACCATGGGACGTTAAATATTTTGTTAGTTATGTTGCCAAACGTAAAATATATATATTTTTTTCACAGATATTTTTTGGGGCATTTTATTTAAATTATATTTAACAGGACTAAAGCTGGGAACACACTAGATGATATGTCTAATTTATAAGGCACACTGTCTAGTGTCTACCTGCTATTTCACTAGACTATGCATGGACAGGTGCGTCATAGGCTACATACTCCGGTGGCTCTGCATGCAGAGCCGATGTAAGACATTGTAACACGGTATAAACATGGAAAAATTTTAATGTTTTTCTGGTAGAATTTTGTTATTTACATTTGATGTAAATTCATAATAAAAGTATTTTATATAACCATCTCTCCTTCTCCTCCTCTTATAGGCTTATGCATCTGGGTGTGATGTGGTGATTTTGGGGACGGATTTTGAGAGACTACAAGTGATTCCAGGAGTAAAACATGGCAATGTTTTGGTGGGCTGTGTGGACTGTTCCATGCAACAGGGCAGAGTGAGTCACTTTTTAAATCTATTTCTAACTAGTTACCAGCACGTTAAAATGACAAAAACATCTGTAGGGTCAGCACTGGGAGCGGTATCTGCCTGAACTAAACTGAATTTGAGTTGCTTCGTCGGGTGCTA
Organism: Crinia signifera; assembly: GCF_055691185.1. Lineage (NCBI taxonomy): Eukaryota > Metazoa > Chordata > Amphibia > Anura > Myobatrachidae > Crinia > Crinia signifera. The sequence continues at coordinate 394,168,739 of NC_139217.1, read as the reverse complement.
TCTATAACCGACGGTACGCACAGCTCTTAAATTCGCCCCATAGCAGTGAGGAACAGCATTAAACTTTTATTATATGGAATTTATTTTGGCACTTTCAGGCTTTTCAAGAATTGTATAAATAGGCCATGTTGTATATAATTGAGCAAAATATAAGTTATACTGTACACATTAGGAAGAACACCTAATATAGACCGCTTATATCCTAAAATGTAGTTTATGAGCATTACATTTGTTGGTTTCATACTGAAGTTTGATATTTTAGAAGAGTACATGGTACTTCCTCATCGGTTCCCCTTACATAGCATCATCGGCCCCTCGCGGGCTCTGTTCGCTCGCCATGCTTCAGGCACAACTTTACTAAAGATGGTGGCGTGGACTCCTTACATAGTGTGGGACAATGGTGAATATCGCAGTTAACTTAACTGGCTTAGCGATGGCCGCAAAGATGAGGAAGTACCGAATACATTTCATGTATAGTAGCGCTGGGAAATGGGACAACCCAATTTAATAAATCAGTATATCCAAATATTATAAAGATGGTCATACAGGTACAGTTAGGAATTTAAAAACAGTATGCTCACAGTACATTCTGCAATAAAAAAAAAACAAGATAACAAATGAAAATAATATTTATAGAAATTAAACCTAGACTGTTAATGTACCTTGCAGAACGAGCATGGGAAATGCCGCTCTAGCGAGTGGATGCAAAATATAAAAATAATGAATTAGACGTTTATTCTACAAAAAATGTGACCTTTCATTGAGGTGTATGACACTGCTGATGGAGCTGAACACCTAAGCATTGGCTTGGTACTACTGCAGTAAGATGGCGTTGTCCTGAAGGAGGGAAGTAGCTGTGTAATGCCAGTGATCCATTGTAGTTGTGATTTATAAAGGGAATGTTATTAGTGACAAAAACACGTGACAGACAAGCTATTGAGAGAGAAATAAACCTTGGCATTTCACTTTCCTTTTAATATTTCAGTGTAATACGGCTTTACCCTTTTTTCCAATATTATTTTGTATATGTGACAAATTTATTTAAAGGTTTAAACTAAAATTGATCATTTTTAAATTTATAAAGGGGAATTATTTTCCCAGCACTGTGACATAACTCCTGGGTAAAAGGATCAGAGCTATTCAGTTGACCACATCACGCGCAGTACTTACAAGTCAGGAGATGCAGCTTACCGGCTAATAGCCAGTAGTCACAGTATTTGGCACAGTAACGCTGCAAGTAATCACTAACTAGATGTTCACATGTGTTTTTGGAACATCTAGGATAGTAAGGTTTTAGAAATCCCTCTATGGCTGGCATTGTGATATAAACTGCTCAAATGTCACCATTCAAGGCTCTAATTACGACAAAGATCATCTTTTCTTCATGTAAACTCTCTCCCCCTTTTTAGTCGCCAAATTCAATATAAATTTTGCATATTATGTTACTGTATCATATCCTCTGTGTCCTACAAAGAGCTGTTCGCCATTACTAAGACATTTTGACACATAATACATTTTTAATGTTTAGCCTGCACTGTAAAAATAGACATGCAAAGGATGTGCTAAATTTAGAATGGATGCCTAATAAATATCGAACCATAACACTGATTTACAGAAAGTATTTAGGGGCCGATTCATTTAGCGACTGGTTCTGTGCCCTTGACATGGGTTAACTTTACGCAGGAGGCTGTTTATTGGTTGACTTTTGTAACTTTGCCAGATGAGGAAGGAATGATAGCCAACAAGTGTATTTCAGCAAAAAGTGCTTTGTAGTTTGGGGTACATGAAATTGTCTTCATTTATATGTTAATCTGTATTAACTAGTAGCAACTCCCATCAGCAAGTTCAAAAACCCTTTTTCTATTAATCAAGATCCAACGTACATGCCCCACATAATTTAATCCATTTTTCCGATATGTAGAGAAAATGTTCATCAAAAATTCCATGTCTTTTTTTCCCTATGTTTTGTATTTAGAAACCTTTTAAATACATTACACATTGGGATGGATGTTCGAAGGGCATTGCACTGTGTCCTGACATTTTTGCTTTTAAAACAAGGATTTTTCGCTACTTTTCACTTAGTCTGTTCTAACATCTGCGTAGATGCCCATTGAGACCAGCGATAATTCGTGCTAAACTTCTAGGTCCTCGGTCTAAAAATAAAAAGGTGAAACTACCACGAATACTACTCTGTGTATATTCACACACAAATTGTCTACCGTAATAACAAAGACTTTGTTCACAGTAAGGCACCACTTCTTAATTCACACTCACCTTGGATAAAAAATAAGGTACTTGTGTATTTTGGCGGCGCCCATCGCATCGCATACCATAACGCATACGATGGTATGCGATGCGACGCGATATCGTACAATAGTGCACGATTTTGAAATTGTATGCCATTGTACATGGCATACAATGCCATACGATGTAATGCGATTAAACATTGTATAAGCACCCTAATGGGTGCTTATACAATGTTAAGCACCCAAATGGGTGCTTACAATGTTAAATGCACCCCCCACTATAAACGTGAACCCGAAGCGTGGCGAGCGCAGCGGTACGCGTCCTACGACCTTTTCATACCCCCACTATCCACGTCGGCGTGGAGTTGAGAATAGAATAGTGTGGCGAGCGCAGCGGATACCTTCACAGGTAAATGCGCTGTGCGTCCCTTCGCGGGCTTCACAGGTATCCGCGTCCCCTCGCGGGGCTCGCCACGCTTCGGGCTCGGTGGCTCGCTGCGCTCGCCACACTATTCTATTCTCAACTCCACGCCGACGTGGATAGTGGGGGTATGAAAAGGTCGTAGGATGCGTACCGCCGCCCCTCGCGGGCTCGCTGCGCTCGCCACGCTTCGGGTTCACGTTTATAGTGGGGGGGTGTTGTGGGGGTGCATTTAACATTGTAAGCACCCATTTGGGTGCTTATACGATTTTTGGTCGTATAGGGGCTCAAAATCGCGTCGCATCGTATGCCATCGGGTGCATGGCATGCGATGCGATCTGTTCGTCGTAAGATGGACATCGGGGGCGCCGCCAAAATACACAAGTACCAAAAATAATAATATACGGTTTAATTGCAATTAGTTGTTTTTTTGTATTTTTATAATACTCTTCTTGACTTTTTTATTTTTTTTTTAAGAGCGGGGAAAAATATAGTTTAGGTACAAATCTTCTTAATAGAAAAAGATTGGGGCGTATTCAATTGTCATATCGCGGCTACAACATCTGTTTCTTTTCGCACTGATAGCATTTATTAAGGTCTAATTTAGCAACGCATACAATAATGGCTGAACGTGACCAAACTAATGGGCGCTGTCATACGGGTGAGTTCCCGGATTTCATCTAGCCACCCCCAATGGTAGCGAGCTGTAATGCTGTCACTGAGGTCTGGATGCGCCCAAATGCATTTTGAATATGGTTCTTTTGTCCAAATAGATGTAATAAACCTGTATTTTATTGCATTTTCTCACTGAAGGGGTCTAGTGTCTACATGCCTGTGGGCCCCTGAAAAATTATGTGCATGAGTGAGCAGAAGATTATAAAGTCTTGGGGGGGTATTCAATCCCCGATGCTATTTCCGTCAGCATTGAAGAGGCCGCTTGTAACAACGGGCCCGATTTTAAATAGTTATCGAGATTACGGCCGGATCTCGGCAATCCACGGCCGTTTATGCAGACACGCCCCCTTTTCGCAGATCGGCAGGCGGGACATTTAATCCCGTGGGCCAAAAATGGGCCAGGATCCCAACTGTCGGGACCAGGATTGAATACCCTTTGTCTTCTGAGCATGCCCCATATATCTAACATCTTTGGTAATATTTCACCAATGTCTGTGGCAGCACATGTTGTAAATGTGTATACTTCATACCCATTTATAGATAAGCCACTCTTGCCTCCTTTTACAATTTGTGGCTCTACAGTAGCTGCTCTATTACGAGGGTTCTGTATATCATAGAAGATCATACTAGTTGTGGAGTAGCAGGCCTGTAAACATGATAAGCACCATTAGATCTGATTTGTTTTGAATAGATGTAATAAGAATTTCAAAGAGATTTGTGAGTACGTTCTACCTTTTTTTTATAAGCCTTGTCTTTTTCTTAGAAGATTAAAGGCCATTTGAAGGGGTTCATGTTTTTTTTTTTATAGTAGTTTGAATGAGAGGCAATAAGGACCTTCTAACATGACAGAATTATTTGTAATTATCCTTTATTTGTGTTTTATTTATTTGTTTTACAGAAATAAGCTCAGGTAAAAGTGACCTGTCTATGCAGAGTTTTAATACAATAGGCTTTCTCTAACCAGATAAAATGAAATTCTGCTGCTGAAATTCAAAATTGGCTTACAGTCACCACAAAAACAATATATTCATTATATTTATATTGTCACATCATATGATTTAAAATACATATTGCTGGCTATACACTCAACTGACCGCTTCCTTCCTAATCCTGCTATACCATGACCAGATTGCATCCACCTATTGCTAGCCCTATTGACAGTGTAGTGATGGACTAGCGATGCACAATCAACACCCATGTGCTTTTGCCCCTTTTGCCAGGATATCATTGCTATAAGCTCTTGATGCATATTGTGATGAAATATGTGATTATATGAAGGCCAGGAGAACAGCATATGTTATGTAATATGGTAGCGAAGGCCAGAAATACTACATACACTCATTGCAAAAGGAATGTTACTTCTGTGTACACATTTTATTGTTGGTGAAACCTTTAGGCAAATCTAACAACGTTACTATATAAAACAACAGGCCTTTTTTGGTCGTTTGGCTATATTAAATGCTTAATTTATTCATACTTTATATTTAACGTAATGTCCTTGAAATCCTGTTTTCATGAGGTGGTAGCATTTTCTTAACATTGGTTTGCCAAAATATTGTGTTAGATTCTTTAACAAATTACTCCTTTGCCATAACATACTGAAATGTAACCTCTGGCATATCTATAATGTGTATGAGGCATGCAGTGCTCACGGGCCCCTGAGTCCCATTTAATCAAACTTGCATCTCTGTCGGTCCAGCGGTGGCTGCCAGCGGAACAAAGCACTGTGAAAATAGCTGCCACGGCCAATTTCTGGGGATTCGTGTATGCGCAATTGAGAGGTTTCCATCTCTTCATTTTCCCAGAAACCGAAGCATATACAGTAGGCTCTGCCACAATTCCAGAGTCTACTGCACCGCCAGAGAGGAGGGGGCACAATTGGAGCCTGCACACGAGCCCACACCTCTCTTAAGGTGCCCCTGAATGTGCTAAAAAAACTAAAAATAAAAAAGTCAAACTACATGTTATTGTTAGGAGAACATTTGCTCAGTTCCATCTGATGATCCAGTTATGCAGTACTGGTCCACACTCATTGTTGTAAATGAAAGCCTTTTATAACAACTGCATCTATACCCATTGACCTTCCCATCCAACTTTTCATTTTATAAAAAACTTGGTTATCACCTGAAATGAAAAAGTCAATCCTTTAATGGAATTTTTATTTTGAGAGTTTTTTTTAAATGGGTCTTACCGCTGAAAAGTGCCCGCTTGTTAACGGATGTATCTGTCCCTAGATTGCAGCTTCATACGGCAACGTGATTTGCATCTTCGAGCCAGTCCGTTTATTGAAACAAAAGAACCCTCAATCACAAGTAAGTAGAGATCAGTGTTGTAATGGTTTATTTTATTTATATATGTGTACAGAATGTATGTATGTGTAATATAGAGTAGGACAGTTGGTGTTAATTAGGGATTGAAAGAAACACAAGACCACCAAGTAGCTTTTGCTACCTGGCAGTCTTGTGTTTCTTCCAATCCCTGAGTGTCCCCAATTGTGCAACTTTGTATAAACGATTTGTAGTTTCCATCATCTTCTTGACTATGAACAATAGGGTTTTTTCGGTGTAAAGGTGCCCCCATACATTTGTCCGATTTGGCCTGGATTTCACCCGATTCTGACAGGTCGGGCCCAAATCAGAGTTGTCTAACATCCGATCTGATGCGTGGTCCTGTGCGCATCGGAATGGTGTTGGAGGTCGGATGGGCTGCACATTAGATAAAACGTATGTGCAGCAGGTAGCGGCACATTGTGGGTGCCTTTTTAGCACCCGCAATGTATTGCATCCCAGAGCGGGGAAGCGCTGTGCAGAAGAGACGCTCTCCCCTCTCTGCAGCAGGCGGCAGTAGAATTAAATAAAAACACGAGAGGGCTCTTTGCCAATCAGGGGGTGTCAGAATTATTAGCATAATTGTTTGGAGACCATTTATTTCACCTTTTGATGCTTTTCGTGCTTTTTAACCCCTTCACGACATATGACGTATATATACGTCATATGTCGGTTGCGGGGGAATCAAGCCAGCTCACGGAGTGAGCTGGCTTGAAAGAGAGCAGGTAATGGCTGTATATTACAGCCAGGTCCCTGCTCTCACGGCCACGAGCGGCGAGTTCGCCGATCGTGGCCGTTTAACCCTTTAAGCACCGCGGGCAAAGCGCCCGCAGTGCTTAAATAGCTGATCGGAGGGGGGGCGCCCCCCTACGGCGCCGATCGGGGCCCCCCGCAGCGAGATCGGAGGGTGCCGATCGGTTGCCATGGTAGCCAGGGGTCTAATGTAGACCCCTGTGCTGGCCGTGTATGCATACCTATTACATCCTGCCTCAGGCAGGATGTAATAGGAAGTGCATAAAATCACTACGTTCAGCCATAGAGCTCTATGGCTGAACCTAGTACAGGCGATCGCGCCCCCTAGTGGTCAAGTACACTAGGGGGCCTTGTAGTAAAAGTTAAAAAAAAAAAAATAAAGTTTAAAAATAAAAAAAAATAAAAAAATATTAAAAGTTCAAATCACCCCCATTTCCCAAATAAAAATAAATAAAAAATAAAAAAAATAAACATATTTGGTATCGCCGCGTTCTTAAAAGTCCGATCTATTAAAATATAACATTAGTTATCCCGCACGGTTAAAGGCGTAAACGGAAAATAATCCCCAACGCCATAACTACGTTTTTTGGTCGCATCGCCTACCCAAAAAAAAATAGCTAAAAGAGATCAGAAAGTCGCCCATATCCCATAATGGTATTAATTAAAAAGTACACTTCAGCCCGCAAAAAATGAGCCCTCACCCAGGTCCGTAGGTGGAAAAATTAAAAAGTTATAAGCCGCAGAACATGGCGACGCGACGCAAATTCGAAAAACCGTAACATATTCTATTTTTTTTTTTAGTCGTAAAACGTAACGAAAACTATATAAGTTTGGTATCACCGGAATCGTAACGACCCATAGAATAAAGATAACCCATCATTTTAAACGAACTATGAACTCCAAAAAAACCGTAACCAGCGCAAAATTGTGGAATTGCGTTTTTTTTTCTTTTTACCCCACATTGAATTATTTCCTGATTCCCCAGAATATTATACGGTATAGTAAATGGTACCATTAAAAAGTACAACTTGTCCCGCAAAAAAAAAGCCCTCATGTGTCTATATAGCCGGAAAATTAAAAAAGTTACGCTTATTTGAACGCAAGGAGGAAAAAAAAAAAATTACCTTAAAAGGCAATGTCGTGAAGGGGTTAATCACAAAATAAATGTAGTCTCTTCAATATTTTACCTTGTTTGCCTTCTTTAAATGGCATTGTTTGAACATATGGTGCTTGCCAGTGAGCGTGTACTGGTATGGGAAAGTTTTTATAAGTGCTTTATAATAAACCAGCCATAATCCAAAGTAAATAAACAATTCCATGGAAATCTTATGTTGTGCAGTGCTTTACTTATAGTTCTGAAATATTGTGCTCCTATGGGAAGTCAGATTCAAGGTATGTTGTATTGAGGCTCCAAACCTAAATATTGGACTTAATACCCCTTTCACATCGCACTTTTAAAACGGTAAATTGCCAATTTTTTTTTTTTCATTTTAAAACGTTTAAGCCTGCACTGTGAATGCACCAGAGCCGATTTACCGTTTAAAGTTAACTGGTATTTCGAACCGTGTAAAAAGCAGAGTCCTACACGGTTCCTTGCCGTTTTTTGAGCAATGTGAATGTGTACAATGTGTCTGAAACGGTATTTCAGGCAAACAACAGAAGCTACAGAGCAGTGATAGGCTGTCCCCTTTAAAATGACAGGCAATGTTGACACTCTGGCTTGAAACGTGTTCGGGTTGAAACGGTTTGACTGCTATGTTGAATGAGACTTAACCGGTATTTAAAACGGTAATCTGCGGCAATGTTAAGGCTCTGACCCGTTTTAATTACCGTTTTAAAATACCGGTTTTTAAAACGTGTCGGCGATGTGAAAGGTATGGGAGTCAGGATAAACCTTTCTTCCGTAATCCCTTAAATATTGATATAGTATCTGAAAGTCTGTAGGAATATATTAATTTAAGAGAAATGCTTATGGGGATTTTGTGCCTTTTGCGTAGTCACATGTCTTGCTGCATTTAGTGTATTTTGTTTATCTTAAAATACAGATGAAGATGCTCAATACCTGAGTGGTAAATAAAGACTTTATTTTATTTGCTGTAGTGTAGGGTCATGTTAGATGTGCCTGAATCACTGGGGTTATGATACAGTGCACAGTTTCTCAAAGTCTGTCCTCAGGACCCCACACAGTGCATGTTTTCCAGGTCTCCTCACAGAATCACAAGTGAAATAATTAGGGATATGGAATAAAACCTAGACTGACTCGTGATAGACAGTCATATGGTTGACCACTAGCGGTCGGCAGGTTCTGGAGGTCAACATGGTCAAAAGGTCGAAACGAGTTTGTAATGTTTTTAGGGTGTCCATGGCGACCTGGACACTGAATAAGCGTCGCAAGTCTCGCGTGGCTCTCTGCGCTCGGCACCTCACTACGCTCTCACACTGTTTTATTCTTCCTCCATGCCCTAGTGGATGGTAGGGCATGAAATACCGCCTGTCTGCACGTGTCGGCTGAAAATTTTGTAAAAAAAATTGGTACTTGTTTCCTAGCACGGCGCCCATCTCGTTGATTGTATGCCTTAAGTTTAAGGCACTTAAGGCATACAATCAACGCGATGGACCCGATTTTCTGTCAATCACCAGCTAATTTGCCGGTGAAAGACAAAATCGCGTTGATCGCAGCCCCTATTAAGGGGCCGCGATGCGATCAATGCGTTTTTCCCATAGGGAACAATGTTAAATTATTTTTAAAGTGAAAATCGGGTTGATCGCGTCGGTCGCGGGCCATTATAATTTTACATGGGTGACAATGTGAAATAATGGGCCAATATGGCCAATTTCACATTGAATATGGTTTAAAAGTATGTTTAATGCCCCCCCATTGTTAACGCCATCTCACTATTGAGGCCAACCCGAAGCCTGGCGAGCGCAGCGAGCCCGCGAGGGGCGGCTTTACGCGTCCTCCAACCTTTTCATACCCCTACTATCTACGTATCCAGTTGAAGTGTGGCGAGGGGATGCGGATACCTGTGAAGCCCCACGAGGGGATGCCAATACCTGTGAAGGTATCCGCGGCCCGTCGCGGTGCTCGCTGCGCTCGCCACGCTTCGGGCTTGGTGGCTCGCTGCGTTCGCCACACTTTATAAAATCGACCCCACGCCGACGTGGATAGTAGGGGTATGAAAAGGTCGGAGGACGCGTAGCCTCAATAGTGAGGTGGCGTTAACAATGGGGGGGGGGGGGGCATTTCAAACATGAGGGGGGGTTTGGTATTAAAATGGGGGGTTTTGGGGCTTTTTACATTGAAATCAATGTAAAATCGGGTCTCAGGGACCATTTTACATGATTCCAATGTAAAAATCGGGTCCATCGCATGCGATTTGGTTGGCATCGCGATTTTTCCGACCCGATGGATACAATCAAAATCGGTGGCGCCGTGCTAGGAAACAAGTACCAAAAAACCTTAAGTGGTCAACCATATGACTGTCTATTATGAGTCAGTCTATGATCAGTCCAGATACCAATAATTAGCTCCACCTGTGGACCTTTTAAAATGTGTCAGTCAGTAATGAGTGCACCTGTTGGGTGGCCTGGAAAACGTGAACTGTGTGGGGTTCTGAGGACAGAGTTTGAGAACTGCTGGTATAGCGGATAGATGCTGTATAGTTAGACGCCTAAAGATAGCTGTTCGCGTCTAGATCTACAGTACCGTAAGTTAGAAGCAAGCGTTGGATCGACAGGAGTGTTGTTGGTGGTCACATGGTCGACATGAGTTTTTCATTGTTTTTTGGTGGCTGTTGACATAGGTCGGCAAACTATTATAATCTAACTCTATGGCCACTTAACTTGATAGTCGACGAGCACCAAACGTAAAAAAACTCATGCCGACCATGTGACAGTCAACCACGCTCTCACGCTTGAGTCTAACTTCTGTTACTGTCAATCTAGATGCAGTCGACTATCTTTAGGTGTCTAACTAGACAGGTTTGACTAAGCGTGGTCAACCATAACACGGTCGAACTAAATATCGTAGATCCATCAACCAGATGCGAACCTGGTCATGCCTGTATGCTTTTATACTAGATCACAAAATCTGTACATGTTCCTGGTACAAACGGAGATAATGATAGTGTTACTGGTCCCATTGTTTTTTTTTTATTACTTTGTTCCTGTAGGATGTGTATTTGACATCTTGTTAATACAGATTTTGCTCTTCAGGATTTCAGCTTCATATTAGTGACATTTTGTATACATTCTCGGTAAAGGGGAATTTCCGGTACTGATTTTTTTTTTTAATGGCTTTTGATTGATTGATTTAAAGTGCCATTTTATAAAAGCTGTTATACAGTCAGTGGATCTATTGGAATGTATGTGTCTACAGCCTTTAATTCAGTCTTGCAAATATTTTGTTACATTTTTTTTGTCATAGAAAATTCGCTGTCAATGGCAGAAGAGTGGACACATTGTCCTGGACTCTATTGTACACAATTTAACTTGGGACCCAACAGGTGAGCAAAATGGTGTTATCTGATTTGCATGTTTTTGCTTTAGTTACCAGATTTCAAAAGTATAATAAATGAAGGTCAAGTCTAAGTACAATAGACAGGTGCTTCAATCTATGTGCATAATCCATTCAAAATGCCATTATTTCTGAATAGACATTTATATTAAAAAAAAAAAATAATAATAATTTAAATAGAGGACATAATTAACAATCATTTATTTCTCACCAAATACAAAAAATGTATTGCCTGGGTATTGCCTAACACAGAAATGGCTAACTTTTACAATCCAGCTGTTGTTAAACTACACATCTCAGCTGGCCCTGCATCAGTTTTAGCATGGCCAAATAGTAAAACTGTAGCAGGGCATGCTGGGATGTGTAGTTCAACAACAGCTGGAGTGTCAACGTTAGCCATCACTGACCTAACATCAACTTTGTTATTTATTAAACAAATTTAAGGAAACAAGTATGTGGCCTGTATGGAAACCTTGCTAATCTTTAATATATAAATTTTAAGAGCTTCGAAACCTGATGGCAGTACACTTATGTACATTTACACACTATGGGTTAATATTTTTTCGGGAACCAGTTAACCTACTAGTACTGTATATTTTTAGATGATGGTTAGAAACTAGACTTCTGAGAAGAAACCTAATACAGGGAGCCTATAGTACCTTCCGGCACAGCTATGTCCATGCTGGGAATCGTACCCAGGACATCAGTGCTATATGTATACAAGGGGGTTTCTAATTTTTTTTTTCCTGGTCTTTTCTTAGGTACACGTCTGTTAACTGGTTCCAGCAGCCTACAACTTTGGTCCAATAGTACCTTTGACAAGTTATCAAATGATGACTGTGAGGAGAAAGTGGGAAAAGCTGATGTTGACCTGACAAAATGGCAGTGCATATGGCAGTGCAAGTAAGTGTTGAGATGCACTGTATGCATACTGTATGTATAATCCATATATCTGTTGCAGTAATACTGTTACACAGATGCTTGTTTTTAACAAAAAAAATTAGAACACCAGGGTAAAGTCACTTTGTAGGTTGTCTACCCAGCTGATGGGAATCCAAATCCGAAAAATGGTGTGGATAGCGTCAAAAGTAAAGTAATGCGTACTGAACCTGTTCCTCATTCTGGTCCACTGCTGCTGTCAAGCTCAAGCAGAAGGCTCAGCGGAAGTTGTGTTACTTAACGGTCAGGGCACTCTGGTCCTGGTGCTCGGTGGGCATCTGGCTGGAGATCTCCAGCAGGGGTGTGTTTGTCTCTTCCAGAGTGTCCTCTCTGCCACCTCCTGAAGATAGGTGCCGCCATTATCACCTGACTACCTTGAACCAATGACGTTTTTTCTTAAGGTGTGTAAGCGGTCTGCAGGATATCCTCTATGCTAAAAAACAACTTCCTCTGCAGCGTGTGTGAGTCTTGCGGAAGCCTCTGCTGCAGGTCTGCTGCTGCCGTTTAAGCTTCCAGCTTCCCCTGATCAACCCTTATTTGCCATATCCAACTGATTTCGACATCCCTGGAATAAATCATTATCAGTCAAGTCCAAGTGCAACCTTTATTGCTCCAGTGCTTCTGGTTCAAGCCTTGCTTCTCTGGTCCAGAAGCTGCGCCTGTCTCAAGCCTCAATCGATAAGTCCTGCAGTACATCTGGGCTCTTCCACAGTTTCCATGTCAGTCTCCACCCTGCTGCCATACTCTATTCCAACAGTGGGGTACTCCTAGCAGAGGGCCTGCTTGTCAGAGGAAGCAAAATCTAAACCACTTTGCGGATGTGCTTGGGGAAGACCGCTGGCAAGTTAGACCCTGCACTTTTGCTTAGGAGTTGCCGCCTCGCTAGTTGGGTTGATTTATTTATTTATTAACAGTTCCTTATATAGCGCACACAGATTCCGCAGCGCTTGGCACTTTATCTTCCCAGCTACCTTTCTTCCCGCATCCATCAAAGAATCTTCAAGTTTCCAATCTGAGACTGTTTCACAAATCTCATCTAGCGTGACAGTGGCAAGTTTGGACTATTTATTGCTCAGTATTTTTCTGAAATATTATGGTATTGGCTGTATGCATGTTATTTGCATTCATATATATTCTGATCTGTTATTTACTATTTTGTATAAATAATGCCTAGGAAGGCTCAATGTCTAGCCCTTTATATGTCTGTGGTGTGAACTAGCAGCTTCATAACATGTGGACATGTTTTCATGTAGTATGTCGACATTGGTTGTGCTGACATTTGTGAAATAAGTCCTTGTAGTTTCCTTTTAAAATGGGATTTTTCCACAAGCTTATCATATGCTTAAAGCTGGTGAAGTGAAATATGCAGTAAACCTACAGTATGTAGATTTTTTGCTGGTATTTATTGCAGACAGTTGAATAGAGGCTTATCATGGGTAATGATAAAATACGTTTTTAAAATGAAAGGGCATTTTATGGGTAATTGAATTCCCACCCAGACGACCCCCCCCCCCCCCCAGCATTCTAATTCAACTTTTTAATGCAATTTTTTTATTTACTTAACTTAATGCAAAATGTTTCTTTTGCAGAACTGCATTTTCAGTGCACTTAATGAAATTCTCCCCTGATGGAGAATTTTTTGCAACTGCTGGAAAGGTAAGCTGCTCATGTTTGATGGATTGTTGTTTTTTAATTTTTTTTTATTTCATGCTTGCCTTGACGATATGCATGACTGTAAACATGAGCCATTTAACCCCTTCCTGACAGAGCCAGTTTTTGCCTTCCTGACAGAGCCCTTTTTTTCAAATCTGACATGTATCACTTAAGTGGGGATAACTTTTTTTTGCTTTTACTTATCCCAGTGATTTTGAGATTGTTTTCTCGTGACACATTGTACTTCAAATTAGTGGTAAATTTGGGTCGATACAGTCTGTGTTTTTTTGTGAAAAATACCAAAATGTCGTAAAAAAATGGAAAATTTAGCAATTTGCAAAATGTTAAATTTTCTGCTTGTGAGACAAATAATCATACCACTCAAAATAGTTAATAACTAACATAGACCATATGTCTACTTTATGTTTCCATCATTATTTCAACTTCCTTTTAATTTTTTTGGACACTAGAAGGCTTACAATATGAATAGCAAATTCTCAATTTTTCAAGAAAATTTCAAACACTGATTTTTTTAGGGATCAGTTCAGTTCTGATGTGACTTTGAGGGACTTGTATGTGAGACACCCCCATAAATGATGCCATTTCAAAAACTGCACCCCTCACAGTATTCAAAACAGCATTTTGGAAGTTTGTTAACCCTTTAGGTGTTTCACAGGAATTAAAACAAAGTGTAGGTGAAATTTCAAATTTTTTTTTTTTTTGCAGATTTGCAATTTTAATACATTTTTCTAAGGAACACAGTACATTTTACTAGAGAAATGTGACTAAAAATTGATTCCCCCAATTCTTTTGTTTTCATAAATATCCTATATGTGGCCCTAGTGTGCACGTTGACCAAGCCACAGGCTTCATAATAGAAGGAGCACCTACTTGATTTTGGAGCCTCCTTTTTATGAGATTATTTTTTAGGCACCATGTAGGTTTCTAGGCACCATAAGATGCTAAAAGTTAGGAACCCCCCCACAAGTGACCCCATTTTGCAAACTACACCCCTCAGGGAATTCATCTAGGGGTATAGTGTACATTTCAAACCCCCAGGGGTTTCACCAATTGTGGTACAACTGGGCAGTGAAAATGAAAAATTAAATTTTTTACACAAAAATGCAGTTCTGGCTCAAAATTTTTCATTTTCAGAAGGTATGAAGGAGAAAAAGCACCCCAAAATCTGTGCCCCAATTTCTCCCGAGTACGGCAATGCCTCACATGTGACCAAAAAATACCATTTGGGTGCATGGCAGGACTCAGAAGGGAAGGAGTGATTTTTGGATTTTGCAGCTCAGATTCTGGTGGAATGTTGGTGGGTGCTATGTCGCATTAGCAAGACCCCCCAAGCACCAATACAGTGGAACCCCCCCACAAGTAACCCCATTTTGCAAACTACACCCCTCAGGGAATTCATCTAGGGGTATAGTGTACATTTCAAACCCCCAGGGGTTTCACCAATTTTGATACAACTGGGCTGTGCAAATGAAAAATTACATTTTTTACACAAAAATGCAGTTCTGGCTCAAAAATTTTCATTTTCACAAGGAATGAAGGAGACAAAGCACCCCAAAATCTGTGCCCAATTTCTCCCCAGTACGGCAATGCCTCACATGTGACCAAAAAATACCATTTGGGTGCATGGCAGGACTCAGAAGGGAAGGAGTGATTTTTGGATTTTGCAGCTCAGATTCTGGTGGAATGTTGGTGGGTGCTATGTCGCATTAGCAAGACCCCCCAAGCACCAATACAGTGGAACCCCCCCACAAGTGACCCCATTTTGCAAACTACACCCCTCAGGGAATTCATCTAGGGGTATAGTGTACATTTCAAACCCCCAGGGGTTTCACCAATTTTGATACAACTGGGCAGTGAAAATTAAAAATTACATTTTTTTACACAAAAATGCAGTTCTGGCTCAAAATTTTTCATTTTCAGAAGGTATGAAGGAGAAAAAGCACCCCAAAATCTGTGCCCCAATTTCTCCCGAGTACGGCAATGCCTCACATGTGACCAAAAAATACCATTTGGGTGCATGGCAGGACTCAGAAGGGAAGGAGTGATATTTGGATTTTGCAGCACAAATTCTGGTGGAATGTTGGTGGGTGCTATGTCGCATTAGCAAGACCCCCAAAGCACCAATACAGTGGAACCTCCCCACAAGTGACCCCATTTTGCAAACTACACCCCTCAGTGAATTCATCTAGGGGTATAGTGTACATTTCAAACCCCCAGGGGTTTCACCAATTTTGATACAACTGGGCTGTGCAAATGAAAAATTACATTTTTTACACAAAAATGCAGTTCTGGCTCAAAATTTTTCATTTTCAGAAGGTATGAAGGAGAAAAAGCACCCCAAAATCTGTGCCCCAATTTCTCCCGAGTACGGCAATGCCTCACGTGACCAAAAAATACCAGTTGGGTGCATGGCAGGACTGATTTTTGGATTTTGCGGCTCAGATTCTGGTGGAATGAATGGTGGGTGCTATGTGGCATTAGCAAGACCCCCGAAGCACGGTGAAATTATGAACCTAATAATCCATAGATGTGTGGTATATTTTAAAACACTCCTTTATACATAGGCCGGGTTTGTCGGGGCAAGTGTCACACTGGAAAATAGTTTGCTTTCTTATTCCCTTTTTATAGCAAACTTTGCACCTTTTTTGTGTCCTGCCCTTTTTTCCAGTGGAGGGGATTTCATCAGGAAAATGCTGCCCTGGTACAATACGGGGGCCAGTACTAGAAGTACTGGGGCCCTCTGCCTGCTGGTTCCCAAATATTAGGCCCTTTATGACTTCCTCTTGAAAGTGCATAAATGTCCCCCTCTGGCCGGTAGAACGGAATAGCACGTAAGCGTTATACAGTGCCATCTGGATGATATACACGGCCAGCTTCTTGTACCAGATTTTTGTTTTCCGCAGGGCACTGTACGGCTTCAGTACCTGATCTGAAAGATCCACTCCGCCCATGTACCTATTGTAATCCAGGATACAATTAGGTTTTGAGGTGTGGGTACTGGTACCTCGTACAGGGACGGAGGTGGTACTGTCTCCGTGAATTGTTGTCAGTATAAGGACATCCCTCTTGTCCTTATATTTGACCAACAACATATTTTCGGTGCATATTCCCCTGCTTTCACCCCTTCTCATTACTTGGGCAATGTGCGTTTTTGGGAGGCCTCTTTGGTTCTTGCGCACAGTACCGCAAGCTGCTGTACCTCTTGAACCAAGGGCCTTAAACAGGGGGATGCTAGTGTAAAAGTTATCCACATAGAGGTGATAACCTTTATCCAGGAAGGGGTGCACTAAATCCCAGACAATTTTTCCACTAACACCTACGAGGGAGGGGGGGCATTCTGGCGGTTCAATTCTTGAATCCTTCCCTTCATATACCCTAAACATGTGGGTGTACCCTGAGGTGCTTTCACACAGCTTATACATTTTTATGCCATACCTTGCCCTCTTACTGGGAAGGTACTGGCGGAATTTAACCCTTCCTTTAAAATGTATAAGGGACTCGTCAATACAAATAAATTTTTCAGGGATGTACATCTCTGCAAATTTGGCACTGAAATGATCAATGACCGGCCTGACTTTGAATAGCCGGTCAAAGGTGGGATCATCTCTGGGTGGGCACTGTGCATTATCGTTGTAATGCAAAAATTTAAGGATCGTCTCAAATCGAGCCCGGGTCATGGCCATACGGTAAAATGGGGTGCTGTACAGAACATCTGTACTCCAATATTGCCTAATTTCTGGCTTTTTTACTATGCCCATATGAAACACCAGACCCCAAAACGTCATCATCTCTACTGCATCTACAGGGGTCCACCTAGCAAATGATGACGTGGGGTTTTGAGCAATAAACTGCTGGGCATATAAATTAGTTTGGTCCACCATTAAATTTATAAAATCATCAGAGAAAAATAATTTGAAAAAGTCAATTTCTCTGAGACCTGTGGAATCAAATTGGATTCCTGGCATGGCCAAAAACTCAGGAACCTGGGGCTCAAAATTGTCTGGTGGTGGGGTCCATACGAGATCAATTATTGGGGGGGGGGTCTCAGCTGCTCTACGGGGGCGTCTTTGAGGGGGTCCCTCATCACCAGAGGAGGAAGAGGAGCTTAAGACGAATCCTTCAAATTCCCCGCTTGCATCACTGGCTGTGTCAGAGTCAGAGGCAAGCATGGCATATGCCTCCTCCGCTGAATACATTCTTCTGGATGACTGGGATGACATTTGGGATGCCATTTTTATTTTTGTGTTTCTGGTAGTGAAATGTTTCAACACGTATATAGTGTAGGGGGGGTACAAACTTTATTTCAACCCGGGGGGGGGGGTATGTAGTGTGTAGTGTGTATGTAGTGCAGAAAAAAAAAAAATACTTTTCACAGGAATTTGATCCCAATATAAAAAAAAAAAAAAATTGAAGGGGTTAAAAAAAAAAAAAAAAAAAGGTCCTGCGCCAAAAATTGAGCACAGATGTTGGTCAGTAACGTCCGTCACTGAACAGCGCTCAAAGGCAACAGGAATTTGATCAAAAAAAAAAAAAATAGATCAACCCTGTGCCGAAAAAGCTGATCAGTGATGTACGTCACTGATCAGCGCACAGTGGCCACAGGACACCCACAAAATCACAGTGTGTGTAAAAAAAAAAATTAAAAAAATACCCCACAGCACCCTCAAAAAAAAAAAAAAGGTGATCACTGATGCGACACTGATTACCAGTGAGGGGCAGCAGGTGCACAACCTTTGGTGCAACTGGCAGCAACTGACAGGTATATATAAAAAAAAAAAACCCTGCGCCCCCAAAAAGTTGCTGATCAGCTCAGATATACTGATCAGCACAAAAGGGGGGGTAGCAGACACAAAATATACACTCTCTATCACTCTCTGTCACTATCTCTCTCTATCTCTCACTATCTATCACTATCTATCACTCTAGGACACTGCAGCAGCAGCACTGACAGTTATATATATAAAAAAAAAACTGCACCCCCAAAAAGGGGGGGTAGCAGACACAAAATATAGCTCTCTCTGTCACTCTCTCTCTATCTCTCTCTATCTCTCTCTATCTATCTCTCTCTATCTCTCTCTCTATCTCTCTATCACACTGCAGCAGCAGCAGGAAGTCACAAGAAGTCAGATCCAGGAAGCATCCAGCACGCTACAAGCAGTGATCAGGTGATCAGGTAAGGTATTTGCAAGGATCAGGTAAGTATTAGCAAGGATCAGGTCAGTATCACGGCAGATAGGCACGGTGACCGCTCTGCACGCAATTCCAGACCGGAATGGCGTCTGCAGCGCAGTCACCGTTAGTTTAAATGTCGCGCCTTGGCTGTGATTGGCTGTCGGTCCGACGGACCAATCACAGCCTTGGGGGCAGGTGGGGTGAGGAAGGGGTGAGGTGTCATCGTCACCGATGACCCCCTCATGCCCCCTGACGCCCGGCAGTGATTGACACCTGTGTTACCGAGCGTCTGATTCGCTGGTAACACAGGAAAACGCTGTGAATGGCTGTTCACACTGAACAGCCAATCACAGCGATCGCCGACGGGGGGGCGGCATCGCAGCCCCCCCTGGGCATGCAGGGACATGTCTGCTGTCAGGGACAGCAGACATCGTCCCTCTGTCACTGCGTCTCTAGACGCAGTGACACTTTAAAGTCATGGCGTACATTTATGCCATGTGTCGGGAAGTACATCCCGGCCATGACGTAAATGTACGTCAAATGTCGGGAAGGGGTTAAGGGGATGCAGTCAAAATCCTGACATATAGAATGTACAGGTGAAACAGTCTACATGACTTTAAGTCGACAGGTGCGAGGTCGACATGGGTTTTTTGAACCGACATGTGCCGTCAGGCGGTATTTCATGCCCTACCATCCACTAGGGCGCGGTGGGAGAATAAAATAGTGTGCCGAGCGCAGCGAGGCACCTTGCCCGAAGCATCGACCTCGGACCTGTCGACTGAAAGTCATGTAGACTGTTTCACCTGTACATTCTATATGTCGGGATTTTGAATGTCGGTATTTTGTCCTTGTCGGTATTTTCACCGTCGGGATTTCATACCGAATCCCATTTAAGGGCCTGTACACACGAGCAATAGCAAATTCATTTACTTAGAGTAGACGAGTTGGAAGCTCACATAGAGAACATTGGACTTTTTAAAGAGACCCTTTAGCAAGGAGACTGGAGGACATATTTGGGACATGTTTTTACTTTGGCTCCATCTCTTGTCAATATTCTGTGTAAAGTTGCCCATACATAGTTCGATTGCTGTGTGTGCGATGCACGCTCCCACGGACATCCCATTGTACAGTTCAAAATGTATGTGCTGCACATACTTTTTGAACTAGCTTCGGATCGCGTTGCATGCAATTTGATGTGATGTAGTCCAAAACGCATGCAATTATCGCAGCGTGAATGGGAACCTTTATGAAGACAGCCGTGTGCATTGTAAAAACGTGAGCTTTTTTGTATCCTGTGTAAGAATGTTTTTTTATTTCTGTTGATGATTTCAGTTTTAATAACTTGGTTTGTTTCTAGTCTCTGAACAGATTTAATTCAGCACAAGATTTGTATAGGGTGGGGGCAGGGAAACAGGCATTTTTAAAGACATAGCATGTAATTTATTTCCTTAAGATCACATCTTCAAATTATCTGCAGGCATTCCTCTAAACTTCCATACATTTCCTATAATGCAGCGTAGCATCTCCAAAGAGATTTCAGTAGTTTCTTGATTCATTTTTTCAGTAGTTCAGTATTTTGTGTGCTTTTGAAGTGCCCCCCTATAAAAAGGTCTGGGGACCTTCAAGTATAACACCACATGCCATCTTGTTAAAACCAACTAACCTCATTAACTTTAGGAAACCTAGTTGGTTTATTAGCCAAAAAAAAATTGCGACCATGAAATGTATTCCCAGCATGTAATGTCTTAATGTTCTCAATGTAATGTCTTAATGTAATGTATGTTATGGCTCCCCCCCCCCCCCTTTCATCCCTGCTTGATGCTGCACTGTAATCCACAAAAAAATCCCAGTGTGCGCAAGCATACATGGCCAATAAAGTTAAGAGCCGATAATGCATTGAGATGAAATTGCACACCACATTGTCACTGTGCAATGGTTTCTGGTGGAGTCGGCGAGGGTTTTCTATGATTCATAATGCAGGTTTTATTCACAATCTGTCTTTTTTTTTTTTTACCAGGATTTTAAATTTAGTTTTGATTGTTTACTTAAAATTGTAGTTGGTTCAAAGTTATATTTTGGAGGGGTATTCAGTGCTATGATGGAGAGCAGTGCCGTTGGCTCACAGTCAGAGTATTCAACTGCCTCCCCTTCACTCGCCTTTTCCACCTCACTGGTTCTTTTCAGCAAGGTGGAAACAGCGAGTGTGCCAATTAAAATGGCAGGGGCTCGCCACAAAATGCAGCAGACTCGCTGCATTTGTGGTGTACCTCAATGTTTAAGGGCGAGGATTTCTCCCTAACATTTAATATGGCGAGGGGGTTTGACAGCGGGTTGGCTTTTCCACGCCGAAAAAAAAGCTATCCTCTATGTGGCATTGAATACCGTCCTTAGTCTTTTTTTGTTTTGTTTTAGTCATTATTTAGTCTGTGGTTTTTATTTTAGTCTAATTTTAGTCAATGTTTTAGTCATAACTTTTGCAAACAGTTTTATGCTATTGTGAAAAAATAGAAATGGAAGCATTATCAATGCATCGTAGACACTGTAAGCATAATCTAAAAACATTTAATACCAATTAACATCTGATAATACACAAAACAAAAATTAATAAAAAACAATCTCCTAAAATATCACTAATACTACTGTGCATATTTAGAATTAGAAAGCCTCATTAGGTTAAAGTCCACACCTTGTATGCCATTTTTATTTGTTGAGGGTTAATAACCAAACAGCATGCCAGAATTAGAGGGCTCCAGTCAATAAAACGGTAGAAAATGCCACGGAGACTATCATCACAAAAGTTCCATCCATCGAACACTGCTATCACTTGCCAATGCTGCAGGTACTCGATGTATTGCGGAATGTGTTACGCAGGGATAGTGTCAATAAATGTGTTGCGTTTCAAATGATTTCTCCAGCGCTCGCAGTACATTTAGTTAGCTGTGCTGGCTTGCATCCTGTCTGTGCATATGCAAAACAGCGGTTGCACAGAAGGACTGAACACATCAGAATAACCCCCATAGTACCACAGCAGAGTGATCCATGCTGGAGACCAGGAGACTAGTAACCTAACACTACAGTGCGGTAGATGAAGAGTGAGCCAGCTCCCTGTACTCCTTGGCACATAGAGAGGACAACAAGGTGAGCTTGCAGCCCAGACTGGGTACAGTGGTTGCGATGCTCAGGCAGCAATGGGGCAGGGTTAAAGAGTGTAGAACAGCACTTCTGCTATACTGAGGTATATCTGCACTATACACGGCTAGGTATAACCAGGATTATAATGTAGTATACAAACAAATAGACCCACTACAAAATATAAGGCTCCTTTTTTAATGTTTTTATTTATCAATTGAAGCATGCAATTTTAGTATGTGCTATTTTCATAAAAATCCTTGTTATACTGAGCCGTGTAGAGTGCATTTATACCTCAGTATAGCGGAAGTGCTGTTCTATATCTTTTTCCTTGTGTTTATTCATTATTTGGGGATTAACACCTCCCCACCTGAACAGCTGCTGATTGAATGTGCCAAGGTCTATTGTTTCCTTCTTTACAAGTTAAACCGTGTAAATGAGCCTCTGTAACCAGGGCATAGTCCATTAAATCAAAAATCTGTTCCTGTTTACAATAAAGTGGAGTTGTATGAAAATATAGTTTGTTGTATGATTTGCCTGGTTATGTGCATTGCACCGGTACAAAATGTGTAGGTAGCACTGACTAGGAAAGCAGTTACTTTGCTGCGGTGTGTAAAGCCTGGGGCAGGGCACTAGGCACAGAATGTTTAGTGAATAAAATCTGTATTTTAAATGTATATACGGTGAAATGCACTTGCTTTTCTATTATGTGGTCTTGGGCACATAGGAGTGACCCCTTCCTACTGTTCATACTTACCCCCTGTTGAATTGTGTATTGTAGTAGGATACAAAAAGGGCCTGCAAGCCCTGAATTGTTCATATTTTCTGCTGAACATCTGTATGTTGTGATACCTGCAAGCAATATTTGCAAGGAAAAGAGGCTTTGAGAGCAGTAAGCATATTGCCTTTAATTATGCAGATTGTACTAGTGTGTACACAGCATAAGACAAATGCATCTGTATTCAACAGGGTTTTAGCAAATGCTGTTCGGTTCTCCATCTGTTCTGCATTGTGTCCAGTGTCTGCAAACTCGCCCTTTGCCAGCTAATGTGCAGGAAGATTGGTCCATTGACACAAAATAAAATATAAATCATGTGCAATAAACCAAGAACTAATGGGTTAAATCAACCTAAAAATTCTTAGTTGCTAGAATAGTTACAAATTATATAAATACATTTTAATTAAATCATTACTCTGTCCACAAATTTTATAATGAACAGCAGCTCCCAATTTGTTTACTGGGTAGCAGTTTTTTTGTCATTCAGCGGGTTTACCTGTGTTTGGGCAAGTGCAGCTCATCCATGAATATTGCACATGTACTTTTCCCTCTTCACTGTTCTTGTAGACACGTGATGCAGAACAGGATATGTACTGTATGTGATCTCCGTGTTCAGGATGCCAGATTACAAACTACTGACCCTGGCTTCCCAACATAGAGAAGCCCGAAACACAGGCTTCGTAATGGATATAGCTCTCTATCCCTACCATCCCCTTGCATCCTGCTCTAACCCTCCCCACTAGAGCTTAAACCCTGTTCCCTGCTATCTAACCCTAACCTTCCCCTACCCACTAGTGCCTGACCCTACCACACCCCACCTACTCATTCATCGAGATGCTGGCTGCCTGTATTGGAACATTAGAATTCAGCTCAGCAGTCCTTTTTACAGCAGTTGCCTTCTTGGCCACATTCATCCTCAATGCCTTTCTGTTTCTGGCATTCTGTTTACACTTTTATCCACACAGTGGTTTATCTGTAGATGTTTTTCCAGAAACTGTATATGCTGACATTACCTCTAGATACAGTTCCTCACAATATCCCAAATAAACTGACTACTGTGGTCACAGAGACCCCCCCCCCCCCTAAACGGGCACTAACCATTAGCCCTCTCAGGATGGGTGAGCTCAGGTATGATTCACTAGCACCTGCACTAAGCAATGTTGACAGAGCATCTTACACCTCCTACCACCTAGACAGGTTTCCCCATATACAAGAGAATAGATACAGAGATTAATACCCCTGTACATATCTCAGAGAGCGCCACACAATTGGAAACACTATATAAATTTTAAATCTATACCAACAATGCATATAAAACTTTTAAATAAAACAAATACACACATATACAAATATTCCCTATAAATTCAGATGCTGGTTAGTAGGTTGGCCAGTGATGGTACAGTAGAGTTTCCAAATTTCTCAGTCAGTTAGAAGAAAGGTATAAATTCTTTGGCTCACTCTTTAGTTATGTACTGCAGAGGGAGTGATTATATAGTATAACAATGCTCCTGAGAAATGAAGAATTGGATTTAAGCTGATGCCGTACAGTAGTCGCTGTTCGCAGACCGCTCTAGCTGCCCCACTCAGCGGCTGTCGCCTGTTGACGAACCGCTGATGCTGTAGTTTGCAGGGAGCGATCTGTTTGCGGTCAGCGTGAATGAAAACACTGAACTGCTGGAAAGCAGCCGTGTTAATTTGCCCCATGTGGTGGTAATCCCCATACACAGGAAGCTCACTGCTGTGCCATATCCGGTTTGACGTAAAAAATATGTTTAATTCACTCATGCTTGTTAATGCAGTACTATTTGCTGTACATTTTGATGTTCATATAACTATTACTATTCCTAATACATTACAAGTGTTTTATAACCCGTGTGTAAATTTCCAACACCAATGCATTAGTGACATTGCACGTCTACATTTACCCACATGTACCTGTAGCAGTTTTATCTTTCATGTATAGTTCCTTTAAAAAAAAACAGCTGTACAATATACCAGAATTGAGGACTTTGTCTAGAGTCCGAATTTTTTTTTTCTCCCTTTTTGATACCTACATTATACATTTTACTCTTTTTCTACAGGATGACTGTCTTGTTAAAGTCTGGTACAATGCTGAAAGCTGGCATTCTGCGGTTACATCTCCAGTTACAAGCCCCGAGAAAGAAGGTCAGGGAGGAATTGACTATTCTTTTATTTACCTTGCTCACCCTCGAGCAGTAAATGGGTTTTCTTGGAGAAAGACAAGTAAATCTATGCCACGGTTAGTATGACATTTTTTTAAGGCTAGTATTAAAGCTATATGTATGACAAATAGTTTTACTACCTATCTCAACTAGAATTCGGATCCATTTGTTGGATGTTAACCAGCCTATCAAAGCCAACTCTGATAGGCTGCAAGCTGTACCCTTCTCCTCAAAGCTCAGTTATATACTGTGGGCATAAGGAAAAGGGCTTGTTGTACAGGAACAGCTGCAATACCAGCACTAAAATACAAAACATAAGGTGTGCCCACATGAAAAGCAGACTTTTGCTGTACCGGCGTTGTATCTAATCACAGTGGGTTAATGTGTTTGCCGATAGATGGTGTGGTGTTTTTTCCTGTTGTGCATGTGTATTGAAGCATGCTCACCTTCTGCACAAAGAAATTGGATAAAAACCTTCGCGCTGATCTGGAGGAATCCATCATGCACCTGACTGCGCAAAACAACTGTCCAGGAAGTGATGCTGTTCACTACACATGCGCAACTGGGAAAAATGCCGCACCATCTATCGGCAAACACATTAACCCACTGCTATTAGATACAACACTGCTACAGCAAAAGTCTCCTTTTCATTTGGGCACCCCTTTATATATCACTGAGAAACACCTTCCAAATATTAACAAATCTAAGCTGTAAAGATTCTCGTTAAACATCTAAGTTATTACATTTTAATTTATCCCTTGAAATAAATATTAACTTGCTATTCTTAAGTTTAACTTGGCTCTGCAGTGCTGTCCGTTTGTGATGTTGAACTAAATGGTTCCTTATAAACAAGCTGGTATTGGTCAGTTGAAATGGATACCAGCCAACTGTTGTTGTTTTGCAGAATGTTAGAAATGTGTTCCAGAACAATTTCGTCTCCGTAAAAAAAAATTGACTATATTTTCTTAGTAACATTCCTGGACAACTTTGTGTCTGCAGCTTACTCCTCCGTTACCTGCCAGTGGGAGCGAGTCCACCCAGTATGAGGTTGATTTAATTAAGGATGAGTTGGCTCACCTGCAAGTAATTGTGCACATATGCAGCACTTATGTAGCACCAGACTTGCTGATTTTTATGCTGCGTGCAAAGTTCTGCGACAGGCAACATTGGGTAAATTGCACGTGCCTTTGCCATTTGCACCACATCTTGCCATTTGCACCTGATTGCTTTGACTGAAAAGAGGCAACTGTGCTGAACTGAAGACCGATCCTATCCACATAAGTTTATTATTCTAATCATTGTTATTCATAGAGCTCCTTTACATTCAGCACGCTTTTCCAGAGAATATTCAACCATTGATTTCATCTTCCAGCAGTTGTGAATAGAATGCTTCTGTTCAGCTCTTTTGAATAGGACTGAACAGAGTGAGTCATCCTGCGCTGCATCTGCCTTCAACTATACAGTGTTGTCTGGCATCGGCTAAAATCAACCCTGCTGTATACACTGTTGCTGTATCTTCCCTGATAACACACTTGCTTTATATATTGTTGAATGTAGATAAGAAAAGACTTTGCGCAAGGTGTGCAATTCACATATTATGTAAAGGGTAAAGTTATTAAGTGTGTTCTTCTTTTACTCCATTGTTTAATCAGAGTTGATTTGCAAAATTATCTTTGATACATATGTCTTACATTCATAATTGTGAGAATTGAGGCCTTTCCCTTTTGTTTTATAGGGGCTCTGTGTGTAATGTCCTGCTGACCTGCTGCAAAGACAATGTTTGTCGTCTATGGGCGGAGACCTTACTACCCAATGACAGTCTTTTATATGGAGATGGGTTCGAACAAAAAGTTGAGCCTGACAGCTTAAATAACAACTTCAAAAGAAATCCTTCTAGTAAAGAGCGTGTGCAGAGTGCGCTAGAGGTAAGAGCTGCGAGGCTTCACGTTTCTTATTTGGCTTAGGATAATAGAAATATTTGGGACAGGGTTTTAGTTGGAATTGTGGAAAACCAGCCCTCTCCTCTATGGACCTGCATTTTTAACCTTTTGAAAATGACCTTGAATTACACAACACTAATTCAATGTCAGGGGCACGGCTGTCGAGCTAGCACGACAGCCGTGCCCCTGTCCCGTTCTCGGTCAGCTCGCCTGGAGCTTGGCAGTCGGGATTCAATGTCCCGGGCGGCGAGAAGGGGGCATGGCCGCGAGTTGATGACGGAAATAGACGAGCTCCGGCCGGGAGGTCGCTTATTACCGGCTTTTCTCGGCAGAACGTACTCGACAGCTTGTGATGTCGGGCTCATTCTGCGGAGAAACCCTGTTATATGCTGTAGGGGAAGACCACATTGAATAGGGCCCCGCAGCCATCTCCCCCGTCGGGAGATGGCTGCGGGAGGTCGACAAAGATTTAATATCCCCCCAAAATCTCCTCTCCGCTATGGAAGCCTTCCCAGAGCAAGTCTAAATATTAATTTGGCATTAAAATTTGGCAGGTTTGGCTCTCAATTCTGTGTTTTTTATAATCGTGTATTGACAACTGCTTAAATCGGTTTCTCTCAAGGGCCATATGTATCAATCCTCAAAAAGTGATGAAGTGGAGAGTGACAACCCAGCCTGAAACATGTTTTTTTTTTCTTTTGTAAAATAATGTGTAGTATATATATCTATTCATATTTTATTGCTTCTTTGTAGTTTTCTTAATAGTGTTACTCTTGGTACTTGTGTATTATAGCAGCGCCCATCGCATCGCATACCATAAGGCATGCGATGCGACGCGATATTGTACAATGTCATACAATTTTTAAATTGTATGCCATACAATGCGATGCGATTAAAAATTGGGTACTCTTTACCTAGCACGGCGCCCACGATCTTGATCGTGGGCATCGTGAGGTAAAAAATCGTGTCGGTCGCGTCGTATGCGGGCTAAAGGTGCCCGCACGCGACGCGATGTCCACGATTTCCCATTGAAAACCATGTTAAACATGGACATCGTGTCGGTCGCGTCGCGGCCGGCTATAAATGTGCACACGATGGCCGCGACGCGATGCCCACGATTTGCCATAGGAATTAATGTTAAAAGACCCGATGGACACGATTTTCAGGTTAAATGGCTGAATGGACCCGATTTTAGCATAGGAAACAATGTTAAATGGGCCTTAGAGCCCAAATACTTACCCTGAACTCTGAAATGGCCCCCCCAATTTTTTACGCCACCCCACGATCAACGTGAACCCGAAGCGTGGCGAGCGCAGCGAGCCCGCGAGGGGCGGCGGTACGCGTCCTCCGACCTTTTCATACCCCCACTATCCACGTCGGCGTGGAGTTGAGAATAGAATAGTGTGGCGAGCGTAGCGAGCCCCGCGAGGGGACGCGGATACCTTCACAGCTAGACGCGTCCCCTCGCGGGCTTCACAGGTGTCCGTGGCGACGCGGACACCTGTGAAGCCCGCGAGGGGACGCGTTTACCTGTGAAGGTATCCGCGTCCCCTCGCGGGGCTCGCTGCGCTCGCCACGCTTCAGGCTCGGTGGCTCGCTGCGCTCGCCACACTATTCTATTCTCAACTCCACGCCGACGTGGATAGTGGGGGTATGAAAAGGTCGGAGGACGCGTACCGCCGCCCCTCGTGGGCTCACTGCGCTCGCCACGCTTCGGGTTCACGTTGATCGTGGGGTGGCGTAAAAAATTGGGGGGGCCATTTCAGAGTTCAGGGTAAGTATTTGGGCTGTAAAGCCCATTTAACATTGTTTGCTATGGTAAAATCGGGTCCATTCAGCCATTTAACCTGAAAATCGTGTCCATCGGGCCTATTAACATTAATTCCTATGGCAAATCGTGGGCATCGTGTGCACATTTATGGCCGGCCGCGACGCGACCGACGCGATTTCCATGTTTAACATGGGTTTCAATGGGAAATCGTGGGCATCGCGTCGGTCGCGTCGCGTGCAGACATAAATGTACCCGCGATGGGCGCCGTGCTAGGTAAAGAGTACCAAAAATTGTATAAGCACCCTAATGGGTGCTTACAATGTTAAATGCACCCCCACGCCACCCCCCCACTATAAACGTGAACCCGAAGCGTGGCGAGCCCGCGAGGGGCGGCGGTACGCTTCCTCCGACCTTTTCATACCCCCACTATCCACGTCGGCGTGGAGTTGAGAATAGAAAGTGTGGCGAGCGCAGCGAGCCACCGAGCCCGAAGCGTGGCAAGCGCACGCGGATACCTTCACAGGTATCGGCGTCCCCTCGCGGGCTTCACAGGTATCCACGTCCCCTCGCTGCGCTCGCCACGATTCGGGCTCGCTGCGCTCGCCACACTTTCTATTCTCAACTCCACGCCGACGTGGATAGTGGGGGTATGAAAAGGTCGGGGGATGCGTACCGCCGCACACATTTATAGTGGGTGGGGGGTGGCGTGGGGGTGCATTTAACATTGTAAGCACCCTTTAGGGTGCTTATACAATGTTTCATCGCATAGGGGGCAAAAATCGCGTCGCATCGAGTGCATGGCATGCGATGCGATAAAAACATTGCGCGATGTACATCAGGGGCGCCGCTATAATACACAAGTACCTTACTCTTTTTCACTTGAATGTGGTGCAAGAGCTATCCAGAGACTGCCTCACCACAGCAGTGAGATGCCCCTGATCAGCATCTACTCTGGTATCAATGCCTCAGCCAGAAATGCTGTGCATGTTTCCAGACTGTATGTTTATTGTACTGACTGAATCAAACAATTGTGTTTACAAATTTTAGGTAGCATCTGTTGAATCTCACTGTTAGTGCTTCCCATCAGGAATGAAGCAAGCTTGGAGTGTTTGTTTTTGTGTTTTATCAATGATGCTTTGATTCCTTCAAGTCTCCTTCTTAGCAGAGTTTATAGCAAGAGCTATTTGTACCTGTATTAAATGTATAGACAGACTCCGGTTGCTAAGTAACCTTTCAAGGACGTTATGAAATGTGGATGTATGTTTTGGATTAAGGTTCAGGGATCTGTTTAGAGCTCCAGTTTTATTTTTAAGGGGCTTTAAAATTAGCAATTAATGTCTGTGTAACGTGAAAAATAGAATTTCTTACTATTTTGCAGTCATTTATTTGAATGCTTCCATGATTTATAGATTGGCACTTTTATAAACACATTTAGCCTGTGGAATTGGATCAATTGATTTACGGAACAGAAATATTCTTTTCCTGTTTAGCCTTTTTTAATATATATTCTTCTTTGTCAGATGTATTGTTTTATGTAGCATTTTGTTTCAGTAGCTGTTTTGATCTGCGTTAATATTCTGAATCCAGTATTAAACCACTGAAGCTTTGCTTTTTCAACGCAGAGTATTGTATAGAGGTGGCAATACACTGTTTAGTCTTCTCGCAGCAGTGTAGAACCAGCAGGTCCCCCTTGAGCCCCCCTGGACCTTCCCAGGCGTCAGGGTCCCATATATTGCAAGCGGTTCTTTTGCAGCGGATCTCACATGCAGTCTCAGCAAAGTTTGCTGGAGGTTGCCCTATCTGACCGATCCTACATGCATCAGAAGCAACCTAGGGAATGGATATAAAGCACATGTGATTTGCACAATTTAACTTGAATTTTCAGCCCGATCTGTCGGAATCGGGTGAATTCGGCCAAATCATACTAGTGTATGGCCACCTTAAGACTAGGATTCATTTCTTGCTTTCTGTCTTTTTCTTAATAAAATAAATAAAAAAAAACCCAGTAGATAAGTTATTGTAAACAGCAGTAGATAATGCATTGTTTATATTTGTACTTTATGCTAGAATGCATTTGCATCCTGTTATCCGCATCAGGAAGTTATGTAAAATGTTCATCTTTGTAGACTAATGGTGTGTACACACGGTCAGATACTATCACAATCAGATCGGATCGTGGATAGTATCTGAAGGCACATCCGATTTGCATACAAGTCTGACTAAATAGTGGAGATCTGCACTATATGGTCAAGGCAGACAATACTTTCTGCCTTGCGATATGTGAACGCGCATTGGAATCGGATCGGGATCTGAAGGGTTAAAACCCTTGCAATCTGCTTCCGATCCGATGTTGACTATATCGTCAACATCGGAAGGCAAAAGGTACCGTGTGTACACACCATAACACCTGAAAAATGTTTCAAGAAAGATTATTTTCCGATTGATTTGTGTGTTTTCATAACCTGTATCTTGGGTATTGTGTTTAGTAGTATAGATAATGGCCATGTTTATCTATATAAAGCTGTGTACACACGGGGGAGATTTCAGCACATATCGCTGGCAATATGGTCGCCAGTGATTTCATGTGCTGTGAGATAAATCGCTGGGATACGCTCCTGCTCCCAGCCCTTCATGGTCGCAGGATCATGCTCCTCCGATTATAGCTAAAAATGGCTGGTCGCTGGTGCACAATGGACTGTGCACCAGCGACCAGTGATTTCTAGTCAAAATGAGGTAGAGACAGAATGGTACAGAATAGCTTGCAATTTTCAGCCAAAATTGCTAGTCGCTGATGAAAACGGTACACTGAGCAATATATTGCTGAGAGATATTGCCAGTACACTGAGTAATATATTGCTGAGCGATTTTAAGCCAAAATCGCTCAGCAACCAAATCGCACCGTGTGTACACAGCATTACATAGTCCCATTAATTTCTGTCTACCAGATGCAGACTAGAGGTAAGCCCCGAACACCAAAAAGCTCTCAGTGGCTGCTAAGGACAAAAAGTGGTGCGGAGAAGATATATCCAAATAAAAAGGAAGGTAGAGAGTAGGGGTCCCAGGAGAGAGAGGAGGTGATGGTGACAGGGCAGGGAGAGAGTGGACAAAATGTAGGGCAAAGGAGGGTGCAGGGAGAGAAAGGGAACTAGGTGCTAGGACAGAAAGGAGGGGATCCTAAGAGAGGAGAAGGGACAAATTAGCAGCTCAAAAAGGAGGGATCCCAGGTGAGAAATGAAAAACCAACTACTGCACAGTAGGGAGAGAAGGGAGAACTAGTGAGAGAAAAATAAACGCACAGTAGCTAGCAGCCCGGCTATTGATGGGTCCAAAAAATACTATTTAATTATAATGGTGCAGTGTTTTTAATGTTTTCTACAAACTGTTAATATGAACACTTATGTTTCCTTATACCCTGAGCTATATTGAGATGTCTTTGTATCCCTGCAGCAGTGGGACAGAGCATGTGTGGCTAGTTGCATCATTTGACATTTTAAATTGTTCTCTCACACCCTCAGAGTATAGCTTGTATAAGACATATTCTGTTCATATTGGATTGTTATGCTAGTTCTTATCCTTGTCTTATTTTAATGACTTGAAATTTTTGTTATTTCTTAACACAAGGATCCTTTTTTTTTTCTTTTCTTTTTTTTTCTCTGGGGACAGCTAAATTTGAGGCATTTTCGTAGAGGCAGGAGGAAATCATCGGCATTAGTAGCACATACTGGTTACCCACCTAACCTGCAGGATGCCCATGAGGTTCATCGGAATACACCTTTCCATGGAAATGCACTTTGTCATTTTCACATTGCTGCCAGCATCAACCCAGCAACAGGTGAGCCAAAACTAAAAATGTAAAAGTTGTCCAGTATGTGTATGGCCGCTCTTTGGGACAGGACACATATGTTTTTTTTTTTTAAGCGTTAACCATTTACACTGAAAAAAACAGGTTGATTTTGCCATGTAATTGATTGCTGCTTTAAAAAATGTGAAAACTCTCCCATGGGGGTTGATTTATTAAGTGGTGATCGGGGAATGTGCGCTATCCCCGTGCATTATGGCAGGGGATAGCGATGATCTATGACATCCGCTGTGCGGGTTTTTAATGTGCGGCAGTGTTGGGCAGGAGGCATAGTCTATGGACAATATGTTATACTGCGGGGCTGCCTCCTATCAAATGTATGAACGGTCATCATTGCTGACCGTTCTGCCCCTTGCAGCTATCGACTTCAACAGCTGCAGATGGCGAGGCCCTATGCCCACAGCAGTGACAGCGCTGTCCCTGCTGCTGGCTCTAAGCTGCGCTGGGGATCTTGTGTGAGTAGCGAGATCCCACGCATGCCCAGTCCAGCCGGCCAGGGGGACTGAGGCAGGGCGTTTGTGTTAACTGATGCACTGTCAGCAGGAGGAGGCATCATGTGTCTACTGTTTGACTGTGTCAACCTTTTCACCATGTCGACCTAATACATGTTGATTTATTGACTTTGTATCTAATAATCCACACACTTACAACGTGTAAAAAGTTAACAAAACAAGAAGAAAAGTGGCTTACAGTCCAGAACTTTGCAAGACATGGAAATGGTCTTTAAACATCATGTAATAACCTATTAAGTAGCAGTGCGACACAGAACCCCCAAGGATTAGGTGCAGTAGATGATGGGTTAAGTAAAGGCCAGGAAAGCACATGAATCAAGAGTTCCCTGCTCTTGAGAGTTTACAATCTATAAGGGAGAGATGGACACATGCAGAAGACCGTAAGCATGGGGTAATCTGTTTGGGATTGAGAGCTGAAAGGCTTTTAGAACAAAGTGGTTGTTTAGAGCATGTATGAGGATTTGTAGAAAGGTGGAGATCTGAGAGGGGGGGGGGGGGGGGGGGGAGTCCCAAAGGTAGGTAGCAGTATGGGCAAAATCTTAAAAGCAAGAGAGGGAGAAAGTAACGAGTTGAGTGAAGAGGTGCCATTGATTTGTAGAGTTTAGACGGAGGGAGTATGAATTCCGACATCAGTGTAATGACTCGGAATCCCGACTGTCGGGCATCCGTATGAAGAGCCTAATGTAATACATGCCAGTAGGAGAGGATTGGGTAAGGCCTTTATAAGACATTGAGAGAACTCACTTCAGGATTCTGAAGGGGAAGGATTGCCAGTGTAGGGATTATAGGAGAGGGTCTTATACCCCTTTTCCACAGACATTAAAATCCTGGGGTTTTTCACATGAATGTGCGCCTACCTGGGTAAAGTGACCTAGGATATTTACCCTGGTCACAAGCAGGGTTTTCATCGGCTCTTTCCCAGTGCCGCTGGTCAACTAGACACTCTTATAAATATCGTTCAGTTACCTCATCGGCACACCCTGAACATTTACTTGCATGTTCAGCCGATAAGGAGTGGTAAGGGGGCCGTTAACAATGTGCGCACGGTTATTGATCTGTAGTGTGCACACAACTTTTTATTTTAAAAAGCTATTGCTCAAAAGGGCCCTTCTGAGCAATTATCTTTTAAAATGTCGTCCAATTTGCATGGGGTTTAAGAAAACACAATTTCCGTTTGCTTTTGTTTTTCTAAATATTAAAGTACTACTTTGTGTATTTATCCCTGTAGACATTCCTCTACTTCCTTCCATCTCATCAATGAGTCTTGGAGAGACTGAAGAAAAAAGTGGACCTTTTGTTGTACATTGGCTAAATAACAAGGAGTTGCATTTTTCTTTGTCTATGGAAGTCTTCCTTCAACAGCTCAAGAAGAGCTTTGAACAACAATCTTCTGAAGCTAGTTCAGATGAAATAAACCAGGATGAAGGGAATTCAGACGAAGGTACCTCTGTCAAATACAATCACTATCATGCCAGTCTAGTAGGATGATTGACAGTGCATAACAGGATATGTATTTCAGAATAAGTCAACTAGTTTTTTTCAAATTTAATAGTCAACCCAGACTGACTTAGATTTGCGAGGAGGGTAAAAATCATTTGATAGTCGGTGGGGATTGAATGGCAAATTGAAGTTTAAAGAGCACCTCACAAAGGGCCTAATACAGACCTTATTTCACAGCCTCCTTTTTTCT
The DNA here is from genome assembly GCF_055691185.1 of Crinia signifera. NCBI lineage: Eukaryota > Metazoa > Chordata > Amphibia > Anura > Myobatrachidae > Crinia > Crinia signifera. The sequence continues at coordinate 394,134,154 of NC_139217.1, read as the reverse complement.
AAAATGGACAATATTATGTGCACTGCGGGTGAGGCAGATGTAATATTAGAGTGTTTTGCCCCATCACACGGTGCGACCGTGCCTTTATGCTGAGCAATCTTGTTATGCACAGATTGCTCAGCACACAACGATGTGTCCTGGCCAGTGTTCTCTGGTAAGAGAACACTGGGGGTGACTAGATTTGGGTGCCGGACAGTTTCCCGACAGTTGGGATCCCGACAGTCATTACCCCGACGTCGGGATCCCGACTGTCAAAACCCCGACACTTGGGGTCCCGACGGGTACTGGCTATTCTCCCTCGTTGGGGTCCACGACCACCATAGAGGGAGATTAGAATAGGTGGCGAGCGTATCGAGCCACCGTGCCCACAGCGTGGTGAGCACAGTGATCCAAATTGAAATCTAAATTGAAATTTACGCTGCACAGAAACAAAATAATCAAACTCTCTCTCTACATGTGACATCTGTCCCGCCTGCAATGCAGTATGGTTTTGTCCATTTGAGGAAAAAAGTGCTTTGCAATCAGGTCTGAATAAGAGCGCTGAGGTGAAGTGCTGGTTCAGATTCTAGTAGGTTTTGCATTACTTTTAAGTGCTAGATTTTTGTATGGCTATTTTCTATGATATATATTTTTTTTTATTTAATATCCTGTTTGTAAGAAAGTACCATAGAAATGTTTCAGTAATATGTCTGCATATGTAATGTTTAATGATTAATTATTAACTAGATTTATTGTAAGTACTGTGCTGTATGTTGGTAATACACAAATTCTTCTCTGTGTTTAGATGATGATTATATGGGAGGAGTTGATGCCAAATTGCCTGCTGGGAAAAAGGAAGTGAATGGTGATAAATCAGTCTCAAATTCATCCTTCATGTCTTTCCCGTCATCAGTAATTGATCATGAAATTGAAGTCCTGCTTTCAGAGTGGAATAAAAACCCAGACATGCTTTTTAGTATCCATCCTGTGGATGGCTCTCTGCTGGTATGGCATGTTGATTGGCTGGATGAGTATCAGCCTGGCATGTTTCGGCAGGTGCAGGTAGTTATGTTTTTGTAATGACTTAAAATGGAAAGCAAAATGATAAAATGTGAACATTTAAAAAAATAAAGTTTAATTCATACTTTGTTATTTTAGGTGTCCTTTTCTTGTAGAATTCCTGTAGCTTTTCCTACTGGAGATGCCAATTCGCTTTGCAGGAGCATTGTGATGTATGCCAGTACAAAAAATGTAGACTTGGCCATTCAACAGGGCAAACAGAAGCCGCCGGGTGTGGCACGTTCCTCATCAATGCTAATTTCAGCTGGGCAAAATAAACCCTCCAATAGTTTAAAACTGAGTATTTTCACTCCTAATGTGTTGATGATCTCTAAGCATGCTGACGGATCACTGAATCAGTGGCAGGTTAGCTTTGCCGAAGAATCCGCTTTTTCAACTGTGCTCAGCATTTCTCATAAGTCCCGATACTGTGGTCATCGTTTTCATCTTAATGACTTAGCCTGCCATTCTGTACTGCCTCTACTGCTGACCACTTCTCATCATAACTCTCCACACCCATTGGAGGTTGATGGAGGTAATGTGTCACATGACTCTTTGCGAGGAGACCGCTCTACTAATCAGAATGCAATAGCAGAATCCGACCCATGCGAGGATACAAATGCAGTGCACAGTGAACTTATCCTTTGGCGTGTGGATCCTGTCGGACCATTGTCCTTTTCTGGTGGTGTCTCTGAGCTGGCGCGTATTAATTCTCTTCACATCTCTGCTTTCTCCAATGTGGCATGGTTGCCTACTCTTATACCAAGTCATTGTTTAGGCAAGTACATCTAATACTAAAACAGACCTTACTCCACTAATACTACATATGTCAGTGATCTACAAAGTTCATGGTTTTTTTAATGATTTATCTATTAAAAAATAAAAATGTAATTAAATTATAAATTAAATTGATCGTTTGCAATGTTTAAAAAATTCTATTTACTTACTTTTGGAAAAAATAGAATAGCAGTGTTTGTCACCTAAAAAGAATACATTTGATGCATGTATTTTAAAGTAACTTGTAAATCCGTTGGGCTTCATTAAAATGATTCCAATAATGTGAAACTGCAGTTTGTTGCATTTGTCATGAGCCCTGTTAGCTAACGAAAATGTTTCCATTTCTCTAAATGTCTGTATTTTAGGTGCGTACTGCAATTCGCCAAGTGCATGTTTTGTTGCCAGTGACGGGCAGAATTTAAGATTATATCAAGCAGTGATTGAGGCTAAAAAACTGCTTTGTGAGCTGTCCAACCCAGATATATCCGTAAGCACTCTCTATTTTTTTTCTAAGGCACAGTGCCTAAAGCTTTCATATTCTGTATTTTATCTATTTATTAACAGTTTCTTTTATAGAGCAGCAAATTCCGTCGCGCTTTACAAACCATAATATATCAAACTGGGTATTTATGGACCATTAAAGGTAGAAGGGCCCTGCTTGCAAGCTTACAATCTGTAGGGAAATAGGCAGTGATACACTAGGATACGTGTTCTCTATTGCATATAGTCCACCAGAATGCAAAGGCTCTATGGTGGGCTGTATGATACAGTAATCTTGGCAAGGGCTCAGGAGGATATGTGTGGACTGTACAGTGCGGATATGATTGCGTAGGAGAGGCTTATGAAGATTATGTGACTGGTTCAGGTATATGATAGGCTTGCCTGAAGAGGTGAGATTTCAGTAAATGCTTGAAAGAAAGAAAGATACCAGGAGAGAGAGAGATTACAGATTTTAGTTAAGATTGGGATGAGCATAGGAGATGGAACTTTACTTATTTGTGAGGGTAAAGGATCAAAAGGAGAGGTAGTAGAGCAGGAGGAAGAGGAAAAATGCAGCTACTTCCTCTTCATTTGTGGGATCAAATGAATTGAATGTGCCAGAGGACTTGGGTGGTGTATTGAGCAAATCACTGACTGAGGAGGAGCATACCATTTCATCTCGGATCTTGTAAATTTTGTGCATGAAGTAGGAAGCAAGATCTTGTGCACGGATAGTAGCTGGTGGCTCGGATGAGGGAGGGTTGAGAAGTGATTTAAATGTTTTAAAGAAGACGTTTGGTGTTAGAAGCTTGAGCAGAGATGATTTTAAAATATTTGTATGACATTTTCCAGGGCAATGCAATAGGACTGGTAGATAGTCTTATATGTGAGGTAGTCCATTGGACTGTGAGATTTACGCCATTTTAGTTCAACTTTCCGCAAGATATTTTGTAGGCAACCATGTATAGGACACATGTATGAGGATACGTCTATGTTTTTTCATAAAACAACTATTATTGTTATTATTACATTTTATGTATAAGGTGGCACAAGTGTTTTGCAGTGCCGTACATATGGCACATATTACAAAAATACAGGGCGCACAGAACTAAACATAACCGTAACTGAAAAACAAAATACAGCTGAGATTTAGTACAGCAAGTAGTTTTCTGCATAGTACTAGGAGGAGTTAAGGGGCATACAAACGTAGAGATCTGTGCTAAGCAATTTTGCTGGTGTCAAGATCTCCCAGTCGTAAGTACTGTAAAGATGAATGAATACAAGTGTGAAGAGATTCGGTTATAGACGCTGAGGAAGAGAGAGCTGTAACTGTAGTGGGAGAGGACTGTGAGAACATGAGGGAAGAGGACCCTTACAGTCTAGAGCAGTGGTTCTCAACCTTGGTCCTTAAGACCCCCCAACAGTTCATGTTTTCAAGGTCTCCACACAGAATCACAAGTGAAGTAATTAGCCCCACCTGTGGATCTTTTAAAATGAGTGCACCTGCAGGGTGACCTGGGAAACGTGAACTGTTAAGGGATCCTGAGAACCACTGGTCTAGAGGGACTAGACCAGACCATATAGCATATACTGTATATCAAATTGGTGGTGGTAGTATTACATTACGTTATATGGTAACCAGTGATGTCACATGCAGCAGACAAGCATTCTGTTGACATTTTGCACCATAATACCAACACTATAATGCCAATTTTATAAAGAAACCAAATGATTACATCTACACCTATTGCCAGTCTGTGTGTTTTTTTTTGCTTACATTTAGTACAGTATTTGTTTCATAATGTTATGTGTTTAGAATAAAACCTTTCTATTGTCTCATGCATTGATGCAAGTGTTTATATTAATTTTCAGAAATATGTTGGGAAAGTTTTTAACATAATTAGTCAGCAATCCACTGCTAGACCGGGATGCATTATAGAGCTAGACGCCATTACAAACCTGGTAAGTGTTCCTAGTCTAATATTAGCGTCACCTTCTGACCTGTTGCACACATTCAGTTTATTTTATTTCCCATCTGTTTTTGTGTTTAGCATGGTAGAAATACACAATTGTTACACGTATTTCAAGAAGATTTCATAATGGAAAACCTAAGAAAAAATGGAACTTCTGGAATTAGTGGGAATCTGTCCAATTCTGGTAACCGTATGACTTTTCTTCTTGTTTTTTACTTTCTTGTTATGGTTTAGTAACCATGTGAGGGCTGATGCCTGATGGCCACTGTCCTCTGAAAGCAGTCTTTAATCATCCAAATAAAGCAACTATTGAGAAGGAAGCTTTTTTGTAAACACCTGACGTCTTTCAAAGAAGAACATCGGGAGGAGTCCAGAAAGGGTCATAATAAAGAGCAATAACTTACACGGTGTTCCTCTTTGTAGTTCATTTTTAATGGGTATTGACACATCCTGAACTAGTATTCTCCTGTTCACGTGATTAACAGAAAGACTTTAGGATAGTGTTAAGGTGACCATACACGTTACAATTATTGTATACAATATTGGGTACTCTTTACCTAGAACGGCGCCCATCGCGACCATCGAATGCACTAAAAAACGGGTGCGATGCGATGGCCGCGATTTCCCATAGGGATCAATGTTAAAAGTCAGATTGGACGCGATTTTAGTGTTAAATGCCTCAATGCCCGCGATTTTTCCATAGGAAACAATGTTAAATGGGCACAGAGCCCTAATAGTCCCCCTGAAGTCTGAAATGGCCCCCCACAATTTTTAACGGCACCCCACGATCAACGTCAACCCGAAGCGTGGCGAGCGGCGGCGGTACGCGTCCTCCGACCTTTTCATACCCCCACTATCCACGTCGGCGTGGAGTTGAGAATAGAATAGTGTGGCGAGCGCAGCGAGCCACCGAGCCCGAAGCGTGGCGAGCGGACGCGGATACCTTCACAGGTAAACGCGTCCCCTCGTGGGCTTCACAGGTGTCCGCGTCGCCACGGACACCTGTGAAGCCCGCGAGGGGACGCGTATAACTGTGAAGGTATCCGCGTCCCCTCGCGGGCTCGCTGCGCTCGCCACGCTTCGGGTTCACGTTGATCGTGGGGTGGCGTTAAAAATTGTGGGGGCCATTTAAGACTTCAGGGGGACTATTAGGGCTCTGTGGCCCATTTAACATTGTTTCCTATGTAAAAATCGCGGGCATTGAGGCATTTAACACTAAAATCGCGTCCAATCTGACTTTTAACATTGATCCCTATGGGAAAATCGCGGGCATCACGTCGCACCCGTTTTTAATGTACCCGCGATTTTTTACCCCCGACGCCCGCGATGCTAATCGCGGGCGCCGTTCTAGGTAAAGAGTACCCAATATTGTATACAATATCGCATCTCGGTTTTGCGATGAGATCTAGTACAAAAAGTATGTGCTGCACATACGTTTTGTAAATAAGGAGGCATGCAGTATTATAGAACATCTCACACGTTCTGTCAAGATAGAGTTAATTGTGCTTGTGCAAAATAAACAAAATGTCAGGTTTATCTGAAGCCACTCCTGCAATCCTCCCAGTAAACTTTTATGTAAATACATCACTCCCTTAACAAGTATTATAAATATAATAACCCATATGTCGTGAGTAGGTTGTTTTTATACTTCATGTAAACTGTGCAGGTTTATTAAAAAAGGTAAAGTATTGTTGAATTTTATGCAGTGCCAGCGTATCTTTTTGTGCTTTATTATTGGTATTTATTGAGTGTATTTCTTTAAAGAGGCAAACTAGCCAGTCTTATATAATGTACAGGTAATCTTGAAAAAAATGTTTCCCTCCCACTGATTTTACTAAAGTTTTCAAATAAACAGGATCATCAGAAGAGACAATCAAAAAATGTTTAGTAATGTTGAATGAGTAGTTCCCCTTTCAGGTTTGCAATGGTATTAGGGTGGTGAATCCTGGGATCAAGATCAGCTGGATCTCGGGATTTGGCCCTAAAAACACCAAGATTTTAATCCCGGGATTAGAGTTTATAATCCCGGGATTCCGTGATTGCCCCACGCATGTGCAAATCTAATGCCAGGCAGTGCTGTGAGACCACCCCAGACGCTGCCTGGCTGCTTCTCATCCTGGCACGCTGCTGTGCGCAGTGTCGCTAGACATCACGCAACAGTCTGGCACCCGACCTCCTCACTTCTGCCCGGCATCTGACCTCTTCACAGCCACCCGGGTACTGGTGTAGTAGTTTGGGGGGGGGGGGGAGGGGTATTAAAGTTTGTCATTATATTGACAAACTCAATCCCGGGGTTAGGCATTTTTCAAACCGATTTCCAGGATTGGCATCCCTAATTGGTATTACTAGAGCTTGCTGGCGGTGGTTGTTTTGACTGTTACAAGGATAGTGCCAAGGTTTCTCTTGTTCAGTTTCTGCCTTTAAGCTTTTGCACGGATTTAATTCATTAGGTCAACAGTGAAAAGGTCGACATGCACAAGGCTGATGTGGAAAAATAATTGACACAAGCAAAAGTTCAACAATTAAATAGTTGACACATGAAAAGGTCAAGTTAAGGGTTTGGGGTGCCAATTTTTAATCTAATAGCACATTGTCCCCATGTTAGTGTACCGTGTCCCCTTGCTTTGCTCGCCATCTTTCGGATACACTTTACTGTTCCCAATCATAGAACTTGTAGATGGTAAAGTAAGAAAAAGTTTAAACACTGGAGAAATAAATGATGAAAGCTCCCATGTTGACCATACGATGTCTACTATTCTCATTTATTTTCACCATTGACCTAATGTATGATGACCAGTAGTGATCATCCTATTGACTGTTTACTTTTACTGTCAGTAGCCTTTTGCATACAGCATTAATGGCAGTCTGAATAGTGCTCTAGTGCCATGCCATTCATTTTAATCTTTATAATTTGACATCACCTAGGAACTCTGTTATCCAAGAAGCCAGACAACCGTAGCATCACGGGTAACCTGAATGGGCTTTATTGTAATTGCTGTATTAAGTTGAAATCCACTTGAGTATGATTCCTTTAGTGCGTCAAGTAATTACTGATTACTTTTGCAGCTCTCTAATGGTAATTTGTGGCTGGGGAAGAGGGGATTGTAACTGTTCAAATAAAATAAGTCTGCCATATAGCTAATGTAGAGTTAATGTTCACCCTATATGTGACTTGTGTCTGCATTTTTCTTTAGGTTGCACAAAGTGTGTAGAAACAAAGGTTAAGTAGAAAGTCTATCCTTCTCTTTTATCTTTTCTTATGTTCAAAACCCGCTTGCTTATAAAATGAAAAGATAAAATCCTTCCGATATATCAGTGGTTCTCAATCTCTCTCCTCAGGACCCCACACAATTTTTCAGGTCAACCGGCAGGTACACAGGTGCACTCATTACTCACTGACATATTTTAAAAGAACCACAGCTGGAGCTAATTACTTCACTTGCGATTCTGTGAGGAGACCTGCAAAACATGCACTGTGTGGGGTCCTCAGGACAGAGTTTGAGAACCGGTGCAATATATATAAAAAATCTGTGTATTGTGGGGAATAAATGAAATTATGCTGTAAATAACTAAAGGGAGCAAAGTATAAAACGGGGCTTTGTTGTTGAGGTTCAAATCAAAGGGTTAATATCATCGGTAATTGTCAGTGGTTTGGAGAACCGCACCAAATAAGCCCAAACAAAAGCTTTATTGTTTTTACATTTATTTTTAGGGATGTAAAAAAATGATGAAAGAGCAGAACAGGACATGTGACGTGTTGTACTATGGGAAGAATGAGCATGTGATAAGCACTTGGAACACAGTTATTTTAATCCTTTCGTTTAAGCCTGCTTGATGATTCCATCTCTATTGTTAATTAACTATTAAAGACCTTAAAATATTATACAACAACCATTTTCCTTGCTTCACCACAGAAACTGTGGTGTAGAATTAAAAATCTTTTTTTTTTTTCTCTCTTAGAAAACTCCGAGAATGGTTTTTCTGAAAAATTCTATTTGGTGGTGATTGACTCCACCAAAGAAAAGCGTTCTGCCTTGCACATGTGGAAATTACATCTGAAATCAATTCCGGTTTCTGTTGGTAGGTTGCTTTGTATATTAATTTGTGCTGCATACTTTATTAGTTCCAGATAAAGTGACTGGGTAGTGACTGAGCCAGAAGCCCCTCACATATATAGATGCATAGCTGTTAGAATAACTGGTGCAGTGTAGAGACACTGTATATATTTACTGGGCAATAACTGGTGCAGTGTAGAGACACTGTATATATTTACTGGGCAATAACTGGTGCAGTGTAGAGACACTGATGAATTTAAGAGCAATATATATTTACTGGGCAATAACTGGTGCAGTGTAGGAACAATGATGAAGTCCAGAGCAAATATACAGTAATGCAGACGTAATGAGATGATAGCAGTATTGGAATACAGACAGCCGTGTACAAGGCACATACCAAAAGCTGTGTCACCGATGGTGAAAAACATCGATTATGTAATCACTGATGGTGAGGTGGTGGTTATCGATGATGAGGCACGATGGTGCAGGAGTATAGATGATGGAGCACCTATGGTTATAAGAACCAATGCGGAACACCGATGGAGCAGGAGTATCGATGGAGGAACACCGATGGAGCCAGGAAGCTGCATGCTGTAGAAGACACAGGACCTGGAAGTCCTCTAGAACAGGGACCACAGTTTAGAGACAGACAGATCACCATACAGGTAACACAATCATATCTGATCAGTAGCACTGGCAACTGGCCTTACTTACCCAGCATCCTTATATCAGCTAGTGGAAGCTGATTGGCTGGGTAATTAGCCAGACTGGGGATCTTCACAGGATTGTCTGAAACTGGACATGTGGCAAGGAAAGACATGGATGCGCCAATGTCTGTGAAAGACGAGAAGGCTGTTTGGCACATGGTTTAAGGCCTATGGCAATGGCAATGGCGGTGCTGTGCAAGCTGCCGGAGACTGGAGCTGAGCATTAGACGTTAAAGGCAGAGAGTGATGCATTGCCACTGAGACAGAGGCGCCGGGAGACTGCTGGACATGGGCACTGCAAACTCATATATATTTGTCTTCATTTTTCAATTTGGGGGACAGCACAGTATGGATCATTTGAACACCATTAAGTTCACAAGGTTTATCGGGACCCTGCCTGTGCCATGCTATACACCTAGTTTTCCCCTGCTTCCACTAGTGGCATACATTGCAGTGCAATCTAGATGTTTGCCCAGTTATATATAATTTTTTGGGGGCCCAAATGAAGGCATCAACACGAATCAGGACTAATATGACTGAATTATACTGGTGGTCCTAAGCAGATGATGCGTTTATAGTTTAAATAGTTGCTATGTTTCCAGCAGCCTTCTTCTTGTGCTTCAGCTTATAGACTCTTTATTTTGCGTTTTTATCATATATATATATATATATATATATATATATATATATATATATATATATATATATATATATATATATATATATATATATATATATATATATATATATATATATACACGCACACACATACATGCAGGCCCATGCTCGATTACTCTAGTGATATCACTCAGGTCCATGAATTGGGGGGTAATCTTGAGAGATCTTGGTTACATATATATATATATACAGTTGTGTTTAAAATTATTCAACCCCCAATGCTGTAAAGGGGTTTAGGGACTATAGTGTACATTTGGAATTGTATTCAGAATGAAATCCTACAAGGACGTTTTAAAGAACCAAATGCAACTAAACTGACATCAATTGTTTATATAACACAGTAGTAAATGTGTATTTTGTGGTTTCTTCATTGCCACAATTATTCAACCCCTTAAAGACTACCACTCTGAAGAAGAGAGGTTAATTCTGGTGTTTTCAATCAGGTATTGAAAACACCTGTGGATGTCACCGAGCACCAATCAAGCATAATAAGCACCAATTAGGCAGCTTTAAAATGACTGTGATACTCAGCTCCTTCTAGACATTTACTGGTGTGGTTACAAACATGGTGAAGTCAAGAGAATGGTCCAGGAAGACAAGAGAAGAGGTGATTTGTCTTCACAGGAAGGGCAATGGCTATAAGAAGATTGCAAAGAAGTTAAACATACCAAGAGACACCATAGGAAGCATCATTCGCAAATTCAAGGCAAAGGGCACTATTGAAATGCTACCTGGTCGTGGAAGAAAGAAGATCCTGACTTCGACTGCTGTGCGCTACCTGAAGCGTAGAGTGGATAAAAGTCCCCGTGTGACTGCTGAGGAACTGAAAAAAGATTTGTCAGATGTGGGTATAGAAGTTTCAGCTCAGACAATAAGGCGCACACTGCGTAATGAAGGTCTCCATGCCAGAACCCCCAGGCGCACCCCCTTGCTGTCTCCCAAGAATAAGAAGAGTCGACTGCAGTATGCCAAAAGTCATGTGGGCAAACCACAAAAGTTGTGGGATAGTGTTCTGTGGACTGATGAAACAAAATTAGAACTGTTTGGGCCCATGGATCAACGCTATGTTTGGAGGAGGAAGAACAAGGCATATGACGAAAAGAACACCTTGCCTACTGTGAAGCATGGCGGAGGGTCAATTATGCTTTGGGGCTGTTTTGCTTCTGCAGGTACAGGGAAGCTTCAGCGTGTACAAGGTACCATGAATTCTCTTCAGTACCAGGAGATATTGGATGAAAATGTGATGCAGTCCGTCACACACCTGAGGCTTGGGAGACGTTGGACCTTTCAACAGGACAATGATCCCAAGCATACCTCCAAGTCCACTAGAGCATGGTTGCAGAGGAAAGGCTGGAACATTTTGGAGTGGCCATCGCAGTCACCAGACTTAAATCCGATTGAGAACCTCTGGTGGGACTTAAAGAAAGCAGTTGCAGTGCGCAAGCCTAAGAATTTGACTGAACTGGAGGCTTTTGCCCATGAAGAATGGGCGAAGATACCCGTAGATCGCTGCAAGACACTTGTGTCAAGCTATGCTTCACGTTTAAAAGCGGTTATAACTGTAAAAGGATGTTGTACTAAGTACTAAGATTGAATGTCACTTGGGGGTTGAATAAAAACTAATAATGATGTGAGCACAGAAAAGACATTTGTGGTTATTTCATTATAAACTTAAGTTTATATTTCTCTGACCTACAAGTGCCTCTTTCATGTAAATGTAAGCAAGATGACTGAATGATCAAAATCAATGTCAAACTGGCCAAAACATTCAATTTCAGTGGGGGTTGAATAATTTTGAAGACAACTGTATATATTATGGAAAGCCCCCAATCAAATCGTCAAGGCTTCTCTGAGAATTGGAGCTCCCTATTACTATATCAAGGTGCTTGGTACAGCACCCTAAAAATTACCATAAGCCAGAAAGCTAGAGCAGCACACCAGTGAATTTTTTTCACTGAAAATCTAATTCACCCTATTCAATGTTCACCGAAAGCGAACAGTGAATGCTGGCCAGTTCTCCATTTCATGCTCGCTGCAATTCGCTGGTGTATTTCAATGGGGTTTCACTGGGATTCGCTGAGAGTGTATTCATTGCTAGGATGGCGAACTGCTTTCTCCCTGATTTTTGCCATGAATTCACCATTTTGCATTCGACATCTTTTTAAGGTGAACTGAAAAGTGATCTTCTGTGAAGGGGCATGCTATTTTTATTCATGTGCTTGAAGCACATTAATATACATTTAATAAAAAAAAAATGTAACAATTTTTTTTGTTTTTACACTTTCACCAGCAGGGGACCGGGAGCCGCTCATTAGATATTCATATATTCAATTCACTCTGGTCCCGGCTTGTTACGAGCGAGACCAGAGGAGCAGCTTACTACCCTGGCCCCATGCCCCTCCCGGGGGACAGCCTCTGCTGCATGTGCCCCGGGAGGCCTCCCCCACATATTCTGGGGCAGGCAGGGAGGCTTACATCTCCCTGCCTGCCTCTGTCCCCCGGCTCCCTGCGGCATTTGCCACAGGGGTTAAAATTCACCAGCAGCGAGCCCCTGCTGCATTAAATAGGGTGATTGTGAATGTGCAGCGAATCTTAAACAGGATTCGCTGCACATGGAGAAATATATAATTGAATACTCCCCATAGTGTAATTCCGATACTAACATAATTGAATAATCTTATAATTACTTTGTATAATTGACTTGTGATTAAGTCCCGTACAAAGACCAGAGTTTCATTGGAAATTGTACCACAGGAGATCCCCCGCACACATACATAATTAGAGAACGGATTATACACATTTGCATATGTGTTAACATATTTTGCCCATTGTTACTGGTTATTGCATATTTTACCTAAAATCTAGTGATGGTGCATATTTTTCCAAAGGGTGGTACTTCACGTATTAGGCCCTGCTCCCTTTTCACCTGTGAATTGCAGCACTGCTTTGCCCTGCTGCTGCTGTTCAGGTAGTGGTAGAGTTTGCAGGCCGGGCCAATATGTGCGCAGTGTGGGGGACTTTGGACGTATGCTACGTCTGACACTGCTCTAGGCTGCCAATCCATTTTACTAAATGTCAGTCGGGCTGATGCCATCACGAAGCTCCTGAACCTTTGCCTGCCCCTGGCCTGGGAATTTACGCCAAGAGAGAGACTTCTGCAGCAGAGGAGGCGGGTGGAAGGGTTGTGACATAACGTGGCAAGGAGGAAACGCTGGGTCACAGTGAGTATGCCGCGCAGGGAGGAACTGCACCGCCCTCACACACTATGCTGACATTTAATCCATCGGCACTGTAGATGAGGGTCCGTGTAGTTGATGCCAGAAGAGCCTAGGACGCTTCAGTCTGCTATAGCAGCCAGGAAGAAAAAAAAACAATAAATGATAAACTAGTACCCAAATTCAAATACTGCCCTGCTATTTCAGTGGATGTGGAACGGTCCTTTTCCACTTTTAAAATATTTTGAGTGAAAGACACAATCTTACTACTGAACATTTAGAACAGTACCTGATTTTGTTTACGTTTTCAAGAGTAACAAAATGTTAAATAATTGTTAATTATCAATATGTTATTCTACTGGTTACTAATTTTATGCTGATTTTTAAATAAATAAGTTAAAAAAAAATGTTTTCTTATTTAATGTAGCATATTTTAAGTATTTTTCATGCATATTTTAAGTATTTTTCATGCATACTTGCACGCATAGTTCAAGTTAATCTTTGTCTCTATACATAATATATAGTCCATTCCATATATTCTATGTATTTGTGTGTATGCTTTTGTTTAAAAGGTACCCCCCTTTTCTCCTTTTCTCCTTTAAAAACAATAGAAGCTGTGATAAATTCTGTAGACACCATAACATAATGTGCGTATTTGTTTTATAGAGGAACAATCCGTCTCTGAAGTGTCTGAAAATGTCCCACCAAAAGAAGATTCATTTGGCTCTCTTTCTGGCGATAAGGTGCAGTCTCCACTTACACAAAGATACCAGACCTGTAAAGCAAATCTTCAGAGTACTAGCAAAATGACTCTTTCATCAGAGCATGTGTATAGCCAAGAGCTGAGTTTGCCTGATGGCGTGGAAGTGATTAGCGTGAAACCCTCTGCAGGTAATACATTGATATTGTTTCAATTCAAGTCCAATGTGAAGTAAATCAGGTCCTTGAATTTGTGAGTTTTGTAGAAATTGACATATAGGGGGGTATGCAATGTGCCGCCGCTATTTCAGACATGGGAAATGGCGCCGACTCACTAGTGAAGCGGGATCACGCCAGAATGGGCCCGACTTTAGAAGTGGTCAGGCCCGTTCTGCCCATACGGCCATGGATTTATGCTATCCCGGCTGCAGATCGCCAAACCACAGCCGCTTTTTGTGGCCACACCCCCTTTCCGGCTGTGGTTTGTGGTTCAGACCGCAAACGGGCCAGGATCATGGCTGTCTACAGGGATCGACAGCCGTGATCCCAGATTGCATACCCCACTTAATCCATCCTTGAAAATGCCCATAATGTTATTAAAAATGTGTTCTTTAACTTGTAGAAAAATATCAATCACCGTTATTTGTTTTGCGCCCATAAGTAACAAAATGTCCCTTATTTTTAAGTTTAGAAAAGCTTATTCATTAATATGAATTATTTTCTGTTTTTTTTTATGGTTTACCTTTTTTTATTGTTTCTTAATCATTATTTCTTCCTTTTATTTAGGTCATCTCAGTTCTTCTTCAATATATCCTGTATGTAATGCTCCTTATCTACTAGCAACCTCTTGCTCTGATGGCAAAGTGAGGTTCTGGCGATGCAGAGTGGACTCTGAACTTTCATCTCCTGACCCAGAAAACAATGTCACATATACTTGGGAAGAATGGCCTTTGCTAATTGAAGATGGGTTCCAAAATGGAGCTGTAAGTGTCCCCGGCAGGCCAATTGAAGTGAGCTGTGCTCATACAAACTGCCTGGCAGTAGCATTCAAGCCAGCACCAACTAAAACTAGTTCATCTCAAGAATTCTTGATGGATGTTAGTATCTTTGAATGTGAATCCACTGGTGGCTCTTGTTGGATTCTAGAACAGACCATTCATTTGGATGAATTACGTGCAGTGTTGGAGACGGGAATCAGTATTGACAACAATCTTGTAGCTTATAATAAAAATGATGCATTTTTATCTGCCAATAAGCAGTTCCAGCCAAGCACAAAAAACTTAGTTAGTTTGGATTGGATGTCAAGAGAAGATGGATCACATTTGTTAACTATAGGCATCGGTTCAAAACTTCTCATGTACGGCCAGGTGGCAAGAAAAGTTCAAGAACACTCCTGTAAAGAGGAATTTGCTTTGCAACTCTGGGATACTGCCAAAAACACATCACAGCCCAGATTTGTACTGCTGAGATGTGTGGATTTAGTGTCTTCTGTGGAAGGGTCTCTTCCTTTACCAGTGTCTTTGTCTTGGGTTAGGGATGGGATACTTGTGGTTGGAATGGATTGTGAAATGCATGTCTATTCCCAGTGGCAGCCTTACTCTAAGCAGGATTCAGCTAGCACAGACTCCTACAGTGGCAGCACCCCATCTATAACAAATTTAGTTAAACAAAGCCAGTCTGTTGCCTCCGGTCTCAATCCACCAAAGAAAACCATCACTAGATCAATGACTAGCTTAGCACAAAAACTTATGGGAAAGAAAACCGCTTTTGACCTCCCAGTGGAGATGGAAGACTCTGGGCTCTTTGAAGCCGCTCACGCTTTATTTCCAACTTTACCTCAGTATCACCCTTTGCAGCTTCTAGGCTTAATGGATCTAGGTAAAGTTCGCAGGGCAAAGGCTATTCTATCCCATCTAGTAAAATGTATTGCAGGGGAAGTTGTTGCAATTAACGACAATGAACCTAATCATGAGCGCAGGCTTCGCTCGCTTTCAATCAGCGCCAGTGGAAGCACTTCACGAGACCCCAAAACATTCAGCAAACTTGAGAGTGCGGATTATACAGAAATTGATTCTGTCCCTCCCTTACCACTATATGCCCTTCTTGCTGCAGATGAGGATACCGCATTTACCGCTTCAGTGGAGAAACCCAGCAATCACAACAATTCCAACAAACTGAATGACCACAATGGAAATGCGGAAAATTATGATGAACTTTTCCAAGTTCCCACTATTAGCTCTGAGGAACTTACAACCTTAGAATCTGAAGAGGATAGTAAGAAACCCCAAGTGATTGATTTGTCTCAGTACAGCCACACCTACTTTGGCCCTGAGCATTCCAAGGTTCTGTCTAGACACTTACTCCATTCTAGCTTACCTGGATTGACACGTATTGAGCAGATGTCTCTGATGGCTCTAGCAGATACAATCGCCACAACCAGTACAGATATTGGCGAGAGCAGAGACCGAAGCCAAGGTAATATGACTGTGTCTGTTTTATGTCTTTACATTTGAAATATTTCGGAAAGCACCTCTGTGGATATAAATACTCAATCAATTCGTATAATCTATTTGATAAGGCATATCATTATCTATTGGCTGCTGTATTTCTGGTATTGTGCTTTATCACTTTTCCAAACTGACTCTAGAGATCACGGGGATGAATCGGGTCCAGTCGCAGTTTATGTAAGAACGCAATGTACAGGACCCAAACTGCGTCACTGAATATAGTAAGGCCAGTTGGGGGACGGGGCGTTGGCAGCGATGGCCCCAGTTTCACAAAACGGAGACAATGTTGCCCAAGTTTGGTGGACGTGCCGAGTACAGGGTCTATGTCTTTCTATAGAGATTTCCTGTCTCCATTGACAGAGCTGCAGTGTGTGTGTGTGTGTGTGTTCATGTGTTCCTCAGTCAGCCTATAGTGTTGCAGGTGATCCAATGCTGCATCCAGACAGAACAGAAACACGCACAGGTGTCTGCAGATACCACCAGCTGCATTATTATATGTTAACATTACTGTTTCTTCCTAGTAATGTTATTTCCACCCACATATAAATCACCCTATATGTGCAAAATATTTTTTTTTTTATTGTTTTTAATTATCCTTTATTAAGGGGCAATTTCAGCCCCAATTTTAAGCAATTTGAGCATGGATCGCTACATGAATGTCCCCCCAGCGATGGGGATGCATGGGGCCGTAGGGTGGTGAGGTTTTGCCTATAAGCATAGGCAAAAACCTGCTGAGCAGCGATCGCTCAGCTCACATCGCGGATGTACCACATGTTTGCCATGATGTGTGCTGAGCGATATTGCGTAACCAAAACACAATGCACTGTCGGCTCCCATCACCCTGTGTGTACAGGTTTTAAGGAGCATACACATGGGGCGAGTTCTTCCCCATATCTAAGCACTGTAAGCCCCCAGTGTTTGTGATGTGTGGTACCGTGTGTCAATGTCGCCCACAGGGAAAGACACTGCTTGCACGGTCTTTCCTGATAAGATTGTGGGGTTTTGCTTTTAAGTAAAGGCAAAACCCAGCTGAGCACATATCGCTTAGCACAGATCACAGGTGCTGAGCGATCTTGCTTAAGCAAAATGTCAGCACCAGTCGCACCGTGTGTATAGGGTTTTAGAACCCATGTTTTTCTTGTTCAATTTGTTGAAATCTTGGTTAACATAAAAAAAAAAATTTGTTTATTAAAATAACATGTAACAACAATATGTTCAACTTTTTTTCCTAATAGGTGGTGAGACCCTTGATGAGTGTGGACTGAAATATTTTTTGGCTGTTCGACTTCATACGTTCCTTACTACTTCACTTCCACCAGCTTATAGAGTTCATCTTTCCCTTCAAGGTAACTGAGTTGTTCCTCCTCTGAAACCATGAACCAGTTTATCAGCATTGAAATGCTCAAATATCTTTTCTACGTTTGATGCCAGTATTCTCCGTAATTTCTCCAAACTGTAGCTCTTTAAGTAGTAAAACTGATTCTGATGTATCCTCATACAACTCGCCTCAATAGGCCTTCTAATACGCCAGGTCCTAGGCAACTGCTAGCAATGGGTTTCTTTTTTCATCTTTTTACCTGATGTGACTAGGCTGCAGCAGAAGACTGAAAAAAATCAACCTAGGTTGATTAGGAGCGCTTCTCACCAGCTGTTTCCTCAATAACTAAGCAGCTGTTGAAAAGGGAGTAGTCAGCTCCCTCACAAAAATATACAGAAGAAAAACAAGAAAGTAGCGCTGTATATTGAACCAATTAATAACAAGTGAATCGAATTACTAAAAATTATAACAAATTTAATGGCACAAAGTATACATTTAATCCGGATATATGGATAAAAGCAGCAATGTAAAATAGGGTTAAGACCAAAAATATAATGAGTGGAATTTTAGCACATCATATGACCTGCACTGGAACGGGTATGAGTCCTTGGTGGAAAAGTCCTTGGGTGAACCAATGGGTTTTGGAAGCCGCTGGAGGTTTGAGAGTCCTTTTTGAATTAGGGCAAAGTGTACCCACACATGGAGAAACCTTGACGATGTTTGCGGTGGAAATGTGTCCCAATGTGGTAGGTTCTCCCAGGTTTTGGAACTCAGGTCCAGAGAATTAAGCAGGTAGCAGGGTCCAATGGGCAAGGTTGAAGAATAAAATTCCACACAGCACCTACGCGTTTCGCTAACCCCTGTCAGCTTTATCAAGGTGTCCTTCATTAGTGCTTAGAACAAGTTGGACCAGTTTGCCCTTGAAATACCCCCGGCAGCTCCTCGGGAGGCTGCTTACGATTTGGCACTTGATGCGCCAAATTATATACACAATAAATCGCATGCATATCCCTGGGGAGCTGGCAGAGGTGGGGGGCGGGCAGTGGGGTCCGTGTGGCCCAGATGCCACTGCCCGCCCCCCACCACCAGCTGGCCGGAGAAGGAGGTCCCAGAACAGGTGGTCGGACAGCCAGCACGGAACCACACATTGGATCTGAGTGTACTGTTTTGCACATGAAATTATTCTTTGAACAGTCCCCGGAATTATTAAGGCTACGTAATCATTTTGGGAACTTTTAAGGTGGTTTCTTCATTAAGACCATTTGGTACAATACAATGGAGTTAAATTTATAAATAAGTTTACACTCTCTTTCTACAAAGGTTTGGGGAGTGCAACCCTTCTCACAGGTAGTGATGCATATGTTGCCATACACCTCTTCCACTTAATAGCACTATGGGTGGCCAAACCTGTCCTCAAGAATTACCAGCATTAAATGTTTTTTAGGCAACATGTGTATCTATAGTAGGAATGAATGCAGCTTGTTTGAAAATATGACATTAATGACTACAGCTGTGCACCAGCTAGGTGATTTGGAAACCATGAACCGTTGGTAGATCTCAAAGACCTGTTTAGCCACCCCTGCTCCATGGAATTTCAACAAGGCTTTTGGCTTTTTGAAGCACTTTCCTTTCAAACCATTCAATACTGTGGAGTTCAGTTTCCTTACTTGATTGGCCTGTAGTTTTGCACTGCGGTTTGCAACAGTTTTTGAGAGGTTCTTTCTGAAAGGACAGCTTTAAGATGTCCTCATGGTGGGCCTTCACCCTAAAATGATTATTCATTAAGTTATTTGCTTATAGTCAATGGGCACACTAGAGTGTGTTCCTTGTGTGCTTTTTGTGTTTCTCATGCATTTTCCTTTCTTTCTTTGGCCACCTGGCTTTTATTTGTTTCCAGGCTCCCTGCACCATTGCCCCAAAATGGACTAAGGGAAAATTATTTATAATAGCAAAAACTAGCTAAAAACTAGCTACGATTAGTTGTTTTACAAGTGAGTTTAGGGTCATATAAAATATTTGATTGTCTTCTCCAACTGTGTAAATGATTTCAGCCCACCAGGGCCATATAATTAACTCAGGGAATGAATCCCATTGTGCCCCCAGGTCGTTTCCATCTGTAATGCTTTCTCAGTTCTTTCAGCAAGTTATAGTTCACAATAGGATGGTCAAAATCTATATAGAAGAATCAAACTATCTTATTGGTTTCATGCCATATTTTAAGGGCCTGTATTAACCAAAGATGAGATGTTCACAGAGATCCAACCTTTTAGTAGACTGTTTAAGGGAGTACTACTCGCCTCCTTGGGCGACTAGTATCCTAACTAAATCACTGCCGAGGTCTACAGTCACCCAGTCTCTTACAGTATGTGCATTAACTGCCCATATAAATAATACAGTCTTCAGTTGGGGATAGCAACACTACTCTGACCTTTAATGTATTCATTTGAATTTTAGCCCATTTATTGTTCCAGATTAATAAAGGGATTAAACTGTTGGTTTTATTAAAAATAGACATCGGAAAATATATTGGTGACTGTTGCAAAATATATAGAAATTAGAGTAACGCAATCATTTTTATCAAATTAATGTGACCCCTAACAGTAATAATTTACTCCAAGATTTAAATTTGATGCTTAGGTAAACTAATAACGGCTGCACATTCAATTGCATAAACTCATTCGGCTCTCTCGAGATCCAAATCCCAAGATATTTGAATGACTCAACCCATATTACTGGAAGTGCCATTAGACGGGAGGACCCCGATTTAGATTTTAATGAGAGAATACTTGATTTATTGATAGTCACACCAAACTCAGAGTAAATAACATGTATTTTTATTATATTCGATACATTAAGGGCAGATTTTGCATAATCAAATAAGAAAATCAGCAGATCATCTGCATACAGAACAGCCAGGTTATTGATTTGCATTGCTTTTAAACCCAACAATTTCCAGATGAGATCTTATGGCACATGCCAAAGGCTCAATTGCCAAAGAGAACATACTCGGCGACAAGGGTCAGCCTTTCCTTGTCCCTCTAAATAGAATGAAGACAGAAGAGGTCCAACCATCGATTGATATTATAGCCATTGGATTAAAGTAAAGCAGCTTCACCCATTTTATATAGTTTGTCCCAACCCCGAATTACCTCCCAAAGATACAACCATTCTACAGCATCAAATGCATTGATCGCATCTAATGACATTATTGCTACTTCATTTACTTTTTTCTGTGATATCTTTTAATGTCTAAAAACCTTTTCAAGTTTATAGAAGTTGATTTACCAGGCAAAATCCCAGTCTGATTGGAGTGGAAATTTTTTGCTGTATGTTTATTCAACCTTGTTAACATCATTGCCAATATTTTAGCCTCTGATGGTATTAACGATATTGGTCTGTATGCTTCTGAGTCCGTAGGGTCTTTACCCCGTTTCAGCAAAATAACTATTTTTGCCTCCTGCATAGAGTAGGGACATACACCTGTCTTGTAACAAGATGAGAACCGCTCTAATAATAGTGGGGCAAAGAACTCTACGTATTTTCTGTATATATCAATTGGAATCCCATATAGTCATGGGGCCTCCCCCCCTCCTTACTGAAATCATTCCTAAATGCTGTGCCTATATCTGCTGTGTTATACAGCTTCTTCCCTTCCTTGTCAAATAATTTAGCTATGTGTGTAGGTTTATCTACATGGGCCAGGTACTAAATAGCTGCCAGATCTGTATATATAATTTTTTTTTCTTTTTTTTAATCTTGATGTATTTTATTTGTTTGTTTTACTCTCTATCTCTCCCAGGATTGTCTACTAGTCATTTTGCATGGGCCTTTCATTCAGTGGCAGAGGAAGAGTTGCTTGCCACACTTCCTGCTATGCAGAAAGGAGACCCTACCTGGGCAGAGCTGAGAGCTATGGGAGTGGGATGGTGGGTGCGAAATGTAAACAGTTTACGAAGATGCATTGAAAAGGTATGTGGTGTGCCGTACTTGTATTCAATATGAGGGTAATAAAATATTTGGTTACTATATTGTAGGGGGGTATTTGGTGTTTTTTTTTTTTTTTGTCGTTGAGATGCATTTTTTTATTTTTTTTTGTAATGTAGACCAGATTTTTGTGGTTATGTATTTATTGTATTTAAATTCTGGTTTCTAAGGTTTTTTGATACCTATATGTCCTCATGCACCTATGACACCTTGTGAGACGCATGGCATGATTGAGTCGCTCTGAGAGGTGTAGCCTACAGTCTTTTTATTTCAATTTAGTATTTTATTTGCATTGCCCAGTGCAGCTGTATTTTCTGGGAATCTCAGTTGCTGTTTGGCACAACTGAAGCCATAGTGTAGGAGTACACATCTGTGTGCCAGGGGCCTTGTGCTTGGATAGGAAAGCCTTAGGGCAGTGGTTCCCAAACTGTGTGCTGTGGCACCCTGGTGTGCCTCGGGATACATGCAGGTTGGTGGTCCAGGACCTACGCAAATTGTTTATGGTCATTGTAATAGGCAAAACCTGTGCTGGTGACTGCCAGTCATAGACTATGTGTGTGAACAGAAGTGAATCCTGTCCCTGCGCACATAATTAAACCTAAGGATGATATATAAACACAATTCACATAACTTAAAATTGTTTTCTAAAGTTCTCCGTAAGAGACTATTATCGTAAGGGTGCAGTAAAAAAAATTCTGATACTCCAGGGTGCAGTGATTGAAAAAGGTTTGCCTTAGGGAGTAAACCACCCCAACAATGCCACAGAATATTCAATTGTGTTTATTTGTCAGATAATTTAAACAGTTAGGCTGAGGCCACACATAGTATTGCACTGGGTCCTGCTAGGCAGGGCCACAGCCACATGATCACAACGCAGCATGCTGCTGTAGCACCAGATGGTAAGATGACCGGATCTAAAAGCAAACACATTTCACATAGTGCGACGGTGCTGAACTGTTCCCCTTGAGGTCTGGTCAGCGGTGGAGGACCTTGGGTTGTTGATCCTTGGGTTGTTGATCCTTGTCTGGGTCGCTCTCATTGGCAGTGGTCCGGGTCCCCATTGGCAGCGGGTTGAGAGAGTAAAAAAATTATCATTTAAAATTTGCTGCCGCCAGCCAATTGCTGCTCTCCATGTCATTGAACCACCCCCTTGAGCTGGCTATATTAGCCACCACGAGATGGAGAAGGCAGTCCGAAAGCAGTGGAGAAGCTGAGAAGAGCTCATGAAGACACCAAAGTCCATGCAAAAGGATTTAAAGGCCGCCGCCCCCGGTGAAGGCAGAGATAAATAAAATATTTTAAAAACTAGTGGTGCTTTTATTGTAATATTTCCTTTACAGGTGGGCTATAGGTTCCAGAGGGCCTTTAATGCCCCCATGCTGGTACCTGTGGTTCTCCCTATTACCAGCCTGTGTAGCAGGCTGGTACAAACCTGTAGTCCTGCTGTAAAGGACAATGAGGCAAGTTTATTAAGCTCGGAGAAGTGATAAATTCCAATTGTAAAACGCAACGGAATATGCTGCACTATATAAGAAACTGTAAATAAATAAAGTGTCTGTTTTTTATCACCGGCCAATCAGCTCCTAACTGAAGTTACTGGCTTGGTTTGAAAAATGACAGGTAGGAGCTGATTGACTGGTGATAAAAACCAGACACTTTATCACTTCACCGAGCTTAATAAATCTATCCGAATATAACTTTGGAAACCAGCTATCAACTCCACACCCATCACCCAGGTGTGTGGGGGATAGCTTTAGAACAGGCCTGGGGTTCCCTAAGTAAAAGATGATTACCCAAATGAACCAGCAACAAAATTTGTTGCGCTATATAAGAAACGAAATAAAAATAAATAAAAGAAAATGCAAGTTCTATAACTTACTGAGGAAGTACATTTTTGGTGGTTGTTTTCAGGTTGCAAAGGCAGCTTTCCAGCGTAATAATGACCCTTTAGATGCGGCTATTTTCTACCTGGCTATGAAGAAGAAAGCAGTGATATGGGGATTATATAGGTGAGAAACATTGTTATTTTATGTACTGTTTTAGGTGCTGAGAATATTTGTTTAATATACAATCTATTGATTTTCAGTTATGCTAATCTATTCTGATGAGAAATGTAGTTCAGCATAGATTTTCTAGTATTTGTTATGTGAAAGTGTGTAATTCTAAAGGCTTACTAATTCCATAATATTAATTAGCGTTTACGTAAAAAAAAAAAAAAAATCTTCTTATTATGTCCCATTTGTATTGTGCGGTACAGTATGGCACTATTTTGCGAACTAGGGTTCCATTAAAATATTTCCCTCTTTGGATCTTGCCATTTACCTGTTTCGTTGTGCGCACAGCTTAAGTAAATAACTCCAGTCAAATCATTTTTGTGCATGAGACCAATTGTTAGTAGAGCATTGTAGTATAGTGCAATGCTCCCTCTAGCTCAGCGAAGTACATTTCCATACAATTCATTTCTGTAAACGGTCCTGATGCTTGGATTTAAATGTTTAGCACATATATGTGTCATTTACTGTAATTTCTCATTTGTTCTGCAGATGGTATTGTAATCACAAGTATCTATACTTTTTTATTTCTATATAATATTCTAGGTCTCAGAGAGATGCAAAAATGACTCAGTTTTTTGGGAACAACTTCAGTGAAGACAGATGGAGGAAAGCCGCTATGAAGAATGCATTCTCCCTGCTCGGCAAACAGCGCTTTGAGCACTCTGCAGCTTTCTTCCTCCTTGCTGGATCCTTGAAGGACGCTGTGGAGGTTTGAAGAGCTTATGAATCACATGAAATAAGGAATACATTCATACTTTACTATCCAGGGTCTTTTGACATATGCTGCTGATTTATATTTATAATATGAATGTTATGGTGTGTACACACGGTGAGATGTGCCGTGCGGTGCGTTCCCCGATGCGATCGCACGGCATGCATGCGATGGCATACAATTTTGACTATATAGTGCAGATCTGCACTGTATAGTCAAGGCAGCCAAGACTTTCTGCCGTGCGATACAGGAGCGCGCGTCGGGATCGCATGCAGATCGCAAGGGTTAAAACCCGTGCGATACCGATGCAATACTGACTATATAGTCAGAATCGCAAGGTTATTGTACCCGTGTGTACACACCATTAGACTGGTAAAATGGTGTTTTTCATTACTTTCTCATCCATGCTTGGAGCGGGGAGAGACTGACATACTATTGGGTAGTATATATAAAAACAGTCCTAAGCTCTCAGAATTAAGTGGAAGAGATTTTATGGTGAAATAAAGTTTATCTAATGTCTACAATTGTCTTTGCAGGTTTGTCTTGAAAAATTACATGACATTCAACTTGCTCTGGTGATATCCAGACTGTATGAATCTGAATTTGAAAAGTCTTCAGCTTATAAATCTATTTTGCAAAAGAGAGTGCTAGGGATAGAGGCACCCGGCAAAGATCCCACTCTGTCCTCTATGCACCCGGACCCTTTTGTGCGAAGCATGACTTACTGGATCCTGGAGGATTACAGGCGAGCCCTGGAAACGCTGCTGAAGCAGCTGGTCAGAGAAGAAGGTAATTACTTGTTGTTTTGTTTATGTGTTCGCTAAATATGTTAATAACATTTTCTATAGTTCTTCATGACAGTAAATGGTGATAAATGTTTGCAGGAAATCATACAGCAATACGAAAAAGGAAATGGTCACCCGTATTTTCAAAATAAATGCTCTTTCACTACTGAATTGAGGCCACTTCCTCATCTGTTTTCAGCACTTTTGTAGTGTTTGTGGCATTACGCTGGAGACAGATCAAATATGTATTAACCCTTTGAGTGCCAAGGTTGTATTGACATGTGCAGAATATCCACTAATAATGCCAGGGCCAAAGTTAAGGTATATGAATCACTTTATTTATTGCCGGCAAATGATCCAAAGTCAATTAATTGAAGGTTTAGTTAAATATTGCGCACAAAAACAAAAAGTCACAGTGAGCGAGGCTGGCATTTTTAGCAGATATTTTGCACATCTCTCACAGCAACGTTGGCACTCAACAAACACACACATTAGACAACCTGAGCATATGTGGCCTGATTATATAGATACAGTATATGCAGTGTTGTAGCTTGAACTTTAGGATTGGTCCATATCCAAGGCGGCAAACAGTGTGTGATTGACGTAAGAGGATGAGTGTAGTATGTAGTAAGGGTTCTACACTAGGTAACAGTTGATAATTGACTTTCTAGGAGGTTGAGGTTTGAGCCCTTGTAAAGGAGTAGCAGTCGCTGCATACTTTTAGTGAGTGGGGGAGAGTTACGGATACTGAGTGCAGAATCTTACATGCATATGTGAAAATCATTTGTATAGTAAAGTTACAATTCACATACACGTCTTATATCTGAGGTTTCTGACAGTAGCCATGTTTATCTATAACCAGTGAGCAGATGGTGATTTCATACCTGTAATTAATATAGTGTATTTTTATCAGTCACTTAAACACCTTGGGTAATGTCACTTATAACATCTATTGATTAGTAAATACATTTTTTGTGTGCAAACATGGGCACACACTTGATGATGGCAGCCACCTGAAGGTACTTTATTATACTATTCCTAAAAATTTTCTGACAAAGACAACAACTGGGTACACTGAACCAAAGGCGTAACTCTAGGAGGCAATGGAGTCATCTGCCGCCGGGCACCTGCTCCTAAGGGGGCACCTCTCCTCCCCAGCAAGTTGGAATCAGAATTAAGTCATCAATATTACTTCTGTGGCTGACTCCCCCTCTTAGCAGGACCATAGACGTCACACTCACTATTTTAAACATAATATACATACATACATACATACATACATACATACATACACTTGCATACATATATTTAAATAAGGTGCTGTGTGTGTGTGGGGGGGGGGGGGGTGCACCGCACTGCACCACACCAATATTTATATTTCCTCCGGGCAACTGGGACGAACTTACGCCACTGCATTGAACAATCAGAAAGCAATGATGTCACTAAGTAGCCCAGTATATTTTTGGTTTTTGAATAAGGGATATTGAACCTGTGCTGTTGTTTTTTTGTTAATGCTGTGTGACATTGTTGTTTGTGAAACAGATGATAGCTGGAATTTGTCCTCAAGTTGTGATCCATCAGTCTTCAATTTCTACAATTTTCTACGAACACACCCTATGATATTGAGACGGCATTTTGGGGCTTCTGAGTCCTCGTCTGTGAAGATGCATCTATCTGTTGAAAATGCTTTAGCTGACAAAATTAACCTCGGTGAAAGGAGGCTATTCTTTACCACTGCACACGCTCATTTAAAAGCTGGATGTCCAATGTTGGCACTTGAAGTATTATCAAAAATGCCCAAGGTAGTAAAACGGTCAAAACCATTAATTCGGACTTCAAGTTTCATGGATACAAGCAAGGTGTCCACACCGTTGTCTCCCTTGATGGAAGAGAAGAAAGACTTGGCCTCTAATTTTGATTGGGCAAGCCCTGTGGTCAACGGTGTATCTGACTTGTCATCAGAGAAGCAGTCCAACTCTGTCCTTTCATTTGACTTTAGCCAGCCCTCAATGGTAATTGATGATGACCCTTTGGAATTAACATGGGATAGTGATCCAGATGAATCAGAAGAATCTGGTTTATCAATGAAGGATTTACAGCCCTCACACAGTGCAGAAAGTGTTCTGCCTGGAGCAACCACATACTCTGAATCTACAAGCATTGATGAAAATGATGTTCTGAGTCCCTCTGAAGATGTGATTGCTGCACAGTTAAAATTTAGAGCATGTCTAAAGATTCTCACTGGGGAACTACGGACATTATCCACTGGTTATGAAGTTGATGGTGGCAAACTGAGATATCAGCTGTATAACTGGTTGGAAAGAGCAGTTCTCGCTCTTCAAAAGATTTGTGATTACAATGCTAATATGGAAGAATTGAACTCTGTTGCCACTGATGAAGATTCTTATGAAGACAGTTCAGCTAACTCCTATGACCAAGCGAATACAAAGCAGAGAAATGAACTCCTTCAGAGAAGGCAATGGCTGCTAAAATTCCAGTCGCTGCTGAGAATGTTCCTCAGTTTCTGTGTTCTACATGGGTCTCATGGTGGCGGCTTGGCCTCTGTGCGAATGGAGTTAATATTACTTCTGCAGGAATCCCAGCAGGTATTTTTTTTTGTTATTTCTTATGTGATCTTCAAATATGACCTCATACACTCTTGCTGCAGTCATGTCAAAGATCCATTGTCCTCACTGGTCCCATGACACTTTTGTGCCGAGCATCTTGCTTACGCTAGTGTGTGTCTTCATTGCATTGGTTTTTATACAGAACTGCTTCTTGATGTTTCATCTAATTGCAATTAAGATTCACATTCAAGCTGAAGGCACTTCCCCATTTGGCGCCCCTCACACCGAGTGATGCATTGAGGCTATGTGTATGAGGACACATTTTTACCATTATTTAACTTGCACCAGTATACAGATGGAGCCCTTCTCATTCAGGCAGGGGCTGATTCGCCAACCGCCGGAAGGGGATGCGCGCGCACAAGACACAAAGCCATCCCCTTCAACCGGAGCTCCACCGGGGTCCCCGCTACATTGTCGCCGTACCCCACCTTCCCCCCTAACCTTGCCCGTCTCCCTGAAGTGGGAAAGCGCATGCGTGTGGGACGCTTGCGGGTCAGTCAGATGTCTGGTGGTCTGGCGAGCCCCAGCACTGAATGAGCCGCGCTACATCTGTATGAAAAGTTTTATTGTTCCTCAGTGAGAAAAACAAAATAGCAATCTAGCAAATATGATACCTTTTAATGGCTAACAAAATGAACATCTGTATGAACATATTGTATTTATTGCTTTTGTTATGTGTTATTTTCAGTATAGCATATTTTTCATTTGGTTGTATAAACTACAATTAAATGGTCACATTAATGCCAGAATACATTTTTATATATTCCTCAATTTAAAGTCTGAAGTAGGAGGTATTGAAATATAAATGTTTCGGTACTTATAAGTCAGTTGGGCGCCCACTATAGCTAGTACGCTCATACCCCCACTATCCATGTCGGCATGGAGTTGATTTTATATAGTGTGGCGAGCCACCGAGCCCAAAGCGTGGCGAGCGGACGCGGAAAACTAAGCAGATAGCTTAGTGGGCACCCAACTAACATATAAGTACCAATGTTTCTAATTCCTTTTACTGTATAATCTCTCTTTTTTTTTTTTTAAATTAAGGGCGTATTCTGCTCGGGATTTCATAAGTAATTTTTTTGTATAGTGAAATAGAACAGATAACAAGTTATCTGAGAGTGGCGCCTGTATTAGAGCTGCTCTGCCGAGCTGCAACTAGAGAAGGGGATGTCATTCCCTTATGATAAACATGCACAAACGGGGGACTATAATTCACAAGGGAAGCGGTACATCTGTCAGAATGAACTTAGGTCTACAGTCATTAGGTCGACCCCACTAGGTCGACTGGCAGGAAGGTCGACCTGACTTAAGGTTGACATGGGCCAAGGTCGACATGACTTAAGGTCGAATTTGCATAAAGGTCGACATGGGGAAGGTCGACTGGTCATAAGGTCGACATGGGTTTTTCACTGTTTTTTGAGCCGACATGTGCGAGACAGGCGGTATTTCATGCCCTACCATCCACTAGGGCGTGGTGGGAGAAGAAAATAGTGTGCCGAGCGCAGCGAGGCACCGATTCTCATTGCCAACTGTGTCCATGTCGACTGTGTCGACATTCGGATCAAAAAACAGTGAAAAACCCATGTCGACCTTATGACCAGTCAACCTTCCTCATGTCGACCTTTATGCTAATTCGACCTTGTCGTGTCGACCTTAAGTCAGGTCGACCTTCCTGCCAGTCGACCTAGTGGGGTCGACCTAATGACTGTAGACCTAAGTAAATTCTGACAGATGTCCCGCTTCCTGTACTCACAATTACACAGCTAAAGTATCTACTAGGATTTTGTTAAAGTTTTTATTTTCCTTGCTATTGTTATATTTATTTGTGGCACAACAGCCTGTTATTTAATTAATAAATATGTTTTCTTTCATAATTGCTACCCTGGCACTAACCTATTTTTCAGCATAACTTTCCCCCCTCTTTTTTTTTTTTTTTTTTTTTTGCATAAGTCATTTTATTCTTACACATGATGTTCTGTATCATTTTCCATCGATAACAAATTTGTATTTTTTTCTATTTTTTAGGATTGTGTAGTGATCTCTAATACTCAAACAGAGCAGACATCAATTCCTCTACTGTTTGCTTGTACAGCTAGTGCCAAAATTGTTGTGGCCAACCCTTTACTGCACCTCTCAAACTTAACCAATGACATATTACATGCCATAGTGAATCTCGATTCGCCCCCTCATCCCGATGTCCGCCATAACAAGGTAAGCGGCCATCAATCTCAATAGATTAGATTACAATTTTACAAAATGGGCCTGATTTATACAGATGTGAATTGCAGTAATGTACAGGGGCTTCCATTGTTTCTTTCAGATTTATGTAATGCATACTCTGGCTGCATCCCTTTCTGCTTGTATCTATCAGTGTCTTTGTGGAGGACAAGCCAACAGGTACGGCACATATTGTTGTGTAAACTTCCCTATTTTTAAAGTTTAGTTTCATACATTAAGCCCTTAACAACACTATTGAGCCAAATCCCTCTGCATTCTCAAATGATATTTTCAGACTAAATATAAATAACTGCTTAAAATTGTGGTGCCCAAGTATTCAATATTGGGGCATGCGCAGGGAAGCCAGGGCTGCCGATAAGTAGAGCCGTTAACGCTGGGCATAACGGCTCTCCTTATCGGCTTGGGGGTGGGTTTTAATACATTTGCCCATAACGGGTGCCCGCTTCTCCACGTTATGCAGGAGAAGTGGGACCCGTTATTTTAAAAACGGTAGGAGCAGATTGATACATCTGCCCTATTGTGTGTAATGTACAGACACTGGCCACTGTTTCCTCTCAGCTCAGGTAATGGCTGCTCCACATTGTGTTAATCAGGTTCTCTAAACGCTGAGCACCTCTTGCTTCCTCACTGCTTCCATGGTAACAGGGAGCTTCTTCTATCCTGAGTGAAATGTGATAAATGATGTGGAATTTTGGGGATATTATTTGACAAGTTGAGGGGTGTAGTCTTTGTGCAACTGGGATGGAATGTGGTGCAGTGAATTGCTATAAAAACCAGATAGCTATAAAAACCAGATAGCTGCCAATAGGTCAGGGCATTTTGGTTCAGTTCCTGTATTCTAGGTGGCTGCCAGTAGTTGCACGGTTACCCACAGATTGATGCGTAAGATGGAATGAAACTGGGGGTTTTTGTTTTGTTCTGTCTTAATCTATTTGCTGGATAAAGAAATAGGAATGAGATACTGTTTTCATTATAAGTAATGGCTTTTTCAATGTCTTCAGTTATTGCCAACCT
Source organism: Crinia signifera (assembly GCF_055691185.1). Lineage (NCBI taxonomy): Eukaryota > Metazoa > Chordata > Amphibia > Anura > Myobatrachidae > Crinia > Crinia signifera. The sequence goes on along the minus strand of NC_139217.1, from coordinate 394,103,293 downwards.
TATAGAGAGATTTTCAAAAAGTAGAACCCATGTTAGACACCCTTGATGTAAAGCATGTCTTAGTTGTGTGTTTGTTTTTTCCAGTTCCTCCTTGCCAACCAATCCATTTACAGGCATGGTGTACCAGAGTGTGCTGCTTATCCAAAGGCAACCACTAAGAACAACAAGTATGGATGAAACGGTGATACCAAACACCTCTCCAGCTCACTGGCCAGGTAATATAGAACACCTCGTTTCACTGGTAATGCATATTTCTTACTTTAATCCCGCTTAATTGCTATGTAACGCAATAATCAATATAGCTTGTTTTAACTCCTTGGAGAGTGGGGAGAAGTGTGCTTGCAACGGTGTGGAAAAATCGGCAACAGCATCTCATCGTTTTTTTTGCCCTTCTTACCTCGTTCCTGTGGATTTTGGGGCTGTGGAAAAATCAGCGATTTAGTTTGGTATATTGCTGCACGTGCTTGCATAGCGCGCCGACTATTGGCTAATTGTATTGACCCCTATTTGTCATCATTTTTTTTACATAGATATACTCTGTAAGCAGGACTCTCACAACACATGGTTTTAAACCATTAAACCTGATTAACAAGATTAAATGTTTTTAACTACAAAAGAAATAACTAAAAACGGATAAAATAGAAAGGCTTGTAAAACCAAACATATTCTACCTATTTTTTTTATTATGGTTTAAACTTACAACATACCGTTAACATAGTGCACATATCGGGTATTCTATCGAAGGGTAATTTTTCAGGCGTTTACCAAAGATTAAGGGGCCCATTTACTAACATTTTCCTAAAAATGTTTAAAAAGGGTGTTACACTTGAATTTACTAAAAGGCATTTGGAGCAGTTTTCGTGAAAAAATGTTCCAAACCCCTCAATTCACTTTTTTAAAATATATATTCTATAAGCAGATCGCATTTACCATACATATAATGTGAAACGTGATCTGGCCAAATTTAATTTAAGAAAAAAAAAATGTGCATTTGACCGTTTAATAATAATACCCACTTCAGTTGCCCGAATCACAGGGTTTAGATGCGAATTGGTAGCATCTGCACAGCTTTCGCTGCTCCTAGGCAGAGAAAGGTGTGCAGGAACTGGGCACCGTGATCAGCTGTGTGTATCCGATGAACACACAGGAGGGTATGCAATCCGGGATCACGGCTGTAGATCCCCCGCCAACAGCCGTGATCCTGGCCCGTTTGCGGTCTGATCGACCACAGAACGACAGGTAGGATTCAATGTCCCGCCTGCCACTCTGTGCAAAGGGAGTGTGGCCGTTATCGGCAGAACAGGCCTGACGGCTTCCAAAGTCGGGTACGTTCTGCCGTGATCACGCTTCAATGCTGTCGCTAAAGACAGCATATAATAGGGAGCCGCCGCTAGAAATAGCGGTGGCAGATTGCATACCCCCCACAGGCTGTTCACAGTGTGCAAAAAAAACATACTCCCCTCCCCATAGTGGTGAGTATAAATCAGCGGAGGGAGGGGCTGCTGCTAGTGGCGGCGCATAGGCCGTACAGCATCGGGTATTTTTCCTGAAAGATATTCCAATGGTGCTGCAGAGACCCATCGCGAGCTCTGTCTCTGCATGCGATAATTAATACATCTGTGCAATGTATTCAGTTAGCGCAATGCAAGTTTTCCCAATATTATCACATCAAATCCGAATCCTCAGATGCGGATGGAGATAAATGGGCCCCCTTCTTCTGTTTACACCTCCATATGCTGCAAGTAAAATCATCCTACTATTAGTGTTTGTTCTAGCACCCGCTATATTTGAAAAAGCATGCAGTTCCTGTTCCCTGCCTGGGGTGTCGCTGTCTGCTGTGGTGTTTCTAGCACACGTCTGGTTTGCATATCAGTGCTGATATACAGACCACATTGTGCTAGAAGCACTACAGCAGACAGCGACACCCCAGGCAAGGAAGAGGAACTACATAGGTTTTTAAAGATAGCGGGTGCTAGAATGAACACTACTACTATGACATACTGTAATACACAAAACTACCATAAACTGATCTGCCAGTTTATGTAATTCAATTAGACCCTATATGTTAGATAGTTAGAAGGATAATTTTGTAAAAAAAAAAAAAAAAATTGAGGAGAATTACAAGGGCATTTATGAAAACAAATCTCTTTGATCCAAAAAGCGATATAGGATTCGTTTCAGTAGAGAAAACTTTATTTCTGAGACAACTTTTAAAAAATTGCAAAAAGCTTTTAATGCTTCATTCACCCCTATATTGATTTGGCCTTGTATCCATGACAACATCATTATTTTTTTTTTGTAAAGCACCACACATTGCAACACCATACAGTCAGAATCACAAATCATAAACAATACAATTCCACACAAAGAACAAATACAGATGAAGACCGAGGTACTGTAGGAACTTCAAGGAGGTTCAGTAAAGCAAGTTTTGTATACTTTTACTTGCTGTTTTATATTTGTAATAAAACAGGACAGTTCGTATCATTTATGTAAATAGGGCCTACACGTGGTCAAAATTGAGTAAATCAATTATATTAATAACTAAATTATGTTTTGTGAGGTTTTATTTGTTTTCTCCGTTTGCCTATAAATAGATTCTTAGTTGGGAACTGACATTCTATTCTGAAAACATGTTCAAATTTTGTCTATTTAAAAGCACAGTCTGAGCTAGCTTGAAAATAATTCTGTATTTCTCCTAAAACTGTAGGGATCAGTGCTTTAATCCGCCTACTGAATTCTGCTGGAGAAGAAGCCCAACCTGGGCTTACTATCTTGTTATGCGAGATCCTTACTGCTGTGTATCTGAGCCTGTTCATCCATGGATTAGCCACTCACTCAAGCCAAGAGCTGTTCTGCATCGTTGCCCATCCTTTGAATGATAAAATGTGGTCTGCAGTCTTTGGAGGCGGAGCTCGAATTCCATGCAGAGGACAAATGCCTGTTAAACCAGTCAAAGGTTAGTTTATTATACAGTAATTCAATATTTATTGCCCAAAATACTGTAGCTGGTATAACTTGGAATGCTGTATAAATATATGGAAGCCCATATTTTTTTATTTGTGTTTTTGTGATGTTTATTTGTATGTTCTTGTGTCCCAGTATTGTCACTTTGCAACATGGTTGCATGTTATACACAAATCAAGTCTGTTTCCGCCAATTTACTGAATTTAGATTTTTTTTTCTTTACTTTAAAAAAGTTAACCTATTTTAATATTTAGTACTGTGAGGCAGAATGTGGTCTGCTACACTGACAAAGAGCATTGAAATTAATAGTAATCTTTCAGTGACCATAATAGTAGTTAAATATTTTATTAAATAGCTAGGATCTAAGATGACTGGTAAACACAGCTGGTTAGTTCTTTGTGTAAGACTCTGTTTTTTACAAACCCTGCCATTACAGTCCAGATTTTAAGGTTATCAACGCTTGAGCACACATGACTTAGGGGGTTATTCTGGTTTGCACAGGGGACTGATTTTTAGCGTCTGCTCATGAGCAAAATTTGCAGCATTGCGTGTGGACCAGAATATGGTCCTTAATTCGTGTATCAGTACACTTATTTAGCCATCCGGAACCAAGCATGGATAGCCTTAAAACCTGGACTATAATGGCGAGGTTTGGAATCCTGGATGGCATAATTAAATCTAATTTAAAAGCTGGTTGAATATGAACTTGAAAATATGTTTAGCCTCTGTCCTAGTAGACTTGAATCTCTACATATTTGATCTTTCCTGGGGGTAGTGGTGAGTACACCCGTAGGGAGTTTGCTTAGCTTGAAACTAGGGGGCTCAATGTATTTGAGAGAGCTGTAAATTTCAGGGAGGTTTTTTTCAAAACAGTATATAGTCAACCTGTAAGTTAACACTTGTTACTTTAAAATGCACATTATTAAAAATGTCTATTTAAATTTGCGTAAAAAAATTCTGTGAAAAACGTTTTTGGAAGCTGCAAGAGTATGAAAATATGGAATTAGAATGAATCGCAATACCTTAGGCCAACCTTGTCCCCTTCTTACTTATAGATATGGCTGCTAAATATAAATATAACATGAATAACCCATTTAAAGCTTAACTGAATTCAGATATGTAAAATTTCCCATATAAAGCCAGCAGGTACAGGTCTTTACTTCTGAGACTGAGCCAGCAGGTACAGGTCTTTACTTCTGAGACTGTCCACTGCAGCTTTGTTAGAGGTAATGTTTTTTATGTGCAATACGTAGATGTTATTATCCATCCTTTACTCTCTAGTACCCCCCCCCCCGACCCCGACCCCCAAAATAAACCTCCCGGTCACCACCTCCGAGAATATGATGGTTACGTATATTTTAGTTTTGTTGTACTGTTTTCAATTCTGAATGACCAATACCGATGTTGCCATTGTGTGTCTTGTCACTATTGTTGCAATTTTCCATGTATAGATATTTGCATTACATATGTGTGTTGTCCTAATCACCTGCCCTGATGCATTAATCTTTGAATCTGCAGCATATAATTTATTTACTAGAACACTATCAGTCGCACACACTCCGAAATGCTCTATGCCACCAGCCCTCCAAGACAATTACTTCTTGGTGTACAGACAAATATCCTGAATACAGTAGATTGGGTCATTAGAAATCTATTCATAAAACCTACTTTAGGAACACTCCATACTGTATATATAGCTATAGTGTAGACCTACATTTAATTAGAACTAAAGGCAAATGTGCTGTTACAGCAAATAGCTGAGGCAGCTGGTTTTGCAGTAGATTGCTGTGAGTATGAAATGATGTGAAGCCCCAAATCAGTTTAATAAATACAAGTTCAGTGTCCAACATTCCACTATGTGCCAACTAACTTGAATATTTCCTATCTATACTGTATGTTCTCTATTTCAATTTTAAATTTACACATTTCAAAAGTCTCTTGAACAGGCTAGTGCACAATCCCATCTGATGGGTATGTCCTTTTATGTAACATACATACTTGGTATGGAAGAGCAAGTTTTTATTTTTATTGGTACAGTATTATCTGTCATTCTACTAATGTTGTATGTTCTGGACCAGTTCATTCCATGCATCTTGTTACTTTGAGTAATATTACTACAACCTAGTGGGTGTTTGTATATGAAGATATATACATACACCCATATATAAAAATGTTTATTTTTTTGATACTTGTGTAGTAGACGGGCGCCCACTAAGCAATTTGCTTAGTTGGCTATTCTGCGTAGGAAAATCGCATTGCAATGCATGGGCCATTTTAAGGGCCATGCTATGTGATGTGATTTTCCTATGTAATTTATTCACTGCTATCTTAGCCCTGGGGGATCGCATCGCACCTTCCGCAAAATCGCTTGCGATTTTATAGGGTGTACGATGCATTATATTAACTATACAATAATATCATTGTATGACATACAATGAGGTTTTAGGCACCCCCCACACCCGCTATCCACGGCACCCCAAAGCGTGGCAAGCAGCGGCGGAACGCGTTCTCCGACCTCTTCATACCCCCACTATCCATGTCGATGTGGAGTTGATTTTATATAGTGTGACGAGCGCAGCGTGCCACCGAGCCCGAAGCGTGGCGAGCGGACGCGGAATACATGTAAAGTAATCGCTGCGCTCGCCACACTATCTAAAATCAACTCCACGCCGATGTGGATAGTGGGGGTATGAAAAGGTCGGAGGACATGCTCCGCCGCCCCTCGCGGGGCACGCTTCGGGGTGGTGTGGATAGTGGGGGGGTGGCTAAAACCTCATTGTATGTCATACAATGATATTATTGTATAGCTAATGTAATGGCATCGTACACCCTTTAAAATCGCATTCGATCGAATGCGATTTTGCGGGAGGTGCGATGCGATCCCCCTGGGCTAACAGAGCAGTGAATAAGTTAAATAGGAAAATCGCATCGCATGGCCCTTAAAACGGCCCATGCGATTTTCCTAAGTTACCGTACGTATGCAAATTGGGCGCCCGGCTACTACAGAAGTACCATTTTTTTCTATGATTTCAACTCTACACGTACTGTTAATAAAGTGTACACATCAGGTATCTAGGGTGTTTCTTGTTCTGCTCACGGCTCCATAAGCTTCAAATAGAATCAGTGTTCCATGATCTTTCTAGCAGTTGTGTGTAGTATTGTACAGTAGCTGGAGTTCACTGGTGGGGGGTGTTGGATGTCTTTTTTTTTTATACTGTAGCTGAGCCTGTAATACTTGACCTTCTTTATGCAAGGGATCTTATGTAGTTGAGAGGAGAAATGTAGGTGCAAAAAAAAGGCGAATGGATATTTGGTTGGTGCATTTTTAACCATTTGAAGTCCAACGTCTAGTCAGGCTCAACAGCCCTAGTGCTAGTAGCAGATCCAATGGTGAGCCACTTTAAAATAAGAACTTAAACATTGTTCAACATTCAGTGTAGACCATTTTTGAATTAAAAAAAAATTACAATTACTTTAAACCAGACTGTTTGAATTGCAAAAAGTTAAAGCAGCATTGTATGTATCTATGAAATTCAACAATATAACCAGATGTTCCATGCGATCAGCCTTGGAACTAATCCAAAGTCTCATTCAAGGCCTTATATTCTGCGGTGTTGTGCTTGTGCAGTTTTTATTAACTTGCATATATGTAACTTTTTTTGCTCTAAAATGAAAAATGTTATCTGGTGAAGGCACATTTCTAGCAGTAAACCTACAATACTGCTTCAGCTGCAATATGTTAAGTGCAGTAAGTTTATCAGCATTAACTTGGTTGATTAAAATACCTATGATGTCAATAACTGCAGTTTACTCAAGTGCTTTATTAAAACGCTTTTATAGCCCCATTTGTGCACTGAATGTTTTCTCTCTTTTTTTTTGTTTTGGCAGGAAAATACTTTTCTATTCCTAGCCCTCATCAGGTAGTTGTGTTCTCCATGGAATGTGTTGGCTTTACCAAAGCCCTTACTGCCATCAGTACTCATAGCCCTCCCAGCCCTGCAGGCAAGGACCTAGATTTTAGTTGAGGTCTACATGCTGATTATTCCATACTGAGGCGATAGGACAGCACTTAGACTTCTGTTGTGTGCGTGTCCAAGGCTGCATTTCTTTTTCTTTCTATGGATTTCTAACTGTGATACAGCAACAAAACAGAAATGTATCATGGAGTAGCAGTCTCTATGAATATAAAGAGTATGCTTTTAGACAAGTGTATACAGTGTAAGACAGCTGATCAGACAATGCAATATTATTGCAGTTCCAGCAAAAGCTGCGGTTATTAAATCACAGCATATTCCTACATGCAGACAGCAGCTCTGTAGGATACCAGCACATTTTATTCTAAATGTGGCATGCAAACTGTTAGAAATCCATATAAATTTGTTTCCGATTTTGTTTATCTACTATATACATTCTTCCGTACTAACCTGTAGTTTCACTAGATGTGTGCTGCCATGAATACAGTGTATCTTTGTGTATGGTCATGCTTTTTTAATTATAGTGCAGGCTTTGCGCTGATTTGTTTGGACAGGGCTTCCCCCTGCTGAAGAATTTAAGTGGATGAGCTCTTCTTAAAATGTGCCTTACCGATGCAAGTCAAAGTCCTGTTTGTTATGTTTAGTAGTAATCAGGTATAAGTGAATGTGTTGGCTGAGTAAACCCTTCCAGTAGTCGTGTTGTCAGAAAGTTCTTACAAGGGATTCCCACAGTTATATGTTTGCTTAATGGAACCCACCTCCCTTTTGCCCATTTGTGGTGTCTGAGTGCAAATCTTTTGTTAAGAACAAATTTCTGCCTTTTAAGAAAAAAATTCAGAAATGTTGTTATGCTTGTGTGATGTTTACTTCTTTGTGTGTGTTGCTGTGACCACCCCTTCCCTTATTTCTCAATGTTAATTTTTTGTTTAATCTGACCAGGTTGTTTTTGTCCTGCATTTAAAGGTATTTTAAGCCTTTAAAGTATGTTGTACTGTGTTTTTTCTGCAACTGACACATAGTTCAGAAGTATATAGTCTTATCAAAAACACATAGCGTACATTTTGAGCAAGCTTTAAAAAATGTCCGTAATCCAAAGGCCTATACACACTAGGCTATGTTGAGCTGAAAGTAGCTCACTTTTGGCGCTATCGCCTAGTGTGTATGGCCGGGTGATGAACGCTGATGCGCACTCCATCATCATTGGCAGAGTGAACCACTTTCCACCGTCTTCTACTGTGGGAAGTGGTTCACCTAAACCCCACCATGAAAATCGCTATATCTGGTGAAAATCTCTTAATGTGTATTCATTGAGCGATTTTTGAATCCAGTGACTTTCACATGATCGCTCTGCATACACACTGGGCAAAATGCCCATTGTGTATGCACTATTATTTATAGGTGATGTGAGAACTTGCCCTGCCTCCTTTCCTAAAATATATTCAAGTGCAATAGACTAAACACGGTCATCTATGAAAACATAGTTTTGTGTTGTAAAGAGTTTTTCTTATTAGTCTTATATTAACAGTATCATCATATGCTTCTGTATCTCCTTCATATTGCATTATGCTTTACAGCTGTAGAGAAGCTGTTCCCTGCTTTTGGTTTTAAAACCAGAGTTTTCATGTCAGACCTCACCCATTACACTTTAAGTTGGGCATGTGCATGCAGTTTGTGCATGTTTTTTGGATGTTGAATTGTGCCAATGCAGAATAATATTGTGTTTCAGATTAAGTATTGACATCTTTACTCACGGTAAGTTGTTATCTGTTTACACGTTTGTTAAAGTATTAGGTCACTGCTTAAAGCAGTGCCAGTTTTTTATTCTTTAGTATTTACTTTAATTTCAATTTTATCCAATTATATGATTTCCTTCCTTAAGATCTTCTAATTTGTTGGGGGGAATTCGGTTAGGTACAGTTTCACGTGATACTCCTGCACATTACGGTGGTATTCGGGCAGCGCCGCAAAGCTGGGGACTTGTGCTGTCATTGCCCATGTTCAAACACCGCGGCAACGGCTAAATTACCCCCTTACTGTCTAATTCAGCTCCCATGTTACTTGCAACAGTTTTAGATAAAGAATCTAATTTAAGGAAAATGTCTCTTTTTTTTTTTTTTTTTTTTTTTTTAATTTACAAATGATTTTATTAAGTATAACAATAGTTGCTTTGTGCTCAGGTGCAATGTGTTATCATACTGGTAGCAGATTTACAGCCATTCTAGGTACAATTGCTCTGTTCTGTCTTGGGTATTCTTACTTGTAAAACCAAGAGGACTAGTTTTTCCATTCATCATAGTTTTTCATACTGATAACATTTTCCTGGTTTCTCCTTCTTTGCAGCTGTGCTATCTCCTCCAGTGGAAGAAAATGAGAAGACTGCAAAACGATTCCAAATTTCTAGTAAAACTCATCTCCAAGATTCTGTTTTTGCTTCACCTGTGTTAGACCAGGGTTCATCGATTTTCCGGGAAAAATTCATCCCGCCTGAGCTTAGCATCTGGGATTATTTCATCGCAAAGGTACATGCATAATGATCAATATTGTTTCATTCAGGTTCAATTTAGTGTATATTTTTTTCTTTTTTTTGCACATTATTGTATGATGCATCCATGGTGCACATCTCTTCTTGTGCATTAATGGGTGTAACAGAGTACACACGTAACTAAAGGGTAGATGTATGAAGCAGTGATAAGGGAGGAGAAGTGATCAAGTGCCTGGTATTTTATCACCAGCCAATCAGCTCCTGACTATTAAGGTACAGACTGGGTTTAAAAAGGACAGATATGAGCTGATTGGCCAGTGATATAGTACCAGGCACTTGATCACTTCTCCTTCCTTATCACTGCTTCATGCATCTACCACTAAATTATGTAAGTGTGTCAAGGCCATGTAATAAGAATTGAAAGCTGTCATGAGTTGTGAGGATCTCTTCAACCAGGCTGATGTATGCGCACTGTAATCATGAGGATGGATAGGAGCGGACAACTTGTCATATGGGCAAGAATCCACATTTAGTTGAGTGCGTGCAGTGCAATAGTTTCATGGTCAACTCTGAATTGGCATCTAAATTTACATGAACCACTAAATGCACAGGGACAGGTTCCAGGATGGTACAGTGTAGCTGTTACTGCTCTGGTTTTCTCCCGCTGGTACTGCAATCCATCATTTTAAACCTCAAATAAGGTGCTACTATATTGAGACTTGCGCTGTGGTAAAGGGAACAAAAATGCAGTTGCAGCGCACTGTAGACAGTACGAACACTGGTAATCAGAACAAATCTGATTAACTCCATAAGTAACAATATTATTATCAGTTATTTTATATAGCGCACACACATTTCGCAGCGCTTTACAGATAATATTTGAATATATTCAAATTGGTACCTGCCCCAGTGGACTTTACAATCTATATTCCTTACCACATGTACATGCAAACATTAATTCTAAGGTTGATATTTTCGGGAGCCAATTGACCTACCAGTATATTTTTGGATTGTGGGAGAAAAATGGAGTATGGGGAGAATATACAAACTCCACACAGTTAGGGCTATGGTGGGAATCGAACCAATGACCTCAGTGTTGTAAGGCAGTAATACTGACCCTTACATCATCCATGTTGCCCCCATAGAGATTAATTAGGTTCTTAGTGCATACAGAATTTGGCCATCTATGTAACCCCCATCCACAAAGTCAAGTTATTTTTAAATTAGTGTTCATAACTACTTATGAGCAATCTTGAGTGGCTGGTAAGTCATACATAAGTGTTCTGAGAATTAATCACAATTGCTATTCCTAGTTGTGCTTAATCTGAGATCTGTCCTACTTGGATAGATCTTTTGCATGCTAGTGCAACTGTGTGCTGATGGGGAGGTTGGCTACAGAGATAGAATGATATAGAATGGGGTAAAGTGGTCACATTAATGTGGAAAACTGTCTTTAACCAAATCTTACCAAGCACACATTGCGATTGCAATTTTAGCCAACTTTTTTACAACTCTGCTTCAGCCCCAGAAACCTTAATCCACTAAAATGGATAATTCAAGTAATGCTGAAAGTGTATAAGGTACTAAGTGAATTAAAAGAACAGGCTTATTGTTGGGTTTGTAAAATATGGGCCGTTCTAATGGGATACGGTGGGTTGATCGACAGTCATTAGGTCGACATGGGTAAGGTCGATAGGGAAAAGGTCGACATGGGGTTTTTAACTGTTTTTGGAGCCGACATGTGCCAACAGGCGGTATTTCATTCCCTACCATCCACTAGGTCGTGGTGGGAGAATAAAATAGTGTAGCAAAGCCCCGTGGCCGAAGCATAGCGAGCGCAGCGCTAAGTTTCAGTGTCCATGTCAACTGTAAAACCCCATGTCGAACTAAGGACCTGACGACCTTGTCCCATGTCAACCTTGCAGTATGTCGACCAAATTTTGGTCGACCATACAATCCATACGTTCTGATATTTATCATAAATTACAATTGTGCTTAAATCTTGGACTGTAGATTGAGTAGATGTGTATTTTTAAGTACCCAAGTGTCATTTTTATCCCTTTATAAAGTGCAAGTAGAACCTTGTCTGGAACATTCTATATAGTGTTTGACAGCTGCAAAAATCTTTGCATGATTTTAATTAGGTACTTTTATTTTCTCTCCAGCCTTTACTTCCCCTTTCACAGAACCGACTAGAATATGATTCAGATGACAGTCAAGGAAGTGATGATGACTACCAGGACGAAGATGTCTCATTGTCTGATGTACAGATTCAAGAACACTCCAATCCGAATTCATACAGGTATACCATTCCAAAACACACAATAAAGCAAATATGGAAATGTGTCTCTGCTCAGCATCAGCAGCTAAACTTGCGAAGTTGCCAAGATAACAGATGAAAAAATTTGTAGCCATATATAACATTGCTGCATTCATCACTAAGTGGAGAATTCTGTTGTTTTTAGTGAGGCTGTAACTAATAGATGCTCAAGAGGGAATTTTGTTGCACCAATCGGGCACCCATTATTTGTACTAAGTCTCTCCTGTAGTGGCGAGCAGAAATCTATTAGCTGCCCAAACAGCATTTCCCTTGTGCTCAATAGTTTAAACTGATTTAACTCCATTACACTTCTAACCCCGTTGTATTTGGGAAGACCAGCAAGAAAAAAATGAATATTGTGCAACTTTTGAATTCTTCCCCTAAATATCGAAATTGCGCCATGGGTACTATACAAGTCAGATCAGATTGGAATCAGGCCCTTAGTGTGAATGTTATGTTGAACAGTAACTGCAGTTTGATTCTATCAATTGGCAATGAAGGCTTCAGTTAAATATGATTAAATTTGTCAAATAAGTAGATCATTGGTCTTACGGATTTAAGTAATTAAATTTTCTTTAGAAGACATTTGCTTAACTTGATTTCATTTCCTTTAAATTTAATAAAATGAAATTGTTCTGTATTTCACCACAGTGCTGGACACAGCCCATTTTTCTGTACTGTACAGTACATGTTGCAAACACTCGGTGTCGAACATGTGTCAAAAATAACGGCACGCACAATCTGGTTATCAACCTGACACACCCATTCAGACTAATGATTATCCATTGGAAGACAAAAAGAAAATAAACCCAGTTACTTCTTTGATTTGTCAGAATGGCCCCCAAAAAATATATTTGCAGATTAGAGACCTCCGCTTCTATAAGTCTTGATTAGTTTTAGTAATTTTCAGTATATGTAATTAATGATTACACTTCATATTTCGTAAAATTAGTTTCTAGGCTTTCCAATGCACATTCTACCTGAACAGAGCTGCAATGCTCCATGGCCCTTAATTCCACCACAACCTCATACTTGTGGGAGATATATAAGATATATGGAAGAATAACTGTCCTGCATACCAAGTGCAGGCTCTAATCCATTACAGCCTGCCCCTGCAGTGCCACGTCTCTTAGGCATCTGCTGTTAGAATAATAGTTTGCTCTCCATAGTGTGGAGCTAAGAAATTATGGTTATGTGTGTTACTAAGGGCTTTCAAGATGAGATGTAGTGTTTGTGGTGAAATATATGCATCTGAGTCTCCTGGCTATATTCATGTGCTGTGTTTAACTTACAGTTGGGCTCTTATGCGTCTTGCAATGGTGCAGTTTGTGCTTCAGAATCTGAAGAGCTTCTATCCCTTAGCTGGACATGAACTTTCAGGTAAAGCTTGGAATTGATGCATCATTTAGGGGGGTATTAGTCAGAGCATGGAGAGAAATAAAATTGTGAGAGATGAAGTACTAACCAATTCGCTTTTGGCTTACATGTTACAGTTACAGGCTATATTTGAAAGATGACAATTAGGATCTGATTGGTTGGTAGCTCTAACATTTAATTTATCTCCCCCTAATTGTTAAAATCAAACAGATTACATAAACATTAAGAGGCCTGCATAGACATGCACAATGGTAGCTGTAATGTCTTTTTGTGGGCTCTTTCTTTATAGTTTAGTTGGCCTGAACCTGTAACAAAGTAACCAATAATTACAGCTATATATATAGTGTGTTATACAAATAATACTGTTGCTACTTTACATATTTGTCTGTAAAGAGCTTACACTTGATGTACAAAGTAATATTTTACTGAAATGTTTATCTAACTCTTCTCATGCAGTCAGTATTCCCCTTTTACTATAATGAAATTCTATTTCTAACTCTAAAATATATATATATATATATATATATATATATTACCACAAGAAAAGTCCAATTAGCGCGCAAGTCCTAATCCTTTCAGTGGAATTCAAGTCAGTCCTTTAGCTTTGGGGGAGAAGGAGATAATTTCCCAGCACTTTAGGTCAGATGTACAACCGGCTGCTTCCTCTTAATTACCCTTGCGGGCACCTGGATTCTCAGGTAAACGGTATTTCTAGGAGAGGAAAGAGGAGCGCTCCAAATAGTGCTTTATCTTTTTATTTCAATCACAAAAATAAAATCATCCACAGGTACATTGTAAATGGTGTCACGTACCACAATAGACGGTTAGGCACAACCGCGGGTGATAAACAGCATGAACTGGGGCTATCTCCGACAGCAAACAGATTGGCAAACGGGTGCTCTCACCACTCTCACATCCACCACGGAGTTCAGACCGACGCCAGGCCACGCCCCTACGCGTTTCGTCACGAGGACTTCGTCAGACGAAGTCCTCGTGACGAAACGCGTAGGGGCGTGGCCTGGCGTCGGTCTGAACTCCGTGGTGGATGTGAGAGTGGTGAGAGCACCCGTTTGCCAATCTGTTTGCTGTCGGAGATAGCCCCAGTTCATGCTGTTTATCACCCGCGGTTGTGCCTAACCGTCTATTGTGGTACGTGACACCATTTACAATGTACCTGTGGATGATTTTATTTTTGTGATTGAAATAAAAAGATAAAGCACTATTTGGAGCGCTCCTCTTTCCTCTCCTAGAAATATATATATATATATATATATATATATATATATATATATATATATATATATATATATATATATATATATATATATATATATATATATATATATATATATATATATATATATATATATATATATATATATATATAATTTATATTGTTTTTACTAGTTAAAAAATCCACTTTAGGCATAGTGTGTTTTCAGTGTTTTTTTGTCTTTGATTGCTGCAGAACTTCCAGTAGCATCACCACTCTGCCACGCAACACTAAAGACATTGCAACGCTGGGAACAGGTGCTTTTAAGAAGACTTGAAATATACGGTGGACCACCTCAAGACTTCATTACAATACCAACTTCAGAGGAAGCTCTCTCTGCTGGTCCTGCCATCCTGAGACATAAAGCATTGCTAGAGCCGACAAATACACCATTCAAGTTAGTATGTCCTGTGATGAAACTTTTTACATTCATGTTACTGACTATTCTTAAGAAACACACACACAAAGAAAATTTTATATTATGATAAAAATACTTCCATGTTTTTCTCTATTGCATTATTTAAGGTAATACAACAGTTTTTGTATGTATGTATATTTGTATGTGTGTGTGTGTGTATATATGTATATATATATATATATATATATATATATATATATATATATATATATATATATATATATATATATATATATATATATATATATATATATATAATCCAAAAAATCCACTAATGGAAATGAGCACTCGCCTCCAAGTTTTTAAGATAAAAAAACTTTTTTCATTTATTCATCAACAGAAAAAAAGATTTTTAGGTTTTACACATACCAAGTCAGTTGTCAGTTTTTCCAAAAACTGTCCCAACGTTTCGATCCCAATCCAGGATCTTTATCAAGGGGAAGTCACCAAAATATCACAGCCTTTGAAGGGAAAATGGAGTCAGCAGTCCAGGTCTCTGCTCACTGTAGCAGAAGGACCTCTGGACTGCTGACTCCATTTTCCCTTCAAAGGCTGTGATATTTTGGTGACTTCCCCTTGATAAAGATCCTGGATTGGGATCGAAACGTTGGGACAGTTTTTGGAAAAACTGACAACTGACTTGGTATGTGTAAAACCTAAAAATCTTTTTTTCTGTTGATGAATAAATGAAAAAAGTTTTTTTATCTTAAAAACTTGGAGGCGAGTGCTCATTTCCATTAGTGGATTTTTTGGATTATAATTGGCACACCGCGGTGTGACCTTTTGGGCACCCCTCACGCTGACCATCGGTAAGTGCGAGTGCGGGTACTACTCTGTATATATATATGTATATATATATATGTATATATATATATATATATATATATATATGTGTGTGTGTATATATACATATATATATATCATGAGATCTTTCTGCAACAGTTTTTTTTTTGCTGTGTATATAAACAATATAGTGTTGGGTATGTTGGGACTTTTAGCACTTCTGGGGGGTATTCAATCCAGGATACCGACTGTCGGAACATTCGCGTTTTAGCTCGGCTTGACAGTATATAGGCTGGCGGAATTCATTGTTCAGCCTGTCCACTGTCCAAAATGGGGCATGTCAGGGTAAATGATCGCAGATTGTTGAGATCCGACCATGAATTCAGCAATCCATGGCCGTTTTCCACAAAACAGATTTTGAAGTCTGATCCGTTTTGTCGAATTCCTTCTTCAATGCTGTCGGAAGCTGCTCTTTTACTATGAGATATAGCGGCGGGGATTGATTACCACCCTTTATTTTATTTTATCACTTGAATCCTTTAGTCTGGTCAGTGGTTGTTTTCTACTTTCACATCACTGGTCTTTTTAAAGGTTTGTATGTATTTCTATTTAGATCCAAGCATTCAAGCACCTTACCTATAAAGAGGCTTTGGCAATATCTGGTAAAACAGGAGGAAATCCAGGAAACCTTTATAAGAAATATATTTACCAAAAAAAGATCTCTAAATGAGGTACTAGTTTATGTTTCAGATTATGTTTTTATACACTGCTGATTAAGTAATTCCAATGTACAGTATTGTGATGGGTTTTTGTTTTGTTTCTTTAACATTGTTACGTAAGCATAATAAAATGAAGCCATTGTAGGAAATATTGCAATATTACACAACAATAGTCTGAGCAGTAACTGATGAACTACAACCCCAGCTGTGGTAGTGCTGTAGTAAGGTGGCCACTTGGACTTAGCTGGGGGCAAGTAGCATTTTTTTAACTAAATGCGTAGATTTCACTTTCTGTATTCGTTTAATTTTGCCATTTATATATTTTTTCCAATATTGTAAGATTTATTGGTTTAAGACTTTTTTTTATATTTTCCACACATGAGCTTTTTTTTCCGCATATAAGCTCATAACACTATATTCCTATTTACACCAAGGATTTTTTATTTTCTAATTACCATATATACTCGAGTATAAGCCTACTTTTTCAGAACATTTTTTATGCTTAAAAAGCCCCCCCTCGGCTTATACTCGAGTGAGGGTCACACTTAAATCAATAAGTTTTCCCAGTTTTTTGTTGTAAAATTCGGTGCCTCGGCTTATATTCGGGTCGACTTATACTCGAGTATATACGGTAACTAGATAATAGCTGCAAAATTGTCATGCTCTTTTTTTTTTTTATTCATTATAGTCATAAAGTCTTCAACTATTGTTACAATACCCTTTATATGTTACACATGCTTAAACATTTGCCTATCACATGGTGTTTGTGTTTCATCTCATGTTAAGATCGCACGTTTTGCTTACAAATGCAAAATGTAAAAGTATGCGTTTGCTTTGTAAATTTGGTTATGCCGGCCTGTGCAGGGATAAGCCCTGTCCACACTAGATGACAGGCAGTAAGCCTGGGCAAACAATATTGTACGTAGGAAAATATCCATAAACGATACGTCAATAGTTGGTCAGTGGCATGCTGGTTTGCAAGCAGACCGTATTGATAATATCTTACCATTTTCAGGTTAAGGTGATCAGGATTGGTTGCCAGGATATACTACAAAATTAGAGCTCACCACTTCTCTGTGATGAGTGGTCAAATACAGCACTTACTGCTTCTTTTTGCCAGCCATGTTCTATTCCTGAAGACCCAGATGGGGCTGATTTTCTAAAATGAATCGGTAACCAATGGAATTTTGGACCTGAAGCTTAAAACTATATTGCATCTAATGCATACAATTGTTTACATTAATGAATGACTAAATATGATTATGCTCTTTTAATTGATGTTTCATGTGAAATCCCCACATTTTTATTCCATTATTTATGGTAAGGCCATTTATGGTTTATCCCCATAGTGAGGAATTTGTGTTGTAAAACCAATTGAAAAAAGTTTTGGTTTCAGAAAGGGCATATGAAGATGTTTGGTATAATGCTATCGGCTACATAGTGATTCTTACCTTTCTGTATTATCCTATTTTCTCACTTTCTATTTTTTTTTTAGACTGAAACTGATCTTGGGTCCTCAGGAGGAAGAGCAAGAATAATCCACAAAGAGTCCGACATAATCACTGCTTTTGCAGTAAATAAAGTATGTCTACGGCTGCCTTTTGCTCCTTTATAATGTTTCCATGTCTTTTCCCCAGATATGTTTTTGGGTACTAGATACAGTATATACCGAGCTTTCAGTAGGAGAGACATATTGTGCTCCCAGACTGTAATGAAATAGAAATTTATACATGCGTCTGTTTTTCGAAAAGGTTTATACTTTAATTGCATAGCATCAGCAGATCAGATTGTTTCTACTTGATGTATTTTTCTTTATCGTCCACCCTTGGGCACCGGGTTTAGCCTGGAGAGGTTAGTGTCTGGGCATCAAATATTGACAAAAAGTTTACAAGCATCCCCAGACTCCCTCTCTCACCCACAGCCAGAGCGAGCTAGTCGCAGTTTGCTGGCGGCAGGAGCGGGCACCATTTGGTGGGGACTGCTTTTAAGTGGCTCCCTGTTACTTTTTTTTTTGTAATAACAGAGCAACTGGATAGCAGGAGGACAGGCAAGAGATGGAAGCCTCCCTGCCTGTGCCGAACACTGTGGGGCAGAAGCAGGGCTCCCGGGGACACAGGCAACAGAAGCTGCCCCCCAGGAGAGCTGGCAGGGGACTGGGGTAGGGAGCCGCTGCACTGTGTGAAGTGAATATATGAATATTTAATGAGCGGCTCCCGGCCCCCTGCTGGCTGTTATGTGTAAAAAAATAATAATAATTAAATATATATTCATGTGCAGCATGCCCCTTCACAGAAAAAAAATACAGATTTTTTTTACACCAAATAATAAAATAAAAAACTTTATTTTAAAAGATCACAGTTCAGTTCACCATAAAAAGATGGCGATTGTTACAAGGTGACACTCACGGCGAATCACATTGAAAAACCACAGCGAATTATGGCGACTATCAGACGTATTGTCCGTCATTCACTGTTCACCGTCGGCGAATAGGGCGAATCAGTTTTTCAGTAAAAATATTCACCTTAGAGCACGAAAATAGCGCACATCCGCTGTAGAACATGGCGAATCATCCTCATTGAATACTGCCCTCTGCCTGTGGTTAATTGCACTCATTCTGGATGTTAGGAAATTCCATCAGGGTGTCCGTTTCGAGCAGACATTGTTTGTGCCCTGGCGGTTTCATGGGCCCTATTTTGGTTCTTTCAAGACACGGGGACATCTGTAAGATTTTATGGAAATCTGTTCTTTGGGAAGATTGGATATCCCTAAAGGAAACCCAGCAGGCCTCTTTCAATTTTGTAAGGGTTCTCTGCTTTGATGGAAGAGGTGACTTCGCTAAGATGGGGTCTCTGTAATGATCAGTTGTAATGTACTGATCAGTTGTAATGTTTTTTGACGACTCTGTGTGGTCCTTCTGCGGAGAAGCGTGGGGTCCTTTTTTTATTCCCATGTACCAGTTTTCTGAATGCTTTCCTGTGGTTGTCTGCCTGTCTTCTTTCTTCCTCTGATGCTCCTAGCTCCTGCCATAGCTTGCTAACTGGCTTGCTGTGGCTGTGGGTGGGGTGTAGTGAGGACTGAGTCTAGGATGTTGAGAGAATATTTTACTTTTAATATTTTTTTTTTACTAATTGGTGTCCAGACTCTGACCTCTCCAGGCTATACCCACTGTCCCTGTGTACCCTATGGACACAATTAAGAGGCTATACTGTAAGCAAGTAATAATAATAATCTGGTTTAATGTTTGTGCCATCCTTCTACAAATTATTATTTCTACCATGTTTTTTTATTTTATTTATAAAATGTCATCATTTCTATTCTGTTTCAAGGCCAACAGAAACTGCATTGCAATTGCTTCCAGCCATGATATCCAGGAACTTGATGTGTCTGCAATCTTGGCCACACAGATTTATTCATGGATTGATGATGAATCTGAAATGGAAAATAAAGGGTATGCATTTGTATTTTTGGTTTGTTGCCAAATGTGTCGGTTATTAAACTGAACACTTTCTTGTTCTCCTTCAGTATGGTCTTAAACAGAAGAATTGTTACAGTATATCCACCCACATGGCAGCAGCACGTTGCCCTGCAAGGGAATGATGCATGATCAGGGACAGTGACCAAATAGTAATGAACAGTGGTGGTGTTATATAAGACTTGCAGTAATATACGGCAATAGTTATCCATATTATTTTTCACATTATTTTAGTATCACCGAAATGTACTAATGGGCGATCCACAACTTACTACACACAGCTCCGGAGCATGCACAGTGCAAAAACACTCCAGATCACTCTGCAAAATGATCGATGAACCTATTTATTTTGTGTATAGTATTTGTTTTTTTTAAATTGATGTATGTCCCATACTCTAGAATTATTATGGTGCCTTTTAAGTATAAGTAATCTTATATTCTATTGTTTTCCTAGAACTGACGATTTCCTCGTTGTTCACACGCGTGATGACCTTTCAGCTGTTCAGGGCTCCACTCCTTACACCCACAGCAATCCAGGCACCCCTATCAATATGCCTTGGCTAGGAGGAGTTCAAACAGGGAGGGGTGCATCTGTTGTAAGTCCCACTTTAAAAAGTCTGTCTCCTGGTTCATAAACTATTGCGTGTCTACTGAAATTCCTGTTTATCCTATTTAATTGAATGCCGGCAGGCTGATTTTGCAGAAATAGGATGTGTGTTAGTGATTTATTGGCAGATTGGAGGAAGTTCAGTGCAGGAGAGGTGGAAACCAATAAAAATGCAATACTAAAGTCAACAGATCTTTGTATTAAAAGGGTTCGAAAAAAGCAACAAGAAAAAGAAACCAGTGTGGTTTACAAAAGTGATAGCAACTATGTGAAAGCAAAAAACGCCTTTACAAAACATGGGAGACTTGATCAGCCAAGAGGTTCTTATCTTAGCAGCACGGATGGTATAATGGTTAGCATTACTGCCTCACAGCACTGAGGTCATGGAATCAATTACCACCATGGCCCTAACTGTGCGGAATTTGTATTATATGGCGTGCATGGGTTTCCTCTGGGTGCTCTGGTTTCCTCCCACAATCCAAAAATATACTGGTAGGTTCATTGGTATCCAACAAAATTAAACCTAGAATGTCTGTGTGTGCGTGTACATGTTGAGAATATAGATTGTAAGCTCCACTGGGAAAGGGACTGGTGTAAAGCGCTGCGGAATATGTGTCCGCTATATAAGAAACTGCTAATACAGTAAATAAATAGTCTGATGCCAAGCTGTGGTCAATCCCATTAGCCATGATCTTGTCTGTGTGATTCCAGCACTTTACAGTGGTTGGAATCTGCACGAAAGTGCTCTCTGCACAATATAGTTTTGAGCCCTATGGTCAGGCTGATTTCTCAAATGATGGGATTGACCCTAGGTGTACGGTTTCAGCAAACATTGTTTGCAGAAACGTCTTAGTAAATACCATTTGGCGCATAATAGAATATATATAAAAACACACTATTGGACAAATTATCTATTAGAAGGCAAAATAATAAGGGATCTAGATGGCTTCAATAGATATACCTCAGATTCCCTACTTCTGTAGTGGCATTGTTGGTAATGGGAGCACATTGCAGCGTAAGGTAAACCTGCATTTCTGCTGACCACTTAGTTACCAACAGGTTGATTTCACGGAAAACAGTGTTCAGAATGCAAAACCAGGAAGGATATGTCATTGAAGTCACGGTTATTGTGGTATTTTTATATACGTGCATCTTAGTAAGGTTGCATAAATGTTACTTAGTGATGATCACACAAAGTTGACTTCAAACTCCATTATTTGTACTCCCAGATGTGGCTCTATACCCTTATCCCTCCTCAGCTACCCATTTGGGTATGTTGTAACTGTGAATATAGCGTGTCAGATGCAGCATCGAAACGGTCCCTTACACCAGGGGACCTCAAACTATTTTGCTCTGGGACCCCAACAAAGAATAAAAATAATGACAGGACCCCAGCAAGTTACTGCAGAAGGTCATCACATCACATGTGTAGTCAACAGACAGCACATACATGGCAGCATTGTGGAGGCACAAAATGATGGGAGGAGCCTGAAGTAACAGATCTATCAGACTCCTTGAATCCGTGACTGAGATTAGAGAAGTCATTAGCCTGATGGTCAGCAACATGGAGCCGCGACCCCATGCTGAGAAGGCGGGGACCCACTTTGGGGTCAGGACCCACAGTTTTGAGAACCACTGCCTTACACCATGCAAGGTGAAGCAGTTGTCTATTTCGGAACCAGATATGTATATTGCTTAGGACACTGTCATAATACGCCCATGAGATTGTACACATTCGTGCATCTGAGGAGCCATTGCCCAGGAACGGCAAACACGTTTCGGTTCTTGTGCAGTTTTATGGCGCCAGCATGGCGCTGTGCTACTTCCGGGTTGGGTACGCTCGCCAAACTATCTAAAATAAAGTAACTTAACTCCATGCCAACGTGGATAGTTCATACCCCCACTATCCACGTTGGCATGGAGTTGATTTTAGATAGCGTGGCGAGCGTAGCGAGCCACCGAGCCCGCAGCATGGGCGAGCGAAGCAAGCCCCGCAAGGGGACTCAGACGCACGGCTCCATGCTGGGGCCGTGAAACTACACAAGTACCCACGTTTCTGAGATGGTGAATCTCAATTGTTACTGCACTACACTGTGGGAGGCTTGTGCTGTGAAGCATGAAAACAAGCATTGTCCATTTACATAAATATCTGCATCACGTCCCACCAAGATTCAGGCCCTAGCTATCACACAGATTTTAAAAACAGACTATGCCTATTTTTGCGTGAGATCTGTTCCCACATAGGCATACAGAATTGGCTGACACAAATTGGTTTAGCTGCGCTTCAGAAGCAGGCTCTCCTGGGAAATTTCTGTGCACCACTGGCTCACCATCTCTAGGGGCACACACATACCTTCTGTCACTCCCCCCACCGTTGCATTCCTCCCCTATCACATACCTCCCCAGCGTACAATTGCTGGGGTCTCCCTGCGGCTGCCCCCTGCCAACGCCAGTCACTTGTGTAAGTTCAGGTGCCGGAACACCCAACTGGGCCGAGACACCCTTTTGGGCAGTTGTAAATAGCCAAAGCCGGCAGGGGCTGCTGCAAAAGACCAGCGGCTGAAGCTTGAGTGGTGAGTATTAATGGGCCATTGTATATGATGTGTCTTATCTTTTTTTACTTATGATTGCTACCATACTTCCTAGCTATAGGCATGGTACTGTAATATTATGGCTTGTGTGTTCTAATGTAGGCTCTATGCTTTTAACTTTTTGTTACTCAGAGGGATTTCTCCCCTTCATAAACAGAACATGTTGGGAAAACAAAGTTTTTGGGGTTTTTTTGTTGTTCTTTAATTTGTAAGACATGTGAAGTTCTCTAATGGACACAGTGATATTTACATGATTTTCACTTTGTCTTACAGCTCATAAAGAAAACAATCAAAGATGTACGAAGGATGGCGTCCCATCCGACCCTCCCCTATTGTGAGTTACTGTCTTTGTGAATAAAATGGTCCTGTTACAGCGCTGAATAATGCAATGCAGTCCATCATTGTCATATATTAGACTGACCTGTTAAATATTTGTGTAACCTTCACATTAGGAACATTGTTGCAAACAAAGTGAAAAATATTTGCCTATATGTATAGAATTGGTCGCACATTTGAGGCCCATACACATTACCCAATGTCCCCTGCCTCCATTATTGGCGGTGTTGGGTACCTGGTTGTGGAGTAGGGGGGGTGACATTGGCAAGTGCATACACACTTGCTGATGCCTGCTCTGAGGTGAGCGATGGCAGGGGGTTGGCGGGAGGACAGACGGCCATGCTGCAGCATGTTCGTCCTTAACTATGACCTCCCTCATCCGGACAGGCTTGGATGGGGGATGGGGTTGTTAACGACGCATGGGAGTGCACATCGTTAATGACAGGGTGCATACACACTAAGCAATATTATCCACAATATTGCACCTACAGCCCTTTCTGAGCAATATTGTGAACAATTTTGTCTAGTGTATGTGGTTTTAGGTTAATGTTGCACATAATAATTTGTATTTTACAATACAGTAGACTTACTGGTGAGCAGTACTTTTTTAATGTGGTCTGTTTGTATAGATCTAACTGGAGCTCAAGATGGCAGTGTAAGGATGTTTGAGTGGGGTCACGCCCAGCAGATAACATGCTTCCGGACAGGTGGGAATTCCAGAGTAACAAGGATTAAGTTTAACCACCAGGGAAATAAGGTACATAGTTATTTTGTATTTATCAGGAAAAGTAAACAGAATAACATGTTCTGAGTTCTAATTACCCATATGGAATAAGATCAACTGTTTTTATTGAAGCATTGACATTTCAGTGGCTTTGACTCTTTTTCAAAGTGCTATGCCTTAAATTTAGTCACTGATGGGAGACTGTGGCCTCTTCTACCTTCGTGTCCCAGACTTCTCTCTTTCCTGTGCTGTGTTGCTTTCCTTCTACCTTCTCCAATTATGTTCTGCCCAATAAATTCAGACTGCGGAATAATACACTACTACCCTAACTTTAACAGAAACCTTTACCAATCTGTGTTCAAGTGAACAAATGACCATTTTTTTATTATTTTATTTCAGACTGTTCTGTCTGGTGTGGCTGTCATTCTATATAATACACCTTTGTACACTTTTACTCTTGTATAGATAATGCACAGGGGCATACACACGGAGCGATTTTGTGCTATATTCTAAGCAATCTGACTAGATTGCTTAGAAAGCAAACACAGATCTCAGTGTGTATGCCACAAGAGATTTGTTATCTCCTAACTAAGAGTGTGTACACACGGTTCGATGTTCTGTGCGATCCGATGTACGATTCGATGTTTTGTCCGATTTTTACTTTTCCCTTTTTTTCTCTACTCCTTAAGATATGCCTTAAGATATGCTTAAGATTTTGACTTTTTACCATACAATTTGCTATGCGATTTCCTATTTGATTTACTATACGATTTCCTATGTGCCTTAAGATTTGCTTAAGATTTTGACTAAGTGATTTTGACTTAACAACAGGATGACTGACAGGGCCCTGGAAATCGTATAGCACATCGCATCTTAAGCATATCGCAAGACACATACGATGCATGCGATATGCTTGCGATTTGTGCTAGATAGAGTGTGCTGCCCACTCTATCTCCCCTCCGATCTCTCCTTAAACGGGAGCGCGCATCGGGCTAGGAAGCCCTTACAATGCATACAATCAGTATGCGATATGTATGCGATATGGCTTCCGATGTTGATGATATCGTCAACATCGGAAGCCATATCGAACCATGTGTACACACTATAAGTCAGTGCATGCAGTCAAAATCTAGTCAAATTGCTTAGCAAGTGACTGTAAATCTCTCTGTGTGTACAGAATGAGAGATACTGATCGCAAACTCTCATTCTGAACCACTACCCGGCCTTTTTTTCTTAAGCAAAATTGCTTAGCACAAATCGCTTAGCACAAATCTCTGCATGTATATGTGCTCCCCATGGGAGATCTGGACACCAGGAAATCGCCTACCCTAAATACAGTAGCTTAGCAAAATTGCTTAGCGCACATCTCTACGTGTGTATGCCCCTTTAGACTTTTATCATGAAGTTCAGTGGTCAATTATAGGCACAAATCCTGCATAACTACAATGGGATGCGGTCGACAGTCAGTAGGTCGACCACTATTGGTCGACAGTCCAAAGGACGACACATGAAAAGGGTGGACAGGCATTAGGCCAACATGGTTTAAAGCAGGTATGTCCAAACTATGGCCCTCCAGCTGTTGTGAAACTACAAGTCCCATCATGCCTTGCCACAGTTTTGCTGTTAGAGAATGCTAAAACTATGGCAAGGGATGCTGGGATGTGTTGTTTTACAACAGCTGGAGGGCCACAGTTTGGACATGCCTGGTTTAAAGGTGTACACCAGCAATCGGTTGACATGGAAAGGGAGGGGGGGGGGGGGATTTTTTTTTTATATCGACATAGGCACACAAAAAACACCAAAACTTACGTTGACCTTTTCTGTTGACCTAATGACTGTCGGCCTAATTACTGTTGACCCCATGACCCATACCCACTACAGCAGTATTACATCGTAGAGTTCTGAGATTAATCATTCTATTCTGTGTCTTCTGAATTTTCTTATTTTTATGGGCACTTACTGCATGTACTATATATACTGTAGTATGTGGCATATGGAAAGGATGTGTTCAATTGCATATTCCTTGTCACTATTGTGACTCAGATTTAAAATGAGCATTTATAAAGCAATTGCATTTATAATGAGTCAATGTGTGATTGTAGCTCTAATAGTGTAAGCAGGAGACAGTGTGTTTATTGAATTTATTTTATTGAAGCAAAAAGACGGAGTACAAATGTGTAATGCTGTGTACACATGGGTACAATCTGCATGCGATTTTGACTATATAGTCAAAATCTCATCGAGATCACATGGGTTTTTAACCCTTGCAATCCCGATGCGCGTTCACGTATCGCAAGCAGAAAGTCTTGGCTGCATTGATATATAGTGCAGATCTGCACTATATAGTCAAAGTTGTATGCAGATCGCATGTACTGTTGATCATACTCTTTTCATACAAACACTGCACTCCCTAGGTCTTAATGATACAGCCCTTTCCTGGTTCATATCTTACCTATCTGAACGCTCTTTCGGTGTTCGCTTCTCTGACTCTACCTCCTCTTCACTACCTCTGTCAGTCGGAGTTCCGAAAAGCTCAGTCTTAGGTCCTCTGCTTTTCTTAATCTATAACTCATCTCTTGGCAAACTCATCAACTCTTTCGGATTTCAGTATCATTTATATGCGGATGATATTCAAATCTGTCAATCAACCCCAGAGTTGTCACCTGTGGTTTTGAGCCGAGTCTTTGAATGCCTCTCTGCCATCTCATCCTGGATGTCTTCTTGCCACCTCAAACTCAATATTTCCAAAACGAAAGTACTTATATTCCCACCAGGTAAGAACAGTTACCATCCTCAGATCTCCATCACTGTTGACAACTCGACAATCTACCCTACCACGCAAGCTCGTTGCCTAGGGGTCATCCTCGAATCTGAACTGTCCTTTGTTCCCCACACCTCACATCTTCGGGCAAGCCTATCATATTTAGGTACCACACACATAACCCTCTGAGGCACTTATGTATTATAAAGCTTCCCTTCTGGACTTGCAACTTTGTGGGACTGCTATGCTATTACTGGTGCCTGTCCTTGTGTTTCCCTCCGATGTCCCTAGAGATTGTAAGCTTGCAGTAGGACCCTCTTACCTCCAAGTCTGTCTGTTGTTACCCAGGTTGATTTATCTCTGTTTACAATTGTAAAGCGCAACATAATCTGCTGCGTTATATAAGAAACTGTAAATACAATTTTTTTAAATGCATGCCATGCGATCTGATCGCATCGGGATCGCATTGCACGGTACTCGTACCGTGTGTACACAGCATAAGGTATAGATATGAATCAAGAATATCAGATGTTGCATGCAATGATTAACAGCATACAATATGACGTAATTCAGAACACTTCCATGGGGATGAAGTATAAGATGTCAATTATATGTACATACAGTAATAAGTGAATATTAGCATGAATGAGAAACATTTAAAGACCAAGTAAAAAAAAAAAGGGGGGGGTCGGGGTCCCTGGTGATCACCCATTGGATAACACACTGTAACACAATGGAGGGGGGGGGGGGGGGCTGCATTCTCTGAGCAGCGTGCGGTTTCATACCACTGGGTAAGATGGTGTACTGGTTAGCATTACTGCCTCGCAGCACTAAGACCATGGCCCAAAACTGTGTGGAGTTTGTATATTCTTCCTGTGTTTGCGTGGGTTACTCTGTGTACTCTGATTTCCTCCAGCAATCCAAAAATATACTGGTAGGTCAGTTTGCTTCTAACAAAATTACCCCTAGACTGTGTGTGTGTGTGTGTGTACTTGTATTAGGAAATATAGATTGTAAGCTCCACTGGGGCAGAAACTGATAAGAATGTCTTCTTTTTTTTTTTTTTTTTTTGCCACTGCACTTATAGAAAGTTATTTCTGAATAGTTTTTTTAATCGCACTTATGTAATTTATAAATCTGATAGAATTATGACATAGCATTATTTGGGAAAGTTTAAACACTCTCACAGTTATGAACAGAATGTGTAACTATTTTTGTAATATTGTCACTGCTTTGTTCCTGATAGTTTGGAATTGTTGATGCCGATGGGTTTATCAGTCTGTATCAGACCAACTGGAAATATATTGCTGCTAATGGAAGTCCTGCCAAACCATACTTGGTAAGGAATCTTTCTATTATATATACTGTATATATATTTTTGTACTTTCCTTTTATCCCTTACAGAAATATTGACAAGTTTTCTGCATTATTTTTTTCTTTACCGTACAGACGTGGCAATGCCATAACAAAACTGCCAATGACTTTGTATTCATCAGTTCCTCTTCCTTGATCGGAACAGCAGGACAGTCCAATGATAATAGGTAATTGTGCAAAGAATAATACTGTATACAGGTATCTTTACATATGCATAATCTGACTCGCCACTAAAGCTGCGAGAAGAAAGGAGAAAGGGGTTGGGGGAGAGACCAAGTGCAATAAACAGACCCCATTTGCTATTTTATACCACTGTGCACCTAGAACACATACAGGGGTAATTATATTCCCCCAAATAACTTGAAATTTCTGCCTGACAAAATTTAAGTATATGTTCAAGGGTTAAATTGAGCACCGCTGACCCGGGACTATTCACAATATTTGTTAGACAATTAAAAATATTTATTATATGACCTCAATATTCAATAATTTTGTGTACATATACATATATACCTGGCCAATACAGCTGATTCTGATGCTGTAGTCAAAGTGTATTAAAATTTGTACATGAATGCTCCCCACGCCTCAACATAAAAGTGAAATGGGAAATAACACGTGTGATGCATGACTATATGAGATATATTGCTATACGAAATGAATACCTATCTAAAGAGAGATATATATAATGTAAGGGTAGAGTAAAATATATCCTCAGGGATCTTAAGACAGGAAAGAATGTGTTAAATAAAAGCAGCACTGGACGATTGTGTTTGTATGTTAATGTACATAAATGTCTATGTTATTATGTATAAAATGTCTGTGTATGTTGTATGGATTTGTATTGTATGATTTTTTTTTAAATGAATAAAAAAAAAAAAATTCATTACTGTAATTGACATACCAACATTGATCTAACTTTAGTTTTTAAAATGGAAGCTTATAAAGTATAATCATACTAAATATTCAAGCATATTGTTTTCATGTTCCAGAAATATCTGCTTGTGGGATACATTGGTAACACCTGCAAATAGTTTAGTTCATGGTAAGTAATTTGTTTTTAAAAGATTTTATATAAAATTATCATTTACACATGAAACTGATGTATCCACATACACCTATCCTCAAATAGCCCCATTTATTGCACCACAGATTGTTACTTAGCTGTGCCAAAACACTAATCCGAAGTACCTAGCACATGGCTACCAAACATGTAACATTGAGGAAAAAAAATAGCACCATGCAGGAATATGTAGTAAGACAGGCCCAATACGTGTGACCCTCACCAGTGGAAAAAGCAGGGTTTCTACAGTTGGGTAACAGTGGAGTAAGGGGGTTATTCGGATTGTTTCGTAGGAGGTCTGCGTTCATACGGGGAACAATGTTTTTGTAGTGCACATACGCAGACTGTTCGCTGGTTACACACACCCAGTACAGCGAGAGGCAGTGGCGTAACTAAGGCTCAGCAGCCCAAGCCACTGCGGGGGGGAGCCAGCAATATGTGGGCGCAGTGTCACCGCACAGTACCTGTGAATGCAGGAGCTGGAGGCAGGAGGAGAATGCCGGGGGCTGAGTTTTGGCGGCTCAGCAAGGTATGCAAAGTGCTGAGATGAGGTGTGGTGCCTGGCTGCAGCAGCCCTGCACCCGTCTGTGACACTCTGACAGCAGTGTGGCCAGCTTCGTACATAACGATCTCCCTCTCCTCCATCCCGTCCCTGCCACACTTCGCTTGATTTATACAGACTGTGGCAGGCTTTACAATCAACCCAAATCCTCACAGTAAAGCATATTACAGTGAGGCTTTAGATTGATTATAAAGGCTGCCACAGTCAGAGAGTGAGCTGAAAGAAATGACTACAGGAACTTCGCTGTGTCCAGAGTCCGGACACCTGCTCCTGAAGCCTGCCAGGTCTGAACTACTCTGTAATGTCTGTTTAGTCTTTAGTGGGGGAACAGGCAGATAAGGGATAACTGTGATGGGAGGGACAGGAGGCATAGGTGTTATGGGTCATAGTAGCGATGATAGAAATGGGGGACAGGAAGTATTATGTATGAAAACAAATATAATTAATGTATGGGGGGGGGCGCAAAAAAACATTCTGCAGGGGGGCGCAATATTTCTAGTTACGCCACTGGCGAGAGGGGTGGCGGGCAGCCTCATTAGCATATGGGAAAGCCCAGCGTTTCATGGGCGTTCCCATGAGAATGCTGGGCATGCTCATGCTAAGAAGGCCATGATGTGTGGGAGGGGAGCGGGCAGCCTATTTCCTTCCCAGTGTGCATGCATATGTAAGTGACTTGAGAGTCACTTTTTTTTATATGCGTGCACCTTCCACATCTTTCGATGGTGGCCGAACATCGAAAGATGTGGGAGGTTCCCCCTGCCCTGCAAAAGGATGTTACTGTGTAGTGAACACGTAGGCCAGTGAACACGTAGGCCAGTGAACACGTAGGCCAGGCCTGACCAGCCTGTGGATCTCCAGCTGTTGTGAAACTATACATCCCATCATGCCTTGCCACAATTTTAGCATTCCCTTATAGCAAAACTGTGGCAAGGAATGCTAGGAGTTGTAGTTTTCTTTTTTACAACAGCTGGAGAGCCAAAGGTTGGCCGGGCCTGGCTTAGATCCTCACACGGAGAAAACTTAGTTGAAGACGCTTCTACCACTGGGAATGTGCAGAAACCTTGCTCTGTCCCTTAGATTGCATGACATGACAGCAGCTCTAGTAATCATATTATACACCATTGCTATTATTGTCACTTTTTGAGCCACTCACCAAGAGTGGGGTTTCCGGGCAACTGGAAACCCTCCTCTGCGTTTGCCTATGCTCACCATGCATACTTATTATGTTTTATCTGCAATGTTAGACCAATTACTTTATTACAGATAACCTAGAGGACACAATGAACTAATATTCAAGAATGAAGATATGGGAGGGGTTTCAGTGTTGGTAGTTAGGTCTGTTTTTGTCGGAAACAACATATTTTCCCCAAAAGCAAAAGTCTATTTGATTTAGCATATACAAGGTTATTTTTTCACGCCAGTCTAAAGCATTCCACCTGTCAACTCATTTTGTTTGCCTCGCCTGTCTAAAGTCAAATATTTAGACTTTTTTTGTCTGATTGTTTAAACTCTGATTTAGGGAAAAAGGGTGGTGGTGGTAGAGCGCTAATTAACAATGAGTATGATCAATTGGATATATTAGATAAATAACTTTGTTTTAATATACCAAAAAAAGTATCATAATAAAATACAATAAAAAGTATGCAATAGAATATAATGCACTTCAAACATTTTGAAAAGGCATGTTTATCAAAATTAGAGACATTCGAAGGATACTCGTGTAGAAATTCTAAGTGGAGTTCTGCTTGTTCCTATTGTGCTCCTTAATGGAAAAATGGACCCCAAATTGGTCCTTTATAGTTGAAATAGATTGATATGGGTATCCATAAACCTGGCTTGGGCTGAAGGGGTCAGCAGTGGGCACCTCATTCTTCAGTGACCCCGAAGCACTGCACCTGCTGCAACAATGGTGGTTATTCTTCTGCTGATATGAGTGACTATCACCATGCAAATTTAATCTGTGACTTTGGTCTCAATTCAGCAGTGATCGCTGAAGTTTTCAGGGCGGTTCAGAGATGCACATGTAGTTCTGCAATGCAATCACTATTTCATTTACTTCACATGCTGGGCAACCTTGTCCTGTGCTGGCTGGCCCCCAGCATGCGGAGACTGCAGTCGCAGTGTTACTTTTTAAGCATAACTGCGACTGACACTGAATCCGTTCCTTTATACCAGTTTATTTGCAACAAAAAAGTTAATCTATCATTTGAAAACGTATAAGTCATAAGACTTCTTAAGTAGTATTTCACACTTGTCAATCAATACACCTGTGTTATGGGTCCAGATATTTTGTCGATACTATGGATGTTGACCATACCTATGTATCCTCTTAATTCAACTGCTGGTATATGTTTTAAGTTATGCAGTACAAATTAAGTGATTTTGTAATTATTGTTTTACTCAATTTTCAGCTTTCGTGTGCCATGATAGTGGCGCAACAGTCATTACTTATGCACCAAAATGTCAGCTTGTAATATCAGGAGGTAGAAAAGGATTTACTTGCCTGTTCGATTTGCGTCAGAGACAACAAAGACATGTTTTCCAGAGCCACGATTCTGCTGTCAAGGCCATTTCCGTAGATACAACTGAAGAATATTTTATTACCGGATCTGCAGAAGGCAATATTAAGGTACTGCATTGAAGACTAACTATGGCCTGAGTTAAATACATTCTATGTAATACACAGTTAAACAGTGTGATTTTTTTTTTTGTGTGTGTTTCATTCCTAATGTCTTAATAGAAGCTGTCATGTTTTGGAATGCATATTGCAGGTCATGTCTCAAAGTGGTCAATATGGCAGCTTTCACAAGTATTGATATTAACCCCTTGAGGGTTTTGCTCACAGGACAAAATTACCAGGGCAGGTTTGTCCTGCCCCAGCAAAACCCACTACAGAATGTAGGCCCCCACCTCCGCTCTGGCGCACCTGCAGGCTCGGGGATGTTCGCAGCGGCTTGGGCGGACTCGGGCGCCTGAACTCCTGAGCGCTCCCGAGCCACCCCGAACATCCCTGAGCCTGCTGACTTCATCACTGCTGTAAATAGTGGCAGGGGAGCTCCGGGTACAATAGAGGTGGTGCACATCTGGAGGCACCACTGGGGCGCACCTACTGTATAGTGGTATGCCCTGAAAATTCCAGGACAGCGCCCGCTGCTGCAGCAGGGCAGCTGAGCCCGTAAAATTTCCAGGCATACCACCCAAAAGGTTATACTGACATTTTTTTTTGAGCATCTGTATGGTATATGTTCAAAGTCCCCTTTTTAATATTTTGCTTTGTAATCTTTAAGCTATTGTAATATACTACAATTAACTTTTATTTTTCTATCACCTCGTTTTTATAGGTCTGGAGTATGACAACTTGCAGTCTGCTGCACACTTTCCTGAACGAGCATGCACGTCAGTCCATCTTCAGGAATATTGGAACTGGGGTGATGCAGATAGAGACTGGTCCAGCCAATCACATTTTCTCTTGCGGAGCTGATGGCACTGTCAAAATGAGAATATTACCAGACCGTTTTAGTACGATTAATGACCACCTGAAAAATGAAGTCAAATTTGTTCTCTGATTTATTTTTTTTTTTTGAATAATTTAAACCTTTGGACCCTTCTGTGATCTTGCAATGCTTTTTCCTGCACTCTCACTGAAAGTGGATTAAACTGTAACAAATCTGATGAGATAAGTGGCCGACAGATAAAATGTGCAATGTTTTCCGGATGTGCCACTATGATGATGTTGCTTTGCGCAGTTAATATTTATTTTTGTGAATCCTAGTTTGTTATTTTAGCCCTTGACGCACTGATGCCTTAAAAATGATTAACACAATCATTCAACAATTGAATGTAGTGTTGCCTAAAATAGGAAATTGGGAAATATGTAAAATATGATATATACATATATTCATTATTCATACATACGTGTACTGCTGCTGGAGTTTTTTTTTCCTAAAATGTTTTTAAAGGGTTTAATCTGCACATTTGAAAAAAATCTGAATGTGTAGTACAATTGAACAGTATGATTCAATGATCATTGTTACATATATACATATATATAATATATAATACATTCAAATTATATTTTAGTGCAGTTAGAGATCACTTAAGAAATTAAAGAGAATAAGCTGTTAGGTAAATTTTTACCTATGTAAATTATTTCCTGGCTCAAGTCCTTCAATCTTTACCTGTATTTTGGCATATTTTTTATTCTATTATGATCCTTAAATGCACTTAATCATGTATAACCGCTTTACTGGGATAGAAGGCGTTCTTGTGTAAGGCTTATAGAAAGAAGCTAAAAATGTCTCTTGTTTTTTTGCCAAAATGTAAACTTGATACTTTAAGATATATGACCAAAATGCAAAAGAGCACAAACAACCTGAACTTTGTACTGCTCCATTTCTTTTCCTTAAGGATATATATATATATATAATTCTTTTTTTTCTTTTTACCATTGATGCATAAGTTAAATAATATTATTGCTTACCAAATTCAAACTGCATATATGTTATCGCTAAAAGCAAAGATGATGCAGCACTTACTGGCTAGTGTAAAATTAGTAGAGGTATTTTGCAGGTGATTGCTCTTGCCTGGAGGCGTGTGTGTGTGTGTGTGTGTGTGTGTGTGTGTGTGTGTGTGTGTGTGTGTGTCCTTCAGGTTTTTGTCTTGAACTTTTAATCTAAATTCCCTGCTGTTGATTTTGAGTTACCTCTCAACTCTTTATTTTCATTAGCCAGATCAGTAATTGTAAAATTGACCATAGCCATTTTGGGGATTTTAGCAATAACATATGCATAACTGCAATTGGAGAGGTTGAAGTATAACACACATATATGGTTGCCTAGATGAATGGTCATAGGTGATTTTTATAACATTCTCAGGATTTTATTTTTTTTTATTCTATTAAAATAGAATTTGTAAGATATATTTTGATTATTTAAATGTTTGAAAAGTCACACAATTCTGAATTTAAGCTTATCAAGAGGTGCAATAAATAATACTGATATTAGATAGTAATCTTCAGCATAAATTAAATTTATGTAATACTACATAAAAATTGACCTAAACTGTGTGAATAATTGACTGTTTTTAATAATGATAATAAATTAAAAATACAATCATCATAATCAACTGCTACATTTTGGGCACAATTGTGGTTTAATCTCAGAGTTTCTAAGGAACAAAAAAGAAATTGTGATTTGTCATGTACTAAGTAGCTATCTTTTAAATAAACTTAGAGACCATTCAATACAATTTGACATTGGTGCTTTATAGAATCTAATGCTGCTATAGATTATGTAAATGTGCTATATAGTGTACACACACACACAAACTGCCTTACTTCATGTGATTTTTTTAGCAGGTTTTCCCATGCTCGATTTAAAATGCTTTATTTAGGATTAGCAGCTCATCGGGTTATTTGAAAAGGTACTTGTTTCCTAGCACGGCGCCCACTACGTAGTGGGCTATTCAGGGTAGTGAAATCTTATCGCATACCATTATTGTATGGCATGCGATTTTCCTATGTAATGTATTCACTTCTCTGTCAGTGAATAAATTACAAAAATTGGGTCCGATAAAAAATCGCATTGCATGCCATTATTGTATGGCATGCGATGCGATCAGATATCGGGTCTGATTTTACATCTAATAATGGCATTTAATGTACTATACAATTACATGACATATAATGTCATTTATTTACACACACACACACACCCCACTACCCACGTCATCCCGAAGCTAGATTGGAGACTAAGGGACACACTGATTTAAAAAATAAAAGGTACTTGTTTCCTATCTGGGCGCCCGCTAAGTTAATTGCGCACCATGCTATTCTCCGTAGAGAAATCTGATCGCATCGCATCGCATCGTACACATACACGATATTGAACGATGCGATGCGATCCGATTCGATTTCCCATAGGAAACAATGTTAAATGGATCAATTTACCCAAATCAGCATAGGGAAGAATGGTAAATGGGCCAGAAACCCCAAAAAAACCCACAGAGCAGTGGAACGTCCCCCCAAAAGTAGTTGACGCCACCCCGCCATCAACGTGAACCCGAAGCGTGGCGAGCGCAGCGAGCCCGCGAGGGGCGGCGGTACGCGTCCTCCGACCTTTTCATGCCCTACTATCCACTAGGACGTGGAGTGAGAATAGAATAGTGTGGCGAGCGCAGCGAGCCACCGAGCCCGAAGCGTGGCGAGCGCAGCGAGCCCCGCGAGGGGACGCGGATACCTTCACAGGTAAATGCGTCCCTTTGCGGGCTTACCAGGTGTCCGCGTCGCCATGGACACCTGGGAAGCCCGCGAGGGGACGCGTATAACTGTGAAGGTATCAGCGTCCCCTCGCGGGGCTCGCTGCGCTCGCCACGCTTCGGGCTCGGTGGCTCGCTGCGCTCGCCACACTATTCTATTCTCACTCCACGCCCTAGTGGATAGTAGGGCATGAAAAGGTCGGAGGACGCGTACCGCCGCCCCTCGCGGGCTCGCTGCGCTCGCCACGCTTCGGGTTCACGTTGATGGCGGGGTGGCGTCAACTACTTTTGGGGGGACATTTCAATGTTCAGGGGTGTTTTTGGCCCATTTACTATTGTTCCTATGATAATTTGGCTAAATTGAGCCATTTCACATTGTTTCCTATGGGAAATCGGATCGCATCGCATCGTTCAATATCGTGTATGTGTACGATGCAATGAGATCCGATTTCATTACGGTGCCGTACGTAGAAAACCTGGGCGCCCAGATAGGAAACAAGTACCAAATAAAAACCCTCAGTTTCCAGTGATTTCGCCCTTAGTAGATTTTTTAATACCCTAACACCATACACTACGGAAAATTCATGATCACTTTGATTTGAAAGACCCCTATTTAAAATGGTAGCAATGGTGTGTAGATCATAACACCCAACACTAATGTTTACATTCAAGTAAGAACAGTAATTGATTTTGTTATTTTCAAAGGTACTTGTTTCCTAGCACAGCGCCCGATTTTACTACGTACGCAAACGTAGTCAAATGACATCGCAACGCATGCCATTATTGTATGGCATGCGATGCGACACGATTTTCCTATGTAATTTATTCACTGCTCGGTCAGTGAATACATTACAAAAATCGGGTCCGATATAAAATCGGATGCGATATCTGATCCGATTTGACCTGTTATAATGGCATGTAATGTACTATACAATTAAATGACATCTAATGTCATTTATTTACGCCCCCCCCCCCCCCATACTATCCACGTCATCCCAAAGCATGGCGAGCGGCGGCAGAACGCGTCCGCACGACTTTTTCATACCCCCACTATCCACATCGGCGTGGAGTTGATTTTATATAGTGTGGCAAGCGGAGTGAGCCACCGAGCCCGAAGCGTGGTGAGCGGACGCGTATTATGTTACATGTATTACACGTCAGCTCGCCATGCTTCGGGCTCGGTGGCTCGCCACACTATATAAATTCAACTCCACGCCAATGTGGATAGTGGGAGTATTAAAAGGTTGGGCGGACGCAGCCGCTCGCCGCGCTTCGGGATGATGTGGGGAGTGTGTGTGTGTGTGTGTGTGTGTGTGTGTGTGTGTGTGTGTGTGTGTGTGTGTGTGTAAATAAATAAATGATATGTTATGTAATTGTATAGTACATTAAATGCCATTATTAGATGTAAAATCGGATCCGATATCTGATCACATCGCATGCCATACAATAATGGCATGCGATGCAATTTTTTATCGGACCCAATTTTTGTAATGTATTCACTGAGAGCAGTGAATACATTACATAGGAAAATCGCATGCCATACAATAATGGCCTGCGATGCGATGTGATTTGTGTATGTAGTAAAATCGGGCGCTGTGCTAGTAAACAAGTATTGGCATTCTAAATATGCTGGAAATAAAGTAAATAAAGTCTTGTGACTCCAACTGTCTTTGGCGTTGAAGCATGATGGCTTGGGGATCTTTTTCTGGATTCCAAGTCAACATTTTGCATGGTGAATGACTGGTACCCTAAACCAAAAAGGGCTACATGGCATTTGGCAGTAGCATACAATACCCTCTGGTTTGCGCTGAGTTGGTCAAGGGATTATCCTACATCAAGGTGCTGTAATGACCAAAAACTTGTTATGTCGGAGCTATAGAACAAGACTATATGCTTTATATCATTAAACTTAACCTTGTTTTGCCTAGACAGAAGGGTGAAGGTAAACAACCTACAAGTGCAACACATTTGTGGAAACCTGTGTGACTGTGTTGGGAAAAACTCCCTGAACAATGTTTATTTCCAATGTAGAAATAATGCCACCGGTATATTTGGAGGTTATATTTTTAGTTGACTACAAGGTATATTGAGGGGTATTCATTGTTGTTTCCTACTGTTTAAGTCTTCCCAATGTTGGTCTGATACATTCTGACAGTCATACAGGTGGAATATCGAATCCACATGCATTCTGTCGAAAATGGCAGCAAGTCCAACAATTTAGCAGCTGGTGTCGA
Organism: Crinia signifera; assembly: GCF_055691185.1. NCBI lineage: Eukaryota > Metazoa > Chordata > Amphibia > Anura > Myobatrachidae > Crinia > Crinia signifera. The sequence goes on along the minus strand of NC_139217.1, from coordinate 394,065,004 downwards.
CAACAGCAGATTTGACTTTTTAGCAGTCAAATCTGCCGGGCTTCAATGTGGTCAAAAATCTGTCTGAAATATCGGCACACATGACGCAAAAGAAATTGCTGAAATGCCCAAATGTACCCCACTACCTGTGATCTGAACCTTGTAATTCAGTGTAAGGACATAATTGGCCATGTATTTGTAAAAAGCGTTGAATGCTCTTTGTAGACAGGCATTTCCTGAACCCCTAAAGTAAGTGTTAGACCATTTATTAAAACTAATTTAGAGTCCTGATTGCGTGACCAGCTTACAGACCAGTTCAACCCTTCCTTCTGAAGCCTATTGAGATAATGATTGTGAATTTACCTGACCACCCATGATCTTTATGATCCATTCCAATCAGACATAGCACTGATACAGCCCTGTTCTGTGTGATCATCTGATGGCAAGAGGCAGAAGTAACTGTTCTGATCTTAATCCTCCTGGATCTTTTTGAAGCATTCGATACTGAAATTCTGATTGAGCACCTGAAAAATTTCTGTGGACTCAATGGCACAGTCCTTAACTGGTGCATTTTTCACCAGCCGAACACAGGGACCTTTGTCTGGATTATACTCCTAATCATTAGAGTCCCACAAGGTTCTATAAGATCTCCCATACTTTTTGAGGTATACATTTTAATACTTGGTGAAATATTCAGGTGCCATGGCCTTTACTACCACTGCTATGTAGATCATACCTCTCCTGGTACTGAGAAATAGATAACAACTCTAAATAGCTTTGTAGCTGGGATCCAGAAGTAGACAAGTGCCAGTTGGCTGCAACTAAATCCTGATAAAATATAGGTCTTTGATAGGACTTCAACATTTAAGTGCAAGACTCTAGCACAGTCAATGAACTGGACACTTGGGGGTTCAGATTTTAAAAATAAACAAAAAAAATATGCTGATTGTGTGTGAAATTTTGGCATTGTCCTGGATGATGGTTTAAACACCAGATATTAGCCTCAATCAAATCTTCATTCTTTCATCTGAGGAACATAGCTGGAATTAATCATGTATTGCCCTCTGGAGATATGTCATTCCTGCATTTGCATCACCACGCCAAGTCTATGGAAATGTCCTCTACCTTGGTCTTCTAACAAAATTGCACTGCTTCCAGCTGGTGGTACATAAACACAGCTGCAGACACATAACACCCATTCTCTACTCCCTCCACTGGCTGAATGTAGGGTGGTCAATTGTCTTCAGGATTAGCTTTCTGACCTTTTTAAATCGCTGCAAGACTAGTGCCCAGGGTACCTGAAGCTGCTTCTGATTACATTCTGCCCTGCTTGATTTTCTGCCATCTGTATTTCCATGCTCTGTATTTTCTGAAAAGCTTCTCTGTACTTCATTGTTTACCTACTGTATTTTGTTTATTCTGTCTTTTAAGTGCCTTTTAATCCTTTTGGAGTAAGAGCCCTATATAAATACAATTATTATACTATTTAAATTTGAAGTTCTATCCCTGCTATAATATCTTCATGTCATATGTACCTACTGTAACATAATACTAGCAAAGTAGCATCATATGCTGTATATCGTGTCCTGTTTCCCACACACGATTGCCTAATATACCATTATACTGTATGAGCTTTAGAACCTCATGCATGCAAAAATCTGAATTAAGCAAATGGTATATATATATATATATATATATATATATATATATATATATATATATATATATATATATATATACTTGGGATGGAACCGGCACTCTTCTTAATCATATACCTTGCTGCGGTGCCTTCCAAGACCAGCGTGGTCACAACATGGAGAGGGGAGCAGGCGGCACTCAAACAGACTGACAGCTGGAGTAGGTAAAAAGCCTTTAATCCAACGGCGTTTCGGGGCAACAGACCCCCGTTTTCAAGGACAGTCTGTCCTTGAAAACGGGGGTCTGTTGCCCCAAAACGCCGTTGGATTAAAGGCTTTTTACCTACTCCAGCTGTCGGTCTGTTTGAGTGCCGCCTGCTCCCCTCTCCATATATATATATATATATATATATATTTTAATGTTTTAAAAATTCTTTGAGTTGTTGTGAATTGCAAAAGAACTATCATATTTGGGGTGCTGATGACACTACTGTAGGTGTCAAATGGCAATTTTAGTTCAGTTGTTGTTAGTATCTGATAATAATGATGTGCCACATTGTCCATTAGTTTGATCTCCTTGACGACATCATTTTTCAAGTTCATTCAATGCATAAGAAAACTGCAGCAGTTCCTCACTAGTCTGGTATGAGTAGGTGAGTAAAAAGTAGCGATTAGGTGGTACTGCAGCTTTAAGAGAAAAACTAAGCAACGTTCGAGATGTACATTGTTATTCAATGTACTGACAATTGTCTGGAAAACGTTGGTTTTAAAAAGATCTGGGGTGGGTTTTTGTGACAATATGCCACACAGAAGCGCTGATGATATCAGTTTTTATATATATATATCCTTTTCAGAGAGGAAGGATTTTAATCTGGGTCTAGATTGCTGCCCCCTATATTCAGAGGTTTTTGTGATCCTCTGGAGGAAAGCTTTTGGGGGTAGAAGGTTGGTGAAACCACCAACTTCTATTTTATAGGAGGCGCAGCTACACCCAGAGCAATAGACACAACAGGTATGTATTCAAAATTACAAATTTATTTTCCATACAGCATAAAACAATTAATTGAAGTGCACTTCTTAATAAAAATAGACAGACAAGACAAACTACATATAACATATAACTGATTTCATTATGAGGCTATATTATTATTAGTTAATGAGGCTTTGGTAATTTAGGCTTTTGCAATGTATATGAGGCAATGGGTATAGTTACCAGTTCCATATGAGGGACTGGTATATGAGGCAATGGGTATAGTTAATCAGATCACCTTTGTCCTCTTGCTACCATGTTATGTTCTATTTAAATTTATCTATTATTAATGGTAATGCCCAGTATCGTCAGGCAGGCAGCTTGATACATCTGGCCCTAAGACTGAATTTAATAATGCTATCAAATAGCTCAATTGCTATTTATTAGCTTTATTCCATAAAGTCACCACAGCATGTGGAACTACATATCCAAGCATGCTCTACCAATATTTTGCTGTTTGGTGTAACGAGTGACCCTGCATCAGTCGTAACCAATACTTAAAATACATTAGCTGGCAGCCCAACATGGCCATCCGACTTGTGTCTTGCTATCTAGAAGAGTGGAAGATTCTCCAACATGGAGCTCAGGGGAGATGCAAAGCTTTGAAAAATCTTATCTTGGATATGATTTATTTGAAAACAGACACTAGCCTGCGGAATGTGAAACCTCTTTTAAATCTCTATGAACCTGAAAAAGTTGCAACGGCAGGTAAGGTTCACTAAAAGTGATACTCCTTGTTTACTCAACATGGAGAATGGGCAAGTACCTAATGCCAGGGGAAAAGGGAATAGTTTTTATTTGGAGCCAGTGAAAATACATTTTGGTGGGTACTGCCTGATGAATAACTAATGATCTGTGCTGTGGTGAGACCTAGATGATGAAATAGAGTAAAACCTTATTGCAGTGCTCAGGTTTTCTAGGCTGTGGCACTCTGGGAAATGCTGAAGGACACTGAAATTAGATCTATGGATCTCTGTTGTTCATCAATTCTGACATTACTACCTGCATGTTACATAAGAAATTTTGGATTATCAGACCAGGAGATGAGTATTCTGACTTCAGCTATTCAGCCTCTAGTTACTATGGCCGCAGTTTCCTGATGTTGACTGGTGGTAGTAGACAAGGCCATTGAGACAGCTGTGGGGCATGACCACGAAAGGTGACATGATCAGTGACTATTATCAGTTTGGCCATCCTACTCTGTACTTTACCATTAACTAGGTGTTTATCCATAGAACAACTCCTGGATGATTCATTGTACAGACTGTTATACGCGAAAATCGCAGTTTCTGCTATTTCGACATTATTTCAGGATAGTTAACATTAGATACATTTTTTCTTCATTCTATCAACAACTCAACCTCTTGTTCACGTCTCCCAGCATTTATGCATTGGACTTGCTGCCACATAATTGATTAAAAAATATATTTTATATTGAAGATCAAATGTACCCAATAAAGTATCTACTAAGTGTATGTAGCCCAGGGCTGGGCAATTGCGGCCCTCCAGATGTTGAGGAACTACACATCCCAGCATGCCTTGCATTAGTTTCAGCATGGCCACATAGCAAAACTAATACAAAGCATCCTGGGATGTGTAGTTCCTCAACATCTGGAGGGCCGCAATTGCCCAGCCCTGATGTAGCCTATTTTATCCAGGTAACACTGTGACTTATATTACTTGTGGTAGGAGAGATGATCTATGCCAGGCATGTCCAAACTGCGACCCGCCAGCTGTTGTGAAACTACACATCCCAGCATGCCTTGCAATCATTTTAGCATTCCTAATAGCAAAACTGTGGCAAGGCATGATGGGACTTGTAGTTTCACAACATCTGGAGGGCCATAGTTTGGACATGCCTGATCTATGCACTTACTGCAGCACCAAACCTTTTGAATTCAGTCTACATCAGGGCTGGGCAACACCGGCCCTCCAGATGTTAGAGAACTACACATCCCAGCATGCCTTGCATCAGTTTCAGCATGGCCACATAGCAAAACTAATGCAAAGCATCCTGGGATGTGTAGTTCACTAACATCTGGAGGGCCGGTGTTGCCCAGCCCTGGTCTACATAGTTTTCCTTGAAGAAAATACAAATTAACTGGTCATAATCAATCAGGGGCACTTTGCAAGCAACCATTACCAACAATGTATACAGCAATGACAGACTCATGTACTAAATGGAGGGGACGTACTCAAATAAAAATACTATGCACAGGGCTGCTTGGCACCGTGCACTCCAAAAGAGTGGACAGATCAAGTAATATAGGGGGCCTTCAGTGCAACACCCCACTCACCAGACTACTTCTCATCTGCCCAATACTGTTGGTGGCAGTATAGTTTGGTGGGTACATCATGCCGGGGTGGGGAGAAGGGAGACCTCACACAAAAGCCCCGCCACAGCCCAACACACTGCAGTCTCCTCTCTTTCCCTGCAGTGCCCAATGTGCAACTGACCAGGCCCCTCCAACAAGCCCCCTCTTTGGACATCCCTACAGATATCAGGGTTGCCCGGAGAGAGACTGTCAGCAGCACTGTGATGGGGCAGGGCCTGATGTAGGAGTCATCAAGACCTGCCCCATACTGCAAATCCTGCAGGTCCGTGGGTCTTCAGGGAGGAACAGGGATAATTATTCAATTTATATATTTAGCCCCGCCCCTCCCCAAAAATGTGCGTAAATCGCTGGAAATTATAACTGCCGTGGGGGGGGTATCCAGGAAGGTTGCCATCTTTCGGGGGGGAGGGGGACCCAATTTACAGGAGCTTCCTGCCTATTTCGTGAGGGCAGGCAACCCTGACATACTATATATATATATATATATATATATATATATATATATATAGGTAGTTGTGTAGATCCGGCACTCCACGTGAAAACCAATCAGCAGCTTGCCCCGGTGCCGTCCATGAACCAGTCAGTCCTCAATACAGTAAAAGCAAAGTGGCACTCGGAGACGGTGATTCAAACAGAATACTGCTTTATTGCAGAAATAGGTGTATGCACCAACACAGTGTTTCGAGCCTCAGCTCGTCGTCAGGGTACAACCAAACAGTAGTACATGTGCACAATAAATACCCCTTAGGGACCCACCCCTCAATACAATAATCATACTCACCTGTGTGTGTCCACCAGCCGCGTCCACGCTGTGCACGCTGATTACCTGATGGCATCAGTGCACTTCCGGGTCGCGTCATATGACGCGTCGTTCATCCCGGGCGCTTACTTCATGACATCAGCGCTGTCAGCCAATGCACAAGCGTGGAGCGCGTACGGGACTTACACACAGGGCGTCAGGTTGCCATGGCAACTACAACAAAATGTAAACAAATGGTGAAAGAATGTGAATATAAACGATCAACAATACATTTAAAATATACAGACAAAACAAAAAACATTTATACATTATGCTGCATCATCACAACAACATTAATACTGATATGATACATTACGTATTCTGTAAATGATAATGAACATTGAGAAAGCTACAAAAAACTATGCAGCCCATGCTGCTCATTAAGTCCCCTCGGTGAAAGGGTATCAAGAACAAATATCCAGCGGGCTTCCGCTTGAAGAAGGAGTCTCCCTCTATTACCACCCCGTGCTGGCAGAGGTATATGGTCAATAATTTTAGATCTCAGGCTAGCAACACTGTGCCCCATAAGGACACAGTGTCTAGCCACTGGCTGCTCACTAGTGCCACTAGACAAAGCTTGCCTAATGGCATAGCGATGATTCGCCATTCTCTCCTTGAACTGGCATTCTGTCTTGCCCACATAGTAAAGACCACATGGACAAGACAGAACGTAAACAACGTATTTGGTGGAGCAGGTGACGGCAAATTTAATGGGTATTTTGCGGCCAGTGTGGGGATGACTGATGAAGTTACCCACAAGCAGAGCCCACACATCTATAACAACCAGCCTGTCTGGTCAAAAAATGCACAGGTGCTGCCTTTTTGGTCAATTCACTTATATCTAGTTTTACTAGCATGTCACTCAAATTCCTCGATCTTTTATAAGCAGGCATAATCCGCATCTTATTCAAGCCCACTAAAGTTTTATCAGACGTGATTAATGGCCAGTAGCTTTTAACTTGTTTTGTGACCTCTGGGCTATCAACCGCATATTGATTCACCCAGGGTAGCCTATCTTGTGCTTTGATGTTAGTTGCAATGGGATTTAAGACCACTTCCCTAGGGGTCTCCAAAACTCTCTTCTTCACCATGTCAAGATCTTTCCTTCTATAACCACGTTGCTCGAATCTATCCTGCATTGAGTTGAGATCAGTCACAGTTTGTTCTGGGTCACTAGTGATGCGCCTTACTCTCAGCATTTGAGAGAAGGGCAAACCTTTACGGAGGGGCAACGGATGACAGCTCTCATGTCGCAACAATGTGTTACGATCCGTCTCTTTTACATGGATGGATGTCGACAGTTTATTGTCGACCAAATCCATCTTAACATCCAAAAAATTGACCGTATGTGTGCTGATGGAAAAAGTGAATTTAACCGGGCTGGCAGAGGCATTATGTTGTTCAAACAGCTGTATCAATGAACTTTCAGAGCCCCCCCAGAAGATCAAGAGGTCATCGATGTACCTTAAATAAAGCAACACTTCACCTTTCATTGGGCCATCCAAAAATAATTTGTTATCAATATCACACATGAAGGCATTGGCGTACGATGGGGCCACTGGGGACCCCATCGCACAGCCTAAGCGTTGTCTAAACATCTGGCCATTAAAGGTGAAGTAATTTCTGTTAAGAATAAGAAACAACATTTGCATAAAAAACTCAATGGAGGGACCAGTATAGTGAGGGTTGCCGTGTAACAGCTTGCGGGTTGCCTCCATCCCCTCCCGATGGGGGATGCATGTATAGAGGCTTGTTACATCGGCGCTGCAAAGCAGCATACCATCCGGCCAGTATTCTACCTCCTGTAATTTCTTAATAAGCATATTTGTATCCTTGAGATATGCGGCGGTTTGCTGAACACAAGGATTCAAATATGCATCCAAATAAGTTGACACAGGGTGATACAGTGACCCCCTGGCCGAAATTATGGGCCTACCAGGGGGGTCCACCAATCCCTTATGCACCTTAGGTAAGGTGTAGAATAAAGGTGTTATAGGGAATGAGGTCTGTAATGCACTACAAACATTTTCAGAAATCACACCTGTGTCAAATGCAAACTTCAAGGTATCATCTAGCTCTGTCTTGAATCCTATGGAAGGGTCCTGCTGTAAGCTGTCATAAATCGATATATCAGACAATTGACGTTGACATTCACCAATATATTTACTCAAGTCCTGCACCACTACTGAGCCCCCCTTATCTGCTTTGCGTATAACAATGTCAGATCTATCACATAACGCCCGCAAAGCAGTTCTCTCAGCCACAGACAAATTGTGGGACAAGGGCACCCCAGACAGTTCAATGTCCGCTGATGCCTCCATCATCCTAGTAAAAGCCTTGACAGAAGGATTATGAGTTTGGGGGTCAAAGGAAGAACGGGGTAAAAGCCTTTTAAGCTGGGCTGGGATCTCAGAGGGAGTGTCACTTCTAGAGTCTTGTTGACCAAAATGTTCTTTTAATCTTAATGAACGGCCAAATCTAAAACAATCCACCCGCCATTGAAACTTGTCACGTGAAGCAGAAGGTACAAAAGATAACCCCTTGAACAGTACCTCAATCTCCATAGGGTCCAAGGGAATGGAGGATAAGTTGAACACCAAGTCTTTGGTTATCTTGCGGCACGCCGCCCTCCTTTGCCTTTCGCTTTGTTGGCCTCGCCGCGTCCTGCCCCTCGACCGCGGCCGGCCGGAGGTTTGAGGGAAGCTCGGGTAATGGCCCCTAAAGGGTGGGCATTGCTGGAGGTAGATGGTGTCTGCACGTCATTTTCACTAGCGGACGTGCTAGTGCCCTCATAGTCGGTGTAATATTGTTTTCTTGGGCGTCTCTCATACGGCTTCCTTCCCCCTTGGGGTCTCTCCGTGCTAAGCCACTGGTACACTCTGTTTTGTTCATAATCAAGTGATACCTTGCGGCGTTTCTCACGTTTAAAGCGCTGCAAGTCCTTGCGATATTGTTCAACTTGTTTCTCCAATTTAGAGCACCAATCATTATGCGTATCCTCACTCAGACAATTTTTATGTGCAATCTCAAAGGTGGATAGTTTGTTCTTGATCACCGCCAGTTCTTTAGTTGCTTCATCAACAACTAATAATACAAGGTCCATGGAACACTTATTTAATATACTGACCCACTTCTTGCAAAAGGCCACACTTTGGCGGCCAATTGTGGGAGCATTCCTGACCCGAAAGCCTCGGGGAATTTGCTTGTCCCTATAATAGTCAGCCAGTGTGGAGGCGTGCATTGTATAGTCAATTTCTCTCTTTTTGAGAAGAAACCAGTCTCTGTACAGCTCTTCATTATCAGCAATAGTAACATTTGCTGTGCGTCCAGCAGCCTGTAGTATAGCATCCACCTCCACATCAGAATAACTAAAAAAATCTCCGGTATCAACCTGGGAGAAATTCACACCTGGAATCGGGGTATCCATAGCATCAGGTATAAGACACGCAGCTTCCTCAATGGGACCAGCAGTCCTTAAAGCGATGCAGCAAATGGGTAGGTACTCCCCTCCGGGTGAAACAATAGACAGGTGGGTGCCTTGGTATGGTGTTAGGATCAGCTCGCCACTGCTCATCCAAACCAAACGTAGGTAGTTGTGTAGATCCGGCACTCCACGTGAAAACCAATCAGCAGCTTGCCCCGGTGCCGTCCATGAACCAGTCAGTCCTCAATACAGTAAAAGCAAAGTGGCACTCGGAGACGGTGATTCAAACAGAATACTGCTTTATTGCAGAAATAGGTGTATGCACCAACACAGTGTTTCGAGCCTCAGCTCGTCGTCAGGGTACAACCAAACAGTAGTACATGTGCACAATAAATACCCCTTAGGGACCCACCCCTCAATACAATAATCATACTCACCTGTGTGTGTCCACCAGCCGCGTCCACGCTGTGCACGCTGATTACCTGATAGCATCAGTGCACTTCCGGGTCGCGTCATATGACGCGTCGTTCATCCCGGGCGCTTACTTCATGACATCAGCGCTGTCAGCCAATGCACAAGCGTGGAGCGCGTACGGGACTTACACACAGGGCGTCAGGTTGCCATGGCAACTACAACAAAATGTAAACAAATGGTGAAAGAATGTGAATATAAACGATCAACAATACATTTAAAATATACAGACAAAACAAAAAACATTTATACATTATGCTGCATCATCACAACAACATTAATACTGATATGATACATTACGTATTCTGTAAATGATAATGAACATTGAGAAAGCTACAAAAAACTATGCAGCCCATGCTGCTCATTAAGTCCCCTCGGTGAAAGGGTATCAAGAACAAATATCCAGCGGGCTTCCGCTTGAAGAAGGAGTCTCCCTCTATTACCACCCCGTGCTGGCAGAGGTATATGGTCAATAATTTTAGATCTCAGGCTAGCAACACTGTGCCCCATAAGGACACAGTGTCTAGCCACTGGCTGCTCACTAGTGCCACTAGACAAAGCTTGCCTAATGGCGAATCATCGCTATGCCATTAGGCAAGCTTTGTCTAGTGGCACTAGTGAGCAGCCAGTGGCTAGACACTGTGTCCTTATGGGGCACAGTGTTGCTAGCCTGAGATCTAAAATTATTGACCATATACCTCTGCCAGCACGGGGTGGTAATAGAGGGAGACTCCTTCTTCAAGCGGAAGCCCGCTGGATATTTGTTCTTGATACCCTTTCACCGAGGGGACTTAATGAGCAGCATGGGCTGCATAGTTTTTTGTAGCTTTCTCAATGTTCATTATCATTTACAGAATACGTAATGTATCATATCAGTATTAATGTTGTTGTGATGATGCAGCATAATGTATAAATGTTTTTTGTTTTGTCTGTATATTTTAAATGTATTGTTGATCGTTTATATTCACATTCTTTCACCATTTGTTTACATTTTGTTGTAGTTGCCATGGCAACCTGACGCCCTGTGTGTAAGTCCCGTACGCGCTCCACGCTTGTGCATTGGCTGACAGCCCTGATGTCATGAAGTAAGCGCCCGGGATGAACGACGCGTCATATGACGCGACCCGGAAGTGCACTGATGCCATCAGGTAATCAGCGTGCACAGCGTGGACGCGGCTGGTGGACACACACAGGTGAGTATGATTATTGTATTGAGGGGTGGGTCCCTAAGGGGTATTTATTGTGCACATGTACTACTGTTTGGTTGTACCCTGACGACGAGCTGAGGCTCGAAACACTGTGTTGGTGCATACACCTATTTCTGCAATAAAGCAGTATTCTGTTTGAATCACCGTCTCCGAGTGCCACTTTGCTTTTACTATATATATATATATATATATATATATATATATATATATATATATATATATATATATATACACATACACACACACACAAACACACACACATATACAGGATGGGTTTAAAGCTATAAGTATCCATTAAGCAAATTAATGGTATAGAAGTGGTTAATAAATGTGAGGCTCTTTTAAATGAGTACTTTTAATTCTTTCTGTGACATTTTCTCACATAGCACTCCAGATGGAACACAAATGTGAAGAAAGTGCTTCTAAAACCCTGAAAGCTAAGGGACCTTAATCTCTAATAATAAACATATGCGCTATGTGAGGGTACGAGTTCCTCAATCACTCAGACACCGAGCAGATGAAACCAGAAGAATGGTTTATTTTCCACAGCACGCACAAATAGACAATAAACAGTGGCAAAGGTAAATTGCAGAGTAGAAAGATATTCAGGTAGCAGGCCCAAACAGACAGTCCTTGTATAGTCACAGTCCCAGATCAGTTCCACAGGGCAAACTATCACTTGTCCACACAGCTGTGATAGCAGAAAACTGTATAAGTCCACAAAACACTGGCAACTCCACAGAAGCGAGGATGAGGCGTTCCACAAGACACAGGTAGAGCATACCTCTGAACCTTAAGACTGCGACTAACCTCCTTCCTCCTCTCTTCTCCTTCAGCTCTCATTCACATCTCTCCCCTCTCTTCCTGCAAACACCAACTTACATCCCAAAGGCACCCCTCTCCCCCTCCCTCAGGAATTCTTAACCCTTCCTATGCTGGGTGCAGTTGTATGAATATAACAGGGTCTCCTATTACCTGTCCAGGGGCTGATTAACTCACTCCCTTCATCTGGCTTTGAAGCTTGTGTATGTGAGGGATTTCACACCTTCATGTAAACAGATCTCTTCTCTGGAGACTGACCCTGGTGTTATCCATCCTTAGCCTCTTGTTATTTGGGGGGGAAGTGTATGTCTCTGCCACTATCTGTCTCTGTTACTAAACAGCCTATAAAGAGGTCCTTTGATCCCTGAACCAAAAACTATACACAAACTGAACAGATTCTAATCTAAGCATTTGGTCGCTTCTAGCCGGACCATTTGTCTCCACATACACAGTTACAATATTTAAGTAATACGCAATTGGGGCTTACATGAATAAAGTCCTGGGAAATACAGACATACATAGGGAACAATAGGGCTAAAATGTACATTAATTACTGTGGAGTAGAGGATGTCACAATTCACTTATCGCCAATGCAATTCCTTCACACTAGTCACATGGCCACAGATTACAAAATGACTTGAGTTTCCAGCAGTGTAATGTGTGTAAACCTTGCCAATGTGAAAAACACATGTGGTAAAGTGCAGTGACCAATGTTCCCTAAACAGCATATTAGCAGCACTACTACGTCTCAGTCATTCAAGAAAATCTGTTTGTCATGTTATTACAGGTAGTGGGGGTTTCAACAAATATGGTGAGCAGGAGTGGACTAGTGGCCCTTATTCAGATCTGATCGCAGTACAAATGTGTTCTTAAAATGGGCAAAACCATGTGCACTGCAGGTGGGGCAGATGTAACCTGTGCAGAAAGAGTTCAATTTGGGTGTGATGTGTTGTAACTGAAATCTAAATTGCAGTGCAAAAATAATGCAGCCAGTATTTACCCTGCACAGAAACAAAATAACTCACACAAATCTAACTCTCACCATACATGTTACATCTGCCCCACCTGCACATGGTTTTGCCCATTTTGAGAACAAATTTGTACTGTGATCAGGTCTGAATAAAGGCTTGTGTACGTGACACACGTTAAACTTTAATACAAATTTAAAACCACTAAGATCACATGCAAATTCCATTGTATAAATTCACATTTACAAAACTACCCTTCTGAACTCCCTGCCCCATATTGTAACCACCAATGAGAGCAATAAAGCAATGGTGACATCATTTATCACAGCTCCTTAGCAAGACTTAGGTGATGTCCATCAATTACACTATTTCCTCCTTGGATGTTCCATGGGGCTGAAAACAGAGAAAGAGGGGGGGGGGGGGGGGGGGGTTTGCCTCTGCCCGGGATCTTTTGTTGTCCGGGGCCCCCTCAGACCTTAATCCTTCCCTGAGTAGGAGTATCACACAATTAAACTGATTTTTCAGACTCCTTGGATCACTGACTGAGAGATCAGAGGAGTTATCAGTCCGGACAGTCATTAACTTGGAGTCACGATCTCACTCTGAAATGGTCATGAGCCATTTCGGGGTCAGAACCAACAGTTTGGAAACTGCTGCACTAAGATCATTAAAAATATATATTTAAGTATTTGGCAGTGTTGCTTTTGACATGAGGAAAGGATTTCACTTAGCCAATTCTGAAAGTACACACTTTGGCACATGTGGGGTGAGTGACAACATGAAACCTAACAGAACGTCATATTTTTATATAATTTCCATTTTTTAACCCTACTTTCTAGATAAAATAATTTTAGCATTTGTAGAAAAGCAGGCATTCACCAGCACTAAGGATGTGCAAAAACAACTTGTTTATTCAGGGATTTACCATCCGGACATCAAGTTAGGTTACTCTGCTTGCTGCTATGTATCCATGACTCTGTCTTGACAAAGGCCCCTGTGGAGGGCCGAAACATCGACCTAACTTGATGTTCTGATGGTGAATTCTTGAATAAACAAGTTGTTTTTGCACATTCTCAGTGCTGACGAGTGCCTGCTTTTCTAAAAATGCTATATTTTGGATGGACAATCCTCTGATGTGGAGTACCACCCTGTGTCTCTCTTATGATGATGATGGACTGAGTGCGGTTCTGCTTATACTGTATATATATATATATATATATATATATATATATATATATATATATATATATATATATATATATATATACAGGGCTATTTTTGTGCAGGCTCTAGCAGGAACTGTGGCCCTTATTCTAGCTCACTCTTTCTGACAAAATATTTCTTAGATGGACAAAACCATGTGCACTGCAGGTGAGGCAGAAGTAAAACCCCACCCAAATCTAATTATCTCTGCACAAGTAACACCTGCCTCACCTGCAGTGCTCATGGTTTTGTCCATCTAAGAAATATTTTGTCAGAAAGAGTGAGCTAGAATAAGGGCCACAGTTCCTGCTGGAGCCTGCACAAAAATAGCCCTGTATATATATATATATATATATATATATATATATATATATATATATATATATATATATATATATATATATATATATATATATATATATATATATAGTCCAGACAATGGAGGCACTCCTGGGACTTCTTATCTAGAAACAGAAGACACAGACAGCGGTCTGGGGGCAATGTTTTGGCCCTTTAATTAGACCGTTTTGAAGCTTCAAAATGGTCTAATTAAAGGACCGAAACATTTCCCCCAGACCGTTGTGTCTGTGTCTTCTGTTTCTAGATAAGAAGTCCCAGGAGTGCCTCCATTGTCTGGACTGTATTATCTGTGGCAGGCACCCGGGCATTACCCTATCGGGACTGCTGTTTTTGAGTGCCGATCACTCTCCCTCAGTATGTATATATATATAGCGGGGTGTCCGACAGGTGGAGGAGAGCGGCACTCGGAGGACTCAATCACTCAGGTAGATATGATACACAATCAACGTTTTGGTTTATTAACCTTTGTCAAGATCGTGTATCATATGTACCTGAGTGATTGAGTCCTCTGAGTGCCGCTCTCCTCCGCCTGTCGGACACCCCCGCTACATACAGATACCTATCCGGTATCCCAGAGAAGGCACCTGGGCAACTACTCTTATTGATTGCTGGGTCAATTGGACTTCTATATATACATATCTTCAGAGGTTTAGGATCTATTCTTAAGAATAAGGTTATTTTCAAATTGTAGAACAAATTACTAAAGGAAGTTGTAATAATGTAGTACAGCAGTCTATACGTTTAAGCTGGGTACACACCAACAAATTTATCTGTCCAATAAATCTGGTAGGACCAAATCCTGGAAATATATGGGAACAAATGATAATTAAAAAATGTGCTCCCAAATGCAAGAAAACTGAAAAAAAAAAAAATTTGCTTGGATAAATGTGTTATATCAGATGGATTTAAAAAATTTGTCTGACTGATCATTGTCTGTTTTCCAGCAGTTGGGAGCAAATTTTTGATTGTCATTTGCTCCTATACATTTTCTGGTTTTTGTTCCCAACAGATAGATTGGACAGATAAATCCGAAATCTAACAATTTATGAGATCATAGATTGAAACATTAATAAGGATCATTTGTAAAAGAATTATAACATTTGTGATTAGATTAGGTAATTACAGACTGTATTTTTTACCTTAAGTCAGTGGTTCCCAAACTGAGTGGTTTGGCACCCTGGCCCAATTTTTACCTCAAGTCAGTGGTTCCAAAACTGGGTTGTGTGGCACCCTGGGGTGCCTTGGACAGCTTGCAGGGAGGTTCCCTGGTTTCAGTCCAGAACCAATTCAAATTATTTATAGACAATGCAATATACAAAACCAGAACTTGTGGCTTCCAAACATAACATAAGGGTGCCCATACATGGTGCGTTTTCACCGTGCAATGCAATGCACGCTCCCGCGGGCATCTCATCGCACAGTACAAAAAGTATGTGCTGCACATTCTTTTTGTACTGCCCTCGCATTGCATGCAAAATGCATGTGTATGGGCACCTTTAGTGGAAAGGCAGAAGTGAATCCTAGTTCTCACCACATAACTAAAGGATAACATATGAAAACAATTTACTTAATTTATTTTGTTTTTCATAATTTCACAAGGAGAAACATTTGTCCTAGTGGTGCCTTAGGCTGCATTATTGCTAGATTGCGTTTGTCAGAGACCACATAAGCATTACTGTATACTTTATTTTCTAGTGCATTTGAAAAAAAAAAAGAAAAGATCAATGGCTTTGCCACAAGAGGTCATCACACAGCTTTTGGTTTCTCTAAAACATGTTCATATCTCTCAAGTGATTCAGTACTTCCTGCAGATGTCTCAGAGATATAAAAGATCCCAGTTTTATTCTGGGTACTTAGATGCAGTTAATAGATTACAATTAGTGCGGATTTATTTTGTACAGTATGTCTGCAGATCAATTGCTGCTTTACAGATAAAGAGTTTTTAACGTGTCTTTATTAAATTGCAACATCTACATATTAGTGTATCCCAGGGAAGTAACTAGAATCATGTGGGCCCCATAGCATGAGCTTGACAGTCCATCCCCTCACCGCCATTGTCACTATAATGCCCCTTGGGGGCAGAAAAAAGAGTGAGCAATAAAGTGGGTGTCGGGGAAAGAGAGAGAAAAAGAGAGGAGCAGGGGAGAGAGAGGGGGTCAGGAGCAGGGACAGATTAAGGTCTGTGTGGGCCCTGGACAACAAGTTTGTGGGGCCCTTATCAATGAAAGTAATGTAAGTGACACACTCTGCTAGCTAGAGCCCCTTAGTCACAATGTGCCAGAATTTTGCACAGCATAATGCCCATTACATATTAGGCCAACACCATAATGCACATTACACGTTATGCCATATACTGTAATGCTCATTACACACTATGCCACACACAGTAATGTCTATTACACATTATGCCACACACCATAATGCCCATAACATATTTTACCACACACCATAGTGCCCATTACATATGATACCATACATCTTAATGCGTATTACATATTATGCCACATAAGTGCTGATTACCTACATTCTTGATGCTATGGGTTACATGCTTGTTGCCATGGGCTACATGCTCGTTGCCAGGGGATAACATGCTCATTGCCAGGGGATAACATGCTCGATGACAGGGGATTACCTGCTTGCTGCCACAGAGGGTTACATACTCATTGCAAGGGGGAGTTACATGCTCGTTGCCAGGGGAGTTACATGCTTGGTTCCACGGGGGATTACATGCATGCGTTAGTAGAGATGGGCCGTTCGTGAGCTAAACAAATCTTTTGAATCGTTCCTGTAATAAGGAGAGAGTGAGCGGTTGCTCACTAAAAGGTGACACACAGCCTTTTAGCTAGGCAGTGCACATGTTATTTTTATTTATTAGATCTGTGTTTGTTGTGCTGTGTAGTACTTTTTAATTTTCAATTTACAGCACCAGATTCATGAAGTAAAGATCCAGTGAGCTGGGATCCATCTTTCTGTGTCTCCCACTTGCTTTACTTCCTGGCGGACCACTAACAGCCGTGTGCTACATCAATGTCTGGTATCAAATGGACCCCCTTATGTTGCTTAATTTACACACTTGTGTGTGTGGTGTTGAACACATTGAGGCTTGATGCTGTGGAGAGAATCATTTTAGCGGCTTTATCGGACAACTGGGTCCGGCGGCATACGGGATCTTATCGGTGTTCAGCAGGATAAATAGAAATATAAGTGAAAATAACCACCTGTGAGATTAATGTACGAAATTCGCTTTACATTACTAGAATCAATTGAAATGTAAATAAAACAAACAGATACTACACTTTTACTCAAACCGTAATTCTTTTTTCTTTTCAAAGTGAGCTAGTGAGCCGTCCAAAAGAATCGGTTCAGAATGTATATAAGGGCTAAATACAATGGCAGGTAAGTACATTTAAGCTCAACAATGTAGGTAAACTTAAAAATCAGATGACTGAAAACTGCAGGAATACAGAGAATGCAGATATACTACTAGACAATGCAGACAAACTTGCAGAAGCAGAAGCAATGAGACTCCAGGCTGTGCACCGAAATTAATGAAGATAATTACAGACTAAATAAGATTGCAGAGTGGTCACAGTAGCCCAGCAAATTAAACTTCCTGATAACTTAATGAACAAATATGTAAACCTGGTGAATGGTCAGAAATTCCTTTGGTATCCGGCAGGCATAAATCCACAGGAGCACACAGCAAGCACCAAGTCCAGAGAACATTAATGACTCAGCAAAGAATGCAGATACTGGGCAGACAAATTAGCAGGTCTTAGGTGTGATCATTGATTCATCAATTACCTGACACCTGCAGAACAGAGTTAGAAGAGCAGCACTTCTGGTAAGGACCAGTATTGCAGCTCTCATCACAAAAGCCCTGGCAACCCCTAGTGGTGGGGAATGGTAACTGCACATGAGCCTTACACGTGGGGCCTGATTCTGGTTCACTTGCAAA